>NC_138575.1:61844754-62410252 GCF_964289735.1 Phaethon aethereus | reverse complement strand
GCTCCTGGCCTGCCCCCCTGAGGCTGCTGAGCGGCATGGGGGGCTCAGCGCTTCGCAAGGGGCAAGAGATGGCTGTTGATGACGTGGGCTGAAAGTCCCTATTTCTACACCTTGTTCCTGCGCTCCCAAGTGGTGCCCTATTAAGCACATGTCAAACTGAGGGGGGGAAATGTGGTGTTTGGTTCGAAAAGTTTCCTTCCAGCAGGAGGCTTTAATTCCCTGCAGCCATGGAGCTGTCATTCCTCCTGCTTTATTGTTAGCTTCTCATTTAGACAGGCTGAGTAATGGCCATTGTAGTTCTATCCCAAGTATGTGCCATGTCCTGTCTGCTTGACCCAATGCAGCAGAACGTTTGTGGAGGCTGGGCCAGGAATCTGTGGTGCCCGTGGCCAACGCGCTGGTCTCTCTTGACTCCACCTCTCTGTCCCCTGGTCTGCAGACTGTGTCATGTCTCCTGTGCATGGTGGGAAGCTCGCCTTGAAGGGACGTGTTGGAGCAGGGTCAGCTACAACCCAGGAAGGGTAGAAAGGTGCCTCTGTCTGAGATGAGCAATGCTCCCTCAAGGCTTCAGTGCTGGACTTGTGGGTTATTTCTGGAGGATGTTTGGTGGGCAGAGGCTGTCCCAGGGCTGGCGTGGCTGAAGGCAGCCTGTCAAGATTATCTCTGCAGATAACCTCAGCTCAGGACCACTCTGAGCAGCTCCTTGCTGCGGGGCCAGAGGAGGAAACGAAGCAGAGATGCTGCTAACCCCGTTAAATGTGTTATTTTAATGAGTTTGACAGATGGGTATCAGCCTATGTTTCTTTTTCCACTATCTGAGGTACAATGTCAAAAGAAAACAATGGAAAATGTATGTGAGCCACAGCTCTGTGCTCAGACAGCTATTGGGCTCAGTTTGATGCCTTGGGCCAATTAAAGCACAGTCGTTAGGCTGGGATACTAGATGGGAAATATGTCGGGGGGTATGCCTGCGTGCCTTTCAATTTAGGAAGATAAAAAATGAAAAATGTGTGTCAAAGCAAGATCTAGACTCTTGACTAGGCTGGGGGCACGTACATGAACCATCAGCTGGGCATGCTCTGAAGTACTTTGAAGGTAAAGTCATGGTGGAAATCAAAGAAACCTGAAAATAAAGCCAGTGGGGAAGTTGCCATAAAGCAACTTCAAGTGGTGTCTCTGTTTTAGATATGCTGCCTCCTACAAATTAGACAGAAGAAAAGCAATGCACTCGGGAAATGTGAGATGCTACTTATTTGCTTAGAGCAAGCGGAATGGTACCGACTCCTATTTACATCTCACAGAGCTTTAAAACTCTGTGTTGATACATTATTTACCTTTGCTTTAATCTGCTTCTCTCACTTCTCCTTCTGTTTCTTTACCAAGGTTTTGTTGTTTTAGACTTGTCTTGGGGAGTTCTCCTAGCACATGTTTTTAGCAGTCCTAAAGTCATAAAACTTGTGGGAAAGGCAAACAAGGAGCAATGATTCACCATTTCCTACCATACGAGAGCTATGGCTAAAGCAATCAAGGAAGGCTGAGGTTTTTTCTGCATTACACATAACTAAATGGAAGTCACTGCCACAGGATGTTATAGTCTAAAAATACAGCTATGCTGAAAAAGAGATTAACCGTATGCATGCAGGGTGGGAGGTTAGTAAAATAATGTTCTGGCTGTAGCTTACAGTGCAGGATGCCCTTAAACCACTAAGTGCTGGATGCTTGGGAGGAAAACCTACAGGAAGCATCACTCCGTATATTCAATGTGGTTTTTTTATATAACCTTTAACTAATCATCTTGTCCTGAGAGACAGGATATCACATTAAAGGGACCTATGGCATAGGCTCTTCATGCTTAGTATTCCCCTCCTTGGGGTCTGGTTTGTTCAAGCCTCACAGAATGGATTTGTAATTCTTTGGTCTTTTCAAGGCTCAAACTTTTCACGTCTCAAAGCTTTCCACTCCCAAGTTCTGCCACGCTCTCTGCCCTGGGGATGAGTTGGAGGGAGGGCGATGTGATGGCTGAAGCACAAAGGTTTCTACTTGGGCCTGTTCCCCAGAGACACCTCCAGTCCACTCAGACCTTTCTGTCCCTCAGACAGCATCTTCACTTGCCTCTTCCTAGGGTCAGCACTGAACTTCCCGAGCTGTGGCTTTGCCACGGGAGAGCTCACCTTCCAGCCTCTCTCAACTGACCCAAGAGCATGTCCTTTAGGTTCTCAACAAGCAACCCAAAATAATAAGGGATGAACTGTGCAAATCATATTGAAATTTAATTAAATATCCTCCCAGGATTTTTTGAACAGTTGAATTAAATTGGTTTAAATGACGTCTTTCATTAAATCTCTACAACATGCAATACTGACAAGGCTTTTTCTTTTAAGTACAAAATGAAGCATTTTTTTAATGAAGTGTTGAAGTTAACAAAAGATTTGCTTCCTATGAGAGTTACTGTTAGCCCTGCAGTTTATGCGCAAGGTGTTTTGTTTCCATTTTGGAGTCATTCTAGTACGGCGCAGATGTTGCAAGGTGCGTTTGTACTGTCGCTAAAGAGTATTCGGTTCTCCTCCAGCAGCGCCGTGAGCTGAATCAACGGCTCTGGCATGCAAAAACAGCATTATCCAGCCTAAGATCTTTCAGCCAAGAGAGTTGTAACGCTCCCTCTACACGCGGATGCTCTTGTATGCGGCTGCTGTGGAGTCCCCCGTGTGTCTGCCTTGGTTGCTGACATCAACCACTGTGGATTGCAGAAGGATTATACTAATTGTCTCTGGAGGGTGATTTGTACTGGAAACTGCAAGCTCAGTTACCTACTGAGCTCACTGCCGACATGCTTTTGTGGAGAAAGGAGCTCTCTCCAGCTGGCCCTGCAGTCATCTGTTACTCGGTCTGGTGGGTTTTCTATTTGGTCCTTCTCCTTTTCTTTCCTGAAAGAGGAAAAACCCCACCAAAACAAAAAAGTGGAATAAGTTAAGAATCAAAACCATGAAAAATACAAATCGTTAATGGGGACCTGTGTTCTGCCCTCCTTTCCCATCCCCCAGGATAGTTGTCTGAGGACTGAAATGGCTCATCAAGCAGCCAGATGAGCAGTAGAGGAAGCGATGGAGTGGGAGGACAGAAGAATAGGGTCAACCCTTTTGGTGACAGAACTAATGTAACAGATCAGCTCAGCCCAGTTCACTTCCAGAGAGGGCAAAATTCAATGCCTAATACCCGTGGAGTGGGAACTTTCTTCTTTACCTTGGCTGGTAGAATTCCAGTACATCCCCATGTAATTTTACTTTTAAGGAAGATTGACACTGTCTTCCAATTCATAGTGGTTTGGAAGCAACCTGTTTAACTTGAATACTATGATTCTCTGCAGCTCCAGGGTAGGTGGGTGGGCTATCTAGAGCCAGAATGACTGTGTCTCCATGGCCTGCTGGCTCAGTAGCTGATTTGTTTGAAAGCTTTTCCCCACAGGCTTCTTGACTGCTTAAGGCATGAGTCTCTAAATCTGTGCTGCTCTAAAATAAAAAACAAATAGGAAACCTCTACCACTTGCGATTAAGGCCTCATCTGTAATCAGCACGTCTACTGTAGAGCAGAGGTTCTCATTCTTGAGCATTGGTTTCACTCAGCCAGGGCACAGGTGGTAGTTTTCTTGCTGACGTGGAGTTAAAGAGATGGTGGCTCTGCCCCATAGCTTCAAAGAGATGGTGGTGGTGTTCACAGGTAGGGCTGGCCGTCTCTGTTCTGGGACACCAGGCTGCAGGGCAAGAAACCACAACAGCAACTCAGTCGCTGCAGAAATTCTGTGGATTTTGCAGATTTGTGGAGAGTTGTGGAAAATTTCCAAAGCTTATTTCCTCTTGATTTCATCTCATACTCGCTGTTGAGCCTAAAATCCCACAGGTAACAGTCTTTTGGTAGCATTTGGTGCTTTATTTGTGGTGGGTGGAAGTGTAGAGATTTGTGGATTAGTGCTCAAGGGGATAGAGACAGAGAGAGACATATCTTGCCCTTGAAGATCTTTGTTGTTACATTTTAAATAAAATTTTATCTGAATTTTACATGATGTAGGAGTTTGGCACAGAAAACCAGCTTCATCCACCTGATTCATGCCCATTCCTAATCACCAAACTTGACAGCGAATACTCACAGGATGATGACATTTAGTAGAACGTCGTACTGAGAATCTCAAGTTTTCTGCTGCAAAACTGCTTTTTCCTTCAATGGCACCAGTGGTACAAAACTTAGACAGTTGGGAGAGGGCTGCTTTCACACTGAGGTGAGTCAGAAATGGAAGCCATTTAAACACAATGCAGGTTTTTGTACTATTTTTGTTATGATTCCAGCATCAGCCAAGACCCAAGTTGGCTTGGCATATGACAGTACCTGTAGCAGTCCAAGTTTCTGGGTCATCCTGTGCTGTCTGCACAATTTGGAAACTGCAGATGCAAGTGCCTAAGACAGGTGAGATGTCTTGCTGTCTGGGGATACTGATATCTTCCCGCAGGTTATAGCAGAAGCCACCATTACCACTTAAGATAAACACCTACCTTTTAAATGATAACGACAAGACAAGACAAATCCCACTCCAGGGGATGTGAAGCCTCGGCAGAACTGACTGCTCTGGACTGTGATGTAATGATACATATTTCAGTGGAGGCGGGCTTCTGTGCTCTGAGTGGAGATGAGCCATCTCCATGGATCAGTTACTTAATCCTGTTAATATAAATAGAGAATTTTTGTTGCGATGGCACCAACCTCATTCCAGCTGGCATTAAAAGCTGTCACTCTGGTGGGCAGACAAGCCAAGTTAGGAACAGCTACAGGAGTTGATTTACCTCATGTAAGGCAAAATCATATGTCACAACAGAACACCATGCAGAAATACCCAGCTCGGTCTAAATTACCCTTGCTCCTCAGGCTGGGCAGCGTCCTCAGCCAGCATGGCTGTACCACTGCTACCGCCCAAGTCTGAGGCTCTCAGAGCTAACTTCAGTATCTCCGCTGCATGCTCCACTGTGCTATGTAGATCTTTTCCAAGCGCAGGCAGAGCTGGAAGAGAGGATGGCTGCGATGTGCTGCAAAGAGGAAAACCACATCCTCAATCAGGCAAATCAACATACTGATTTCGCTCTCAGCTACATCAGATAGGGGATCTGACTCCTGCCCAGTCCTGCCCTATGGTCAGTACCCGAGGCTGACCCTACGTTGATTTCTTCCAGTCTTTCTTTCAGAACTCGTTGTTGTAGGATTGTTATTTTGTTGTTGCTACTAAGAGACAATCTTTTCTTTTAACGGGCTCTAAAGACCAAACAGTCTAAGGCTGTATGACGTGTTAATTAAAGTCATAGTCAACAAGCGTGAAATTGTACACAGCCACCCAAAAAGGGTGAGACTGTACTTGCCAGTGTGTGCAATTCCACATGCATTTTAACTCACATCTATTAATAACCCACTTGTTTACAGAAAACAGGCCAGTAGAGCAGTTTATAACTTTAATAAAACTTTACGGAAACTTTTTCTGGCTTTTTCTTACCTTTCTCTTAACAAGCAACTCTAGGAGCACAGCAGAGCTTTCATTATTAACTTGCCTGAAAATTGTGGAAAATCACCCACACAGTACCTGACTCTCTGATATATTTTTATATTGTCCAGAGCATTCCTGGTTATGCAGCTTGGCATACAGACAAAGCGTTCTGGGAGTACCTAGGCATTGACTAACGCAGGCAGCATCCCACAGGCACCATCCTCCTCTCCCTCCAGGAGTTACGTGAAATTAGAGCTTCCTTCACTCTTGCATGTGGAATTAGAGCTTTGGTTACAAAATCTATGAAATAATTCTGTTTGAGTGTTAACTTAGCAGAATGAAATCTTGGTTTATGGAGGATATATTTGTATCTGTTTTAAACAATGCTGCTTTTTCAAAAGACAAAAAATAGTGTTACTATTCCAAAGTGGAAAATGACATTATTATTCGCAGTGGAAAATGTCATTGCTGTGCTGATAGCTGTTGACAGGTACTTGTCGTGGTTGTGTGCTGTGATGTGCTAATTATTCTGAAGTTCAATCAGATGGCATTTTGTGTTTTCATTTCAAATACAAAACCACAGTATTTGTGACACGTTGACAAGTGCGTGTTTAATTGCTCCATGGATATCTTCCAAGTTCATGAGTTTTCCACTTACTTTATGAAGAAAAATGTGTAATTAGCTCCAAGGCTACAGGGTGTTGCTCATTATTGTATTTTCATTTCCTCTGCAGTGATAAATACATAATGGTGACAAATATGAAAACCCATCATTGACGCTGAACACTACCTCAACTGGGTTGCAAAGGTGGAGAGTTGTGGCTGATTTTGCAAATCAAGGTCATGAACCACCCATGGTGAGACCCTCTCTTCTTTCTCGACTTCTCTCTACCTCACTTTCTTTCACAGGTCTAGGAAAAAAAGGATCCAAATTAATTAGACATTAAAAAGGTCATCTAATATATATCTGGGAACAGACTTTATTATTGTTAGTGCTCCACATTGTATCTGTTGGCTTCCTTGCTTATTTCTTTGTGACTGTGTTTGTTCATCTCATTAGTGTCAGGGTTATGGTGTTCAGTGATGAAACAAGCCAAATGCTACAATTGTCTGAGCGCAGCTGAAAGCAAATGAATTGGGCAGGTGTAACTACAAATAGAGTTGGGCCAGCTCTAAGTCAGTCAAACATCTTTCCCTGAATTCTATGGGGTCTGAATCTAAATACCACAGCTATTGACTCTGCAGGTACAAAATTCACATCCATGCTGAGATACTGAATCTTGTCCCTAACAGGAGATCAGGATAAGTGTTTTCTCAAAGGTATATGAGCTGCGAGTCTGCAGATGTACAGGCCTGGACTCAGTGACTCAGGAACTGCCTTCTGGTCCTGCCTCTGATGGACCTGCCCAGTATTGTAAATCGTGGTAATGAGGCAATTGACAGAAGACTGAACTCACTGTGAAAGTTATTTCCAGTAACAACCAAGTGCAGGGTCCTGCGCCTGGGTCAGGGCAACCCCTGGTATCAGTACAGGCTGGGGGATGAAGGGATCAGGAACAGCCCTGCCGAGGAGGACTTGGGGGTACCGGTGGGTGAAAAGCTGGACATGAGCCGGCAATGTGTGCTCGCAGCCCAGAAGGTCAACTTAGTGTCCTGGGCTGCATCCAAAGCAGCGTGGCCAGCAGGTCGAGGGAGGTGATTCTGCCCCTCTGCTCCGCTCTGGTGAGACCCCACCTGGAGTCCTGCGTCCAGCTCTGGAGCCCTCAGCACAGGGAAGACGTGGACCTGTTGGAGCAGGTGCAGAGGAGGCCACAAAAATGATCATAAGGATGGAACACCTCTCCTGTGAGGAAAGGCTGAGAGAGTTGGGGTGGTTCAGCCTGGAGAAGAGAAGGCTCTGGGGAGACCTCATTGCAGCCTTCCAGTACTTAAAGGGGGCTTATAAGAGAGACGGAGACAGACTTTTTAGCAGGGCCTGTTGTGATAGGACAAAGGGTAACAGTTTTAATCTAAAAAAGGGTAGATTTAGACTAGATATAAGGAAGAAGTTTTTTACAATCAGGGTGGTGAACCACTGGCCCAGATTGCCCAGAGAGGTGGTAGATGCCCCATCCCTGGGAACATTCCAGGTCAGGTTGTACGGGGCTCTGAGCAACCTGATCAAGTTGACGATGTCCCTGTTCATTGCAGGGGGTTGGACTAGGTGACCTTTAAAGGTCTCTTCCAACCCAAACTATTATATGATTCTATGATTCTAATTCCAGTTTTCCCTGGTGCTGAAAGCTGCCATGTTGAATCCTAGCAATGAGAGCTTTGAATAAACCTGCTAACCAAAGAGAGGTTTAGGAGGAAAAAAGTCAAGATTACTTATCCTTCTTCCCTTGCAAGGATATTCTTCAGTTGCTTCTCCAAATCAGTCAGAAGAAAAGGGCCTTTGGGTGCACATATGCATTAGGTTGGCATCAATCAGGATTCATTACATGCAATTTTACAGAAATTATAATTGTGACATTTGGGGGTTTTTTTTGCCAAAATGCATTATATGGATTTTTTTAAAGACAGACATATAAATCTCTTTCCTCACTTAGAAAATCATTTACATCGAAATCAGGTTAATTTTTTGTTTGCTGCCTGGGTAGCAGTGACCCTAAGCCAGCTCTCCAGACCCAGGAGTATTCAGACTCGCAGGCACATGAGACCAGCCCCAAAGCTACCACTGTGCAGCCTGTCTTGTTTTTGCCCTTTCAGAAACTGTCTAGATCAGAAGTGTTGATGTCCCTCGCAAAGTGATTCATACTTGTTGACAACCTACGTGACAGGGAGAAATGATGAGCTGGTGGTAAAAATCATTGTCGTGGTCTTTCCTACTTGATCTGGAAGAACCAGGTACGTGGTTCCTTCTGCTCTCTTTCACGATTCTGTCATCCCCCGTTGGCTTGGTTAGCTGCTTTCTGAGTTCAACCTGCCTGTCCCTGGCAATGGTGCATCAACATGCTCCATCACAAGTCAGTGTAAACATACCAGTTTGAAAGGGAGACTGGTTGGGTGAGTGAAGGCGGGTGCAGGAGCTTGCCTTGTGTGTCTTCTGTGGTGTTCAGTGACAGAGCATCAACAATTTTAGAGCAATTTTAATGTTGAAGGACAGTTCTGCCTCATTAATTCTCACTATATTTAGAATTCAGAACAAGCAAAGTGTCTGAAGGACCAGTCAATCAAGCTGTTCTCTTCTCCCTCTTCCCCTTTAACCTTATAGTTCCCTGCCTTTCCTTGACTAAAGTTCTTACGCTCCAAGCAAGCTGGGAAGCAAAGCAGGGGCTCATCTGAAAGGGACAAACTTTGGGCCTAAATTTTAGCACACCTTCCCTGAAACTTGAGCTGGGGGAGGAAAAGATCTGCCATGCAAGTTACAAGCTTATGCAACATCACAATGAGCTTGCCAGGATCCTCCAGCAAGGAGTATGCAGCCAAAATTTAATTTTTATAGCCTAAATAAAAGTACAGGGGAAATAATTTAATTAAAAACACAACGAAGAAGAAATCAGACATATTTCTCCTGTTCCTTTGCTGGTGCAAGGACCAGCCACTGTGGTATGAGAGAGATCCTCATCTGAGCCTTCTGCTTTTCTTTTGAAATGACCATAAAGTTATTATTTTCTGCTTTTATGCCTCCTAATGCTATTTCTTTAAAAATAGTTTTTCTCCTCATAAGACTAAGACAAATGGTTTTGATATGTAAGCTCTTACTCCGATACTTGAGGGAAAATGCATTCGTTTTCATACACTGATATATTGGCAGTGATCACATTATGAATACACAAGCTATTCCCTGCTTCCCCTTGCATTGTGACAATTTTTGAATATAATAGCTAGTGAAATGAGTATCTTGTGGTAGAATTAGGAAACGTGAAAATAATTACCAGTGCATTTGCCGTGTCTCTCATGTGGTATGTGCAGTTTAATGTCTTTAGCTTGTTCAAAACTGTAATACAGTCTTAAGTTCCCTGTATTGTGCATTTGGCTGTGTTTATTAGACAAACAAGAAATTAACTCTTGTCATCTGTACAGAAGAATGACATTTTCCCTTCCCTCCAGGCTGATGAAAGGGAGACAGTTCAGGAGTTGTGGACCTTTGTGTATATCTATTTTACATTATTTGTTTATTCCTGTAAGCTTGTGGATGTCCAATGTTCTTCTGAGCAGCACTATGCATGAAAACAGACAGGCAAAGGTGCTGAAGTTTCTGTATACACGTACACACACAGAGCCAGAGCAGGCAAACAAGCTTGGAATTAATCAAATTTTATCTCCAATGTGCTGCAAGAAAATATTACTGCTGTGTCAGGGCACCTGGGGGAAGCTGCCATACTCTGGAGATGGCAGGACCACAGAAATAGATAAACTGAAGTTTGCGTTGCTGCAGCTTGTCCTATACCTGTTCTGCATATGAATGGAAAGCTTGAGTCCCTGCACTTATTGTTTTGGCACCCTTCCTGCATTTAAACATTACTTTGTCAAGCCTTTCAGCTTTTAAAAATATAGCAATTGCTGTTCTCCAAATGGCCAAGGAATACAGGGGGAGAGATGCCTCTTTCAACCAGTTCTTGTGTCAGTATTTTGAGCCTGTACTGGCATAAGCACTGATCAATATTTGCTCTTTCAGAAGTGGTGTGGCTGGTTATGGACTTGCCTTTGTCCTTGCTGGGGTGTTTAAGAAGGAGTCAGTCAATCACCCTGCTCCTCCATGGTGGTCTCTGGCCTTTGTGGTTATGACCTGGCCTGGCTGCCTTCGTATTATGAGGATTCAGCTGTCCAGTGATGCAGTGGATGCTCTCCAGCCCTGAAAACCATCACCTCTCCTATGAATGACTCACACCAACCACCCAATACGCAAGTTGGCTCTTTTGAAAAACTGAAGGTACAGGCATTACTAATATTGTGACCCATGGTAAATTGATAATAGTTGGTCTGTGGGTGTTATTGAAAGGGAAATAACTTATACAGTTGGTCCTTGGCCTATATACAGTTCACTGGAAATACTTCTGATGTGCCAAATCTGGCATATTTGAGTGATATTCTGCCCCACAAATAATTGTTCTGTAGCAACGCAGGGTAGTTACACATGCATACTCATAAGATTTACAGTATTTCCCTACAGAAAGTTAGGACACCTAGCATATTTGTAGTAAAAGCTATAATATTTTCCTTCCTCATAAATATTTAAATTGTTTTCTTAATGGATGCAGTACTAGCAGATGCATCAGCATACTTTTATCTATATTCTGTTAACTCAGGCTTAACAGAAAAGGTCCTCATTGACTTCCATCTGGAAAACACCACTTGCTATGCAAAGTAATTCAAGATCCATCCTTGCTTTATCAAGAAACACGTTCAAATTGCTTTAGGGGACTGGAAGATAATACAGCTGTATCCCTCCATGCAGATATTGAAGCAGAAAGGTAAACTCAATACTGGTTGTTGTGGTTTGTAGCAAAAGGCATCTCTGTGTTTAAGGGTACACATCTGGACCCTCCCATCCTAAGTCCTTGCAATAGGGCAACCCCAGAAATGCTTTCTTCCACACAATTGCAAATAGCAAAACCCAACCATAGCTGTGGAATAATGGGATATGCCTATAAAATGTTAATGTTGAGGCCCCGAGTTTTCATCTGTGAACTCCAAGCATGGGTAGGAGTTGGGTGAAAGAAATGCAGTTACACATGAACCTAAGCATGGGCTTTCTCAGAGGGTCATTCAGCTGTTGTCAGTGAACCAACACCAGCAAAGTTTTTTAAGTAGCTGGATTGCATTTAATTAAGAGCCTATTTAGTGTTGCAATGTTCACAATGAACTTTTTCCAGTCCCATTTTTTAATAAAGGTCTCAGTCGCACTTACGCTAATGGCAATACAACATGTTGTTGGTTAGTGACATAAAGCCTGATTTTTATTTATTTTTTAACTTGCCTTATTTCATTAGTCAAAAACAAAACAAAGATGTGGTTATTAGGATACAAAGTTCTTGGTACTACAAAGTTTCTTGTAACTTATTTCTCCACATACAGTCCAAATAAAGTATGTGAGGACAAGCCAGCTCAAAGCTGAATCAAAAGATATAGTTACAAAGACACTATGGTCTTTTGGCTCAGTCTTCTGAAAAGGTTCAGACTGAGTGGTAATGCTTTTACCAATCAGGTTAAAATGTGGATTGTTGTTAATGAAGGTAGCTGGGATCCTTTCAGCCCCACCCCTTGTACCTGGTCAGAGTTACTGGGTCAAAGACTTGTACTTCAGATGAGGATTCATCTCCACTTGCTTCAGACATCTAAAAATGTGCTTCTAATCTTGTTTAGGCATCAGGCTCCCTTCTACAGTTGATGTAGAGAGAGCAAGGATGAGAGAGACGCACCTAAAAAGGACAACTCTTCCCACTTTTCTTAGACAGATATCTTAAAATGGACTGGTGGATGAGGTGACTCCCCTTGTTCTGCTGATGCAGCTATAGGCAGTTTCTTGGAATCTGCCCCAAAGATAAGCAAAGTTTGATAAAAAGTTCAACTATAACATTATGCAATCTCTGGACTGCCTTTCCCGGGCACAAACAATGTCCCAGGGTCTTGAGGCAGGATGACACTTGTGCTGATCTTGTACGAAGTCACTGTTGCCTCGTACTGGGCATTGAATGCTTACAGCAGTGCTTTAGAGGGAACTGGCCCCATCAGCAAGGGTCAGTAGCACATCCACGTGTCTGCATATTTAACTTTATTGACGATGCTCAGAAGTGACAGCAAGGAAAGTCACGTACCTGTTCCCTGGTGTGAGAGCTGGGGAACTACCTTGTGTCTTTTGCTTTCTTTTTTTTTTTTTATTTTATTCTCATCTTCCCACCATACACACCTGACTGATGCTGAATACAGCCCATCCCTTGGGGAATGTAGCGTTCATTTTTAGTAGGGAAATGGTCTTGCAATCATAAAAAATTGATGGCTGTCTGAAGCAGCAGTTAATCTTGCTTGAGAACTGCATCATTAACCTACAGCACAACGTTCACATTATGGACACATTTATAAATGGGAGAGAGTGTAGACTTCAGTTTCTAATTTCCTTCTTGCAAAGACTCATAAAAATCACAGAGAAAACATTGCCTTTGACATACCGCCATGCCAGACCTCTCTGCTTCTGTAGCTCCTTTCAGAGGCAGGATGGTTCTCTGTAGCCATGTCAGTGGACTAAGACAGAAGAGAGACCTTTTTGCTCTTCCTTAGGCAGGTGGGTGACTTTGGGATCTCTGCAGTGATGCCAGACATCATGTGGACATCTGACTATCACCATGCACAGCAACCCCGAGCTGGGTGCAAGCAATCTGTCAGGCTCAGTGGCATGAACAGTTGGGATCCCAGGCATGAACCACCCAGCCTGTCAAGCTTTGGTCACCAGATGTCTTGGCTGGAGCTGGACACCCTGGAATATATTGTTTCTCATCCTTATAAGTTTCTGAGATGCTACTTTGTCCCAGATTTTCAACAGGGACATGGCATTTCCTCTCAGCCCTCACAGAAGGCATTTGCCAACTCAACCATCTCAGTCAAATAACTTGTATTGTGAGTCATACCCATGATGTGACCTGAAACAGTAGGTGTGTCCTGAGTGTCACATGGGCTCACATCACTCCGCATGGGAACAGAAGGTGGAGGACATCAAACACAACATTGGGAATGTTCTCCCTGCATCACATTTGCTGTTAACAGTGGCTTAATGTCTTCATCCACAGCAGTAAGCCCACACATGTATGCCCAGAAGTACCAAGAGCTCTGTCCAAGTCAGGAAGAGCTGGTCCACGTGGATGTTCTAGCTCAGGACAGACCTGTTTCCCCATGAACCCACTGTCTTGGCACTCTATTTCTCCACTTGTGAAGACAGAGTGCAATAGTTGCTCCTTTGTCCATAGTTTTGTTTAGACTGAACAAATTTTAAAATAATTTTTTACATTATGTAAACTATACATGAAGCTGATAATAAATGACGGAATTTAGACAAATTTGCCCTAGCCAGTGATCAAGACCTGCTGTTTGTTATGAATTGGTAAACTCTTCTGCAAGGCATTTTGGATTTGGGTTTTTTTAAGTGATAAGCAAGGATTTTTCTGTATTTTTGAAGCAGAAGACATCAATTACAAAAAAACAAAAATCACCATTTCACAGTATCCCATTTCTCAGGTGTGTTCAACCCATTTCAGCACTGCAGTTGCAGAAATGCACCTAGATTTGTCCAGTTATGAATTCTGTCCAAGATGACCCTATATTTCCTTCCCTTTCATATAAATGCAAACTGCAGATATCTTTGAAAAGGACTAGAAGGTCACAGCTAGCAACCTGGTTCTCAGTTGCTCCTAAATACAATGGAGTTAGGGTTGCTAAAGAGGAAGTTGCAAGTTAGAGGGAGAAGTGGAAAAGATTCTGACTGGTGGCAAAAGAGAGAAGGACTCCCGGTTTTACTGCAGCTGGGTACCTTAAGCAATACCCTTTGTCTTCTCCCTATTTTTCAAAGATAGTGACATTAGCTGGAGCCGTAAAGAGTGAAAAGTGGTAGCTGAGAGCTTACTATCAACAAAAATTTTGTTGAGCTGTGTGCATGTGTCATTTATATATAACCTCAGAGGTGTTTGCTGATAAGACACAATCTGCTTGCTGTTCTCAAAGTTTGAAAACAATGGCAACAGTACTCTCATTGTGCTGTGCCCTTACATACTTTTAAAACATATAGGTGAGTGGATCAAAAAAAAATTTTCCAGGAACTGTTGAGAGCCTGTAATCGAAAGTCTTATTTCTCAAGCATACTCCTAAAATTTCTGTTCTCCCTTGTACATTCACTATGGAAATTAATTTGGTACAGAAAAGTTATTCTTGGCAAAACAGAGATCTGTCTTCGGGAAGTTTCATAGTGCAGCCAGTCACTAAAACCAGACTTTGCTGTCCCAGCAGCATACCTGTAAACAGCTGGGAGTGAATAGAGAGCTTAGAAATATCCCTCTACCTAGTTTTTATTTTTTGTTTAGAAAACAAACAAACTGGAAAGATTTCTTTGCTCAGGGAAGGAGAGGACTGAAAGTGCTAGTGAGAGCTGAGCTTAGCACTGGTAGGAAATGCGTGAATTACATTCAGTTCTACTGATGCACTGTGTACCTGATGTACAGAAGCCTGCTATTTAGCTGGACCACTCCTAAGCTGTAGGATAAAAGTATTTTCCTTACACCCCCAGCTTGCCCTCTTTAACCACTGACATATGCATCTTAAGGGACTTACATATAAAAGAAGGAATCCTATGAGGCTGTGTCTGTCAGTAAACAGAAGGGAGGACATTTTGGGCCACAGATCTACCCAAGGGTCCTCACAAGCTCCAAGTGTTGTATTCAGAGTTTTGCTGGGACCTACATGTCGGCACTGGTGCCCTTTGGGGCTTGTCTCTTTGGGGGAGTCAGCATGCAGGAAAGATAAGCTGTGAACTTGCAGCACCCACGTTGCTCTGCATTCTTTTCCTGTGCAGGCACTGCATGTGCTCTGTGTGTGTGAGAGGCAGGTTACCTCGCTCCTCACGCAGTTCAAGCACAACCATCTTGGGGGTTAATACACTGTGTGCTGTAACTCACTGTCTTAATTGCTGCACACAAACTTCTTCTTTGGAGGTGCTACGGACATCCTCTGTGAGGGAAGAAGTGCCTGTTCCCAGCATGTGCTTGTCAGGAATATTCTGGAGTCCTGCTGCATAGCTGAAGGTTATGGGTGCTACAATAATACAAACTAGTAGGTGACCAAGGCTTTTCTCACAGCCTGGACACCGACCTGCTAGCTGACTGTGAAGAATCACCTCATCCTGCCCCCAGACCTTGCCTTGTCTTGGTCTGTCTTGTCTATTTAGCTTTTAAGTACTGCAAGGAATAATAAATACTTTAAATCATGTAAATATGAAAAAAGAAAAATAATTTTCAAATTGTTAGTAATGAGGTCTTGGGGATTTCCTTTGGAGCAAACTTATTACAGTTGTACATAAGCATCAGAAATGGACTCAGCCACTCGCAGGTGACAGTGTCAAAGCTGTGCTGGGAAGAGATGGAAGGTGTCACCCAAACAGAAGGAAAAGCCCTAAGGAGTCCGCGTACTGTGGGTTTTTTTCCCATTCATCTCTGCTTTTGGAGTAGCTGAGGACAGCCGAAGCTGGGCTTTACTTCTGCATTTAACAAGCTTTGCACTCTATATCTGTGTAAGCTGTTATCAGAAATTGGCATCCCAATGAAACTGAGAGGTACTAATCATGTGAGCATGTTCTGTGGACCAGAGGTTTACTATATCACCAACACAGCTTGTAATCTCCATAGGGATGGATCAAGTGCTTTCAGGCTTGCTGTTCCCCTCTGCACTCATTCTCCAGATCCTAAATATCACAAGACGATCAATTCCTCTTTCATGTGAGACAGATCCTGCCATCTTTCCACAGCAATACAAGCTCCACAATCAGATCTTGGTAGAAGTCCTGTCTTGGTCAGATCTGTGAAAAATGGCAAGTTAATGGGCCCTCACTGTCCAACCAGGTGATTCTCTCCAGAGAGTGGATAAGTTTGCTGTTGGCAAGGGGAGCTTCTGTATTGCAGGCAAATATCTGCTAGAATCCAAACTGGGACCAAGCCAAAAATAATTACTGGAGGTTTAAGAAAGTATGTCAGGATTTTGCCCTACAGACCTTAACAAGACAGAGAAAACTCCTTTACCTTGCTCTAGGTGGAGGCTTAGTTTTCTTGTCACAAATTAAATAAAAATGACATAAGAAAGTATAGTGAGTAATTAGAGCTGGTAGCTCAGTCTGACCTTTTCCACTCCAAAATCTAATTCCAAAGAAGCAGGGTTCCTGGAAATCTGATTTTGCCTTCGAGGCTGATTAATTACTTGATCATGCAAGCGTTGGCCAGTCAAACAGTTTACCTTTCCTGCATGACTGCTGTTCCAGTTAACAATGTAGCCTCAGAGAACAGTCAGTTTAGAGTTTAAACTGAGAAGCTGTAGAGAATTTCACACAGTGTGACTGGATTCACTCCCACACCTGTTTCTTAAACAAGCAAAAATAGGTGTCTGTATAAACACAAAGAAACATATAGCTTTTGGAGGGGAGAGGTATTATAAACAGCTACTTTGCTGGTGATGGAATAGAAATTTTGATGTGGTAGATATTTTACACAGCATCCCTTGTTTTTAAGTGATGTACGTTTGGAGCCTACAACCACTCAAAATGTCTTGGTGACAGGATGGCAAAGCCAAGTAGCTCCAAGTCCTGAAGGGAGAAGGCACTTTAGGCACAGGTCACTGGCAGGAGACAGCTGCTACCGCTCCAAGACAGAGTGAAACAAGGCAGAGCATGAAGCTGGGGGCCAGGGTAACTCAGTGATGCTGACAGCAGGAGCTGCTACCTGCTCGCTTCTTCCCACTGCTAAGGCTGCAGACCAGACAGCAGTCCTTGCACCAGCCTTGAGGAGTCCTCATCATGGGAGCTGTGGTGACAAGATGCACTACTGTACTTGCAGCCCACAGGCAGTCAGCCTATACTGCAAATGCAGAGTCTTGTGAAAATTGTATCATCTCTTCCCTAAAGTGGATAATACTGGGTAAAATGGTATTTTTGTGACTTGGCATCATGGTTTTCTGAAGTGCCAATGGAAAAGAGCAGGGTTAGGTATGGCGTGCATTTGACATCCTTACAGTTTTTGTGCCCAGAAATTTTGCCAAGTGGAATTTGAAAATTTTGAATATTTGTTTGGAGTTTTGAGATTGCCAGCAGCCTTGCTGGATGCAAGATCATGCACCACTACTGGCTACATCATACACATGTACTTATTTCTGTCCCAGGAATTGTGCTTAGGCATCTGGAAATACTTATCCCTAAATGATAGTGAGTCACTGGGATAGATTATCCAGGAAGACTGTATTATCTTCAGTGCTGGAAAAGATTTTTAAGAAACAGCTAGAAAACTGTCCCTCAAGCATGGCATATACCTAGTTCATCCCTGCAAGGATCGGGTGCTTTCCAGCTCCGCATTCATGAACTCTATGTACAAAAAAATCCTGGAGAAATGTGAGGATGCCCACTGTAGTGTGGACATTTGCCTTGCAGCCTTGCAGCTAAAATCTTCTCTGTCAAGAAATGGCAATCCTGGAAAAACCTCCCACTCTTCAGAATAACCCAATCTGTAACTTGTCACACATCCGTCTCAATGTCTCAATGACATTCCTCTGTTTCTGCTGAGACAAGGGCTGATCTGTAATTCTCAGTAGAGGAAGTCTACATTATAAATACTACCTTCCCCCCTGCCAAAAGGTAAAGGTGAGAACAGCAAACTGGTTAAGAAAGGCATTGTGTAAAAAGTGTGTTTCTCTGTATGACAACATGGTTTGGAGAATATTCTGTTATGAAGAGTGCTTTCTCTCAAATGTGTCTATCTGCCAGGGAGACTAAAATACTCTGGTGTGGGCTTCTCCCTCACCCCTTCCAGTATCCTGAAGTCATTACATATGAGTTCTCAGTGTTGTCCATTTCCCGGTGCTACTCTGCTCTGGTTGTGGCTTAACAGGCAAAGCTCGTTCATCTGCTCTGAGCTCAAGTTGACTGTAGCAGAGTGTATAGCCCCAGCACAGACAGGAGACATTCCTTATCTTGTGCATCTCTTCCTGACCTCTGCAGTCAGAGAAAAATGCAAAAAAAGAAAACATTTTCAAAGGGTTTGTAATGTCTGGAGCAAGAAAGAATTCTCAACCAACTGCCTCATTCCAACCCTGTCAAAACTCCTAGACAAAGGCCACGTGGATGATCACAGTTATATTAGCAATACAAGAGAATGTTTACTCTGAAATTACAGGGAATACCTGCTAATTTATTTTTCAAGCTGTACATGTGGTAGGAAGCTCCTTACTTCTAAAGCAATGTTCCAGTACATGTTGAGGAGTTTGGTAAGTGCCTCTGTGCCTTTGGTGTGGAGCAGCTGAAATGTGGTGTTTGTGGTAGTCTATGAAGGTCAAGGCCTGGATTTAAGATTTAGAAAAGCATGAGATCATTGGTGCTATGCTGACTCTGAGATGCTCTGATGTGACAGCAAGGACAACCCGAGTGTATTTATCAATGTAAAATGACAAAAATAAGAGACGGGCTAAAGGAAGCTTCTGCTGTAAAGCTTTGTTTTTACAGACATGGTCACCTTCAGCGCAGTGTTGTTATACCACTGCTCTAGCAGCTTCAGCCTTTGTCCAAGTAGAAAAAAGCCACCAGATCTTCCCCACTGTAAAATACCACTTAGGTAAAACAAGTATCCCTGAATTAAGCTTCATGTTGTGGATAATTAGTTTGGGAAGGAGGGAGCTGAAAGCAGCTGATCTTTTCCTTTTCCCCCCCCTCCCTTTTTCATTCTTTCATTCTTTTTGCCCAGCACCTCAGATTTCAGGAGAAACCTTCAGGTGAATGACACTGAATTACTTGCTTTTCTCTCTGTTTCTTGGTGGGACCGTTTATCACAGAACAAGGCAGTGGTGGCACTCGACCGCCGGCCTCCCCTCACAGGGGGTTATCCCGCAGCGACGTGCCCAGCACTTCCTCACCACAGGCCTTTCCCCGCAGCTGTGTGGTGTCCCTACCCGCAGCCACCCTTGCCACGTAAGTAATCCCACTCCCACCCAGAGGCCTGTGGGAGACCCGTCATGGTTGCCTCCGCCAGGACCTCACGGACCTGATGATGTCCATCAGCTGCTGCCAGAGCGCACGCCCAGGGCTGGCGATGGGACTCAAAACCCAGCTGGCAGTTTTGGGGTGACTTCCAAGATGCAGATGGGGACGGGGGTGGCGGTGGGTCTGCCTCAGCGGCAGGCTCTGATGCAGGTGACGGGCAGGCTGTGGTGGCGGTTGGCCCTGAGGGGCCTGCAGCCCTCCGGGACCTCCCTCCCCACGATGCGGCAGCGTTATCGCCGCCATTAAATCGTCGGGCAACGCGACTTTACATCCGAGGTCTGCCGCCTGCAGGGGCTCGCTAACGCACCGCCCGCAGGGCAGAGCGGTGCCTCGGGGCCCCGCCGGCCCAAACCGGGCGGCGCTGGGGCCCCGCCATGGCGCAGCACAGGCAGGCGCCAGCGCCGCCCGCCGCGCCGCCAGGTGGCGCTGCAACCGCGTGGCCCCGGCCGCGGTCGCCTCCTCGGTGCCGGCCCCGAGGGCTTCCGGCCCCGAGGGCTTCCAGCCCCGCCGAGGGGCCCGCACCCAGCCGGTGTCGCTCGCCCTACCTTTCCGGCTGAAATGTAAACTCGAGGTTGTGGCTTTGGTATTTGGGTTCTTCACCCCTCGCGTTCAGGAGACTTCCCCACCCCGTGCAGCCGACCAACAGGCTGATCTGTGTTTCAAGATGATAAGGGAGCGGCTACAAATCTAGAGGGGAGCGCTGGATCTTGAATAACTCCTCCTGAAAGCTCACTTATCACCGGGGAGCGAAAAGCCTTGGAGGGCTCCTTTGCTCGCCGTGACGGGGGGAGCATGGCGAGGAAACCCAAGCGATGCCGCGCCGAAGGAAGAACAGCAATGGGAGGGAAATGGTTAAAAGCACCCCTGCCACCGGGCTCACTGCCGCTCTTTTAGTGGGCACGGTGGTGCTGGGCTGGCGGTGGGACTTGATGATTTTAAAGGTCTTTTCCAGCCTTGATGATTCTGTGATTCTATGATTCTTTTTCCTCTGTGCTTGAGATCAAGGGGGGAAAAAAAGCCCCATAAATAAATTAAGCAGCAGATTTGGGACTTTTTCCTCCTGCTACTGAAAACGTCCAGCTCAGGTATCTCTTCCTTACTCCCGCGGAAGTCTGGTTCTGCCAGAGTTCTTTTGTGATGCCTGTTCAGGCAACTCCTGACCAAAATCAGGCCATAAACTGGGAAATGGAGAAAAAAAAAGGTGGGTTTCTTATCAAATTATTGTTAACCGCGATGCCAGCAGCTGCCTGGGGCAGCTGGCCCAGCTGCTGGAGGAAGCAAACTAGCCATTCTTTGGTTGCCCCCTTGGCATGTGCCTGAGTCCTGGGGAGCCAAATGGGCCACTGCGGCGGTGAGGGTGTGTGGGGCATGGGGGATGGGCGTCTCCCTCTCCCTGCAGGCCATGTGCCACCTCCTCTGTGCCCCACAGCACCTCCGAGGGCAGGAAACCCCGCTGTCCCCTCTGCCTCCAGCTCCTCTTCTCAGGGCTGCAAAATTCAGTTTTGCCCATGCCATGGAGGAGCCTTGGTCTGCCCCTGCTGCACTATAGTTGCAAGGGAGGAGGAAATTGCAGTTTAGCAAAAGGCCACCCAGCTAGCTGTGATCCAGAGCCTCCCTCTTGGGAGCAACTCAATGTAAGGGAATTCCTGTCCCTGTCCCAGCAGATCTGGCTCTGCATAGGCAAGAGGGCAAGAAGAAGTTCATTTTCATGTCTGTGTCCTTATTTTGTATTCTTTCTCCATAAGGGTCTCTGTTTTTCATTATGATTTTCATTATATGTAGGACTGGTCCTGGGAGCCTAGAAAGATCTCAGGTGCCTCAAGGCTATAGAAATACCAGGCTTTCCTTCCTTTGTGGGGATCTCTTTAGTAAGCCAGATTTCCCAGCTGAAGTTCAGCAGTGATTTCTCCCTGAGACCCAGAAGCAGCCCTCAGAACTCCCCCCAGCCCCAATTTGTAGATATGCATCTGCTTGGGAAGACAGAAGCTGCTCATTTGGTCATCAAGAGTTAAATGAAGGGACAGCACAGCTCTCCTTACCTCATCCAGGTCTAACAGCTCTCGCTTTCCTCTCTGGTGGGGAAAGAAGGGCAGTCCCCTCTGTCTCAGTCACTTTAATCCTAGGTGATGTGATGGCTCCGGCAGCTGCTGGTCCTGGAGCTGCTGCAGCCTGTCTGCCCTGAGCTAAGCAGGCTGAGCTGGTGTCAGGAATGTTCTGAGATGGTCCCTTACGAGGAAGCCAGGACTAAAACTCTCTGGTGTGTTGTATGCATCAATCTAGGGCTGATATTCAGGAGGAGAAAGGGGTTTCACAACTCACATAGGGGTAAGGAGGAGGGAGGGGAGAGCCATCTGCCTACTCATCATCCTTTACTCTTACCTGTAACTCTGCGCATCCACATGTTGACCCACGGTCACCCACAGATTGTAAACCCAGTGGGAGAGGGGTTGCCTTTTTGTTCAAGGTATATCCAGTACAAAATACTGTGGTGACCTTTTTCACTGATTAGAAATCTGTAATGACACCACAGGTAATTAGCAATGATGGACATTGATTGCAAAAGCAAAAGTGCAGAAAACAGACAGGAAACGCTCTGTTCAGTATTACTTGGAGAGTAGATGACACAGACCATAAAGAGCTTTTAAGCTGTTGCTGACAGTGGGTGATATTGAAATAGTGCAAGGAGGCAAGTGGCTGCTGCTGTAGGAGAAATAACTAAGGTTAACATGAACAAATTCATTGGGATGGAAACATTTAAAGGGTGTATTCTGGCTTGCTGTCCCACTTCTGGTTAGTCCAGAAGTCTTCACTCTTTCCTGAAGCATCAGTGGCCACATATGACAAGACCCATGTTGTCTGTACTTTGGAGGTAAAGGAGCTGAGGCACACAAGGTGAAGCACTAGGCTTTACATAGCATCTTAGTAGCAGAGGTAGAAGTGGAATACAAGTCTGCTGATGACAGTATTAGCAATATTAGCCTACTAATGATATTTCTGTAGGGGAGAAAAGACGGTACCTGGAGGGCATGGTGGTAACACCTCACTCTGTGATGGATAGTGCTAGTCCAGAATTGGAGATCTTCTTAGTGTGTACTGAACATAAATAATTTGCCTGTGAATCTGATGGAGAAACAAAGAATTGCACCAACTTGCTTTTGAAAAATTGCCTTTATTAGACCAGACATTCTAAAATTGCTGGGAGTAACAGATTCTAAAATTGAGCTACTGAATTAGTCTCAAATGGAAACTGTGACAGCCAGCCTTGAAGTGGAGAAAATTGGGTTTAAAACTTAGACCTTGGGCATAGCAGGATGTCTAGGAAGCTGCTGTGCTAGAGCTGATGAACTCATATGGAACATGAATTTCATACTGGTGAATAGCAATGTAATAAATGTTCCACAGAAACATAACAAACCCAGGCTGAAGAAATTCCCTTTAAAGAGGTGACCCAGGTGAGAAAATGCTTTGTAGACAAGTAATCTGCTGTGAGCAAACTGCAGCCCTGGAGAAATACAGTCACACTCACAACCATGTGTGGTATCTTTCCAGCGCGTGAAGGAGGAGGAGGGAAATGCTCTTTGAAATAGAGTAGGAATGGGCAAATGCTTCTCAGTGATTTCATGTGTGCAAAAGCATTTCTAGGGTCAAGCCTCAGTTACAAAGGCTCTTGAAGGACAGCACCTCTGGCAGATCATGCAGCCTTGTAGTAATGATAACAGCTGTGCCCTTAGAGCATGGTAGGTTCTGGTTCCAGGGCGATGGATAAGGAAAATGTGAAGGTAGGTGTAGAAAGTTTTGAAAGGGGCTGAACACTTAGATAAGTTAGGTCTGAAAGTCTTTCTGGAGAATACAGTAAAGTTTATTAATGTCCTCTTAATATCATAGAATCATAGAATACTGTGGGTTGGAAGTGACCTTTAAAGGTCATCTAGTCCAAACCCCCTGCAATGAGCAGGGACATTTTCAACTTGATCAGGTTGCTCAGAGCCCCGTCCAACCTGACCTGGAATGTTCCCAGGGATGGGGCATCTACCACCTCTCTGGGCAACCTGTGCCAGTGCCTCACCACCCTCATTGTAAAAAACTTCTTCCTTATATCTAGTCTAAATCTACCCTTTTTTAGATTAAAACTGTTACCCTTTGTCCTATTGCAACAGGCCTTGCTAAACAGTCTGTCCCCATCTCTCTTGCAAGTCCCTTTTGAGTATTGGAAGGCTGCAATAAGGTCTTCCTGGAGCCTTCTCTTCTCCAGGGTGAACAACCCCAACTCTCTCAGTCTGTCTGCATAGGAGAGGAGTTCCATCCCTCTGATCATTTTGGTGGCCCTCCCCCGGACCTGCTCCAACAGGTCCACGTCTTCCCTGTGCTGAGAGCTCCAGAGCTGGACCCAGTACTCCAGGTGGGGTCTCACCAAAGCAGAGTAGAGGGGCAGAATCACAACCCTTGACCTGCTGGCCACATGTCTTTTGATGCAGTCCAGGGTACGGTTGGCCTTCTGGGCTGTGAGCACACATTGCCGGCTCATGTCCAGCTTTTCATCCACTAGTACCCCCAAGTCCTTCTCAGCAGGGCTGCTTTTGATCCCTTCATCCCCCAGCCTGTACTGATACAGGAGGTTGCCCCGACCCAGGTTCAGGACCCTGCACTTGGCCTTTTTGAACCTCATGAGGTTCACACAGGCCCATTCCTCGAGCTTGTCCAGGTCCCTCTGGATGGTATTCTGTCCCTCAGGCATGTCAACCACACCACTCAGCTTGGTGTCATCTGCAAACTTGCTGAGGGTACATGTGATCCCATTGCCAATGTCATTGATGAAGATATTAAACCGTATTGGTCCCAATAGGGACCACTGAGGGACACTGCTTGTCACCAGACTCCACCCGGACATTGAGCCATTGACCACTACCCTCTGGATGCGACCATCCAACCAATTCCTAATCCACCGAACAGTCCACCCATATCAGCTTGCTTCAATTCACCCAACTTGCAAATGACCATTTCTAGTCTTGAAGAATCCAATTCTGTAAGTATTTTACATGAAGAAGAATCTCTTTGAGAAATATTTGTGAACACCTTTGCTTGTTGGGGTGTAAAGAGGTGCAAGAGTTTATAGGACTAGCACCTGAGAGGCATTAATGATAAACTACAAAAAAAAACCCTTAACAACTCTATAAAAACATTCTTGTGATGGACTTTCCTGTTGGGATCACCCTGCAAGGGCTCGACCTTAAGCAGAAGGAGCTGTGGCATTGAGAAGATGGTAAACAGCTGGACACCTGCAGGGCTCGGCCTTGAGGAGAAGGAGCTGTGGTAAACAACTAAGAGGAAGCAAAGGAGCACATGGACACCTGCAGGCAGTAAATCCTGACTGTGTGAGAGGCGCGTGGACAGCACGTGGTATTTTGTATATAGCCAACTGCAATAATGTGTGTAACAAGCTGTAACCAATCATGAGTGTGTGCGCAGTGACTAAACAAAAATTATGATATATATTGGAATCAGATAAGACAATAAACGGCTTCGGAGTATAACTCTCATAGAGTTGTGAAGTCCATCTTTCTCCCGCACTTTCCTACTGATATGCTGTATAAAGAAATACAGCAGCTTTGTGGTATTAAACTAAAGGTTCTTGCCGGTTTCTTAGAGACCCATATTGCAGTTCTCCATCTGCCTGCTGGTTTCCATATTTCTATCTGGTATTAGGACTCTAGAATGCAGTAGTCATTCTTGGCACTAGCTATAAATATATTCCTTAAAATAACCAAATTAGGTCAATGTGCCTTTTTTTTAATTTCAGAATATAAATTCATAGTTTCAGCGTTTTGTAGTTCCTCTGTGTAAAGAGTCCACATCCATTGGCAAGTGCTGAGCAGAATCCTGCGTTAGCTGTCAGTTTTAGGGCAGGCTTTCTGCGCTTCTTGGGTGACTTGACTTAGTCCATCTCCCTGTCTCAACTCCTTATCGGCAAGATGGAGGTGATAACCCTACCCTATAGGGGTGACATGGAGATAAACGTCATCAAGAGATTGTGCGGGTGTTATTGCACTAACAGCCACAAAATACCTAAGATTTCTTATCTAAATATGAAGGTTAAGCAGGCCCTAGTACAATTGCACTCTTGAGAGGTAGCTGGTTTGCATTCTTTTTGCTGATAAAAGGGAGCGTGCTTTGTCCAGTTTCAGACCACTCATCAGGAAAGCAGTTGTACATTAGTGGACTTCTTTTCAGCTCCAAAACGAATTGCAAGGGGTATAGCATGTGGGTATGTAATGCTATCCGAAATGCTAAGGATCGGATTTCCAACAGAGCTGCACACATTAAATGGAGATTTGGCATTTTCTAGAGGGTTCATCTCCCATTGAGAACAAGAGGATATTCTGGGAGCTTAAGCGCTTTTGAAAAAAATCTGGCCTCTCTATAGGAGCTGAGCTGACTGAAAAAATGGAGGAGGGGTGTGTGGAATCAAACCATAAATGAGCTCGGAGCAGCGGCACACTGTGACCCGGCTGGCAAATGGAATAGCATAGCGTGCTGCTGGTGAGAGAGAGAATTATCACAGAACTGATAAGACACCTGGATCAGAGCTTCAAAAGGTTAATACGCCTGTCACAAGACAGAACTTGGTCTCTACTGGCAGCAGTAGCTCTTCAAAGCTCTTCTGACTATTTGTTTTACCAGTGCTGGATGCATCCGTATTGTGCGGTGGCCTTAGAGTCCTAATCCTGTTCCGACTAGGGTAAAATTCAAAGGCTTGTCCCTGTCCCACCCCCTTAAACTTCTGATATGACTTTCATTGTGAGGCATTCAGGCATTATACTGATTCCTGGGTATAAAAATGCACACCTACATTTTCTTATGAGAAGCATCCTGCTCTGTTCACAGACATTGATCACTCTCTAGAAAGGTTTTTACTTTTGGTTGGACCGAAAAGCTTTGAACCTATCCAAGTGATACTATTTTTTTTCTGTTTCGCAGTCACTGCTTTTTTGTTCCTGTTCTGAGACTGTGTCACAGACATGCTGGAATACCAGCACACGTTGAAGCGTAGCTGTCGTTCTTCTGTAGCACCCTTGCCTTGGAGCTCTGCGTGCCAGAAAAGCACATGCCCATCTTCTTCTAGTCGGTCTTTTAAGAAGGGGGACAGCTTGGATCAGTTGGAATTAGTGTGGTATATTATGCCTTCTATCAGATAAGGAGTACCTGTATCTGTTTCTGTAGGAACACAGGTTTTCAGTGGACTTTGCTCTGAGTTCCTCTCCGGTCTGTATGGATCCTCCCTCCAGACACTGCCAGGTTATGAGTCTATACACTTTTCAGGGGAATGTTTGCCATTCTCTGTGCTGCCATGCTTCCTTCCAGTTCTGTGTCTTGCCTTGAAATTTTGACCTTCTAGGCTGTATAGTGAAAGGCTGTTTAGTACTGGTCACTGAGGAGTTTAAATAGTCGATATATTCCTAGGCGAACTACCTGTCATAAATGGAGAAGGCCTCCCAAACATCTTCCTTGAGGGGATGAATTCTGGTAGACATTAAACAGCGGTAACGGCTGTCTTTTTTATGTAGATGAAAACCTTAGCAAGTGCTTAACAAGGTGATTTGCAGCAACAGCCACACAGTTCCTTTCCCCCATCCATGTCAGACCTGTGTGCAGCCCACCTTGTACTGTGCTCCTCAACGTCCACTTCTCAGGCAATACAATGCGTGAGGAATCAAGCTACGAAGAGCTGCGACATTCCCTCTGTGGTGCAGGCAAACCAGTTTCACTCCAGAACACTGGCAGTGTGGTTGAATTTCTTGCCCTCTGTGCAGATCAGGTACCAGACCCAGGCACACCCCTTGCCTGTGGCCTGAAGAAGATCCAGCCCAGTGTGCATATGGGGATTCTGAATTCACTTTCTTCTCTTTGTAACTGAAAGGTTTTAAACTGAAATGCCAGACACCATTAAGCTGACACTTATTTGCCTTCTGTCTAGGGTAACTCGTAGATCAATATTTTGGTTGGGAATAAATTTTATGCTAAATACAGTATTTTACAAGATAACTGACTTGAAAATACAGAAGATTTTAAATGTTTTGCTTTTCAGGTTTTATGTGCAATAAAATGATGACTGGTATCAAATAGGTGTAGTTTAATTTTTATGTGACTGTTTCTCCCTCTCCAATTCTCAAATAAAATGCTCAGCACCTTTTAAAAAGCCCACCTGCACTAAGAGACTGCTTTTTGTTAGCCTCTAGAGCACTAGTTTTAATTTGCTAACAGGAAAAAATCTATTGAAGGAGGATTATACAAGCTAAGAGACATTTTTAGAATGGAAGGGAGAAAGTGAAATAGCAGGCAAGGTACTCCAGGAAACAGACTCAAGCATAAGACAAATGGGTGTAGTCTTAACTGTGCATCCTCTTCTGCAATGCGTGTTCAAACTGTTTAAATTCTGCCCCTTTTGCTTGCTGCACAGGGAGGTCCTCCAGCCAGATTGTCCTGCTGTCCCGTGTGTTGCAGCTAGCAGGAAAAGCAGAATTGCTACTGCTCTTTAAAAAGGTTTTTCAGCTTCTTTAAACCATTTGGTCCTCCTCAAAGGAATCTCTCTGGCAGACTGTGTTACCTTGCTCTTCATTCAGTCCAGGGTGACGTTCCTCCCCCATTTTGCTTGCCAGCATGTCCAGGGTGCTGTGCAGAGTGGAGTCTAGATATGCATATCTGGAAGTGCAGACGTGAGAGATGTTCTCTGAGCTCAGCAAAGGGAACCCACTCTGCTCCCGGAGTCCTCCCTTACTGTCAGTGCCCACACCTGCACCGTGCTTGAAGTCAAGCAAAGGTGGCAGGAGGACTGCACAGATGAACGAGAAGCTCTAGGCAAAACCAAACTGTAAAAAGGAAGAATACAAGATGTGGGAGCAGGCAGGTGACCCAGGTGACCCAGGAGGAATGTAAAGACACTGTCTGAGTGTGCCAAAGCCCACCTGGATTTGAATATAGTGAGAGCTATGAAGGGCAACAGGAAGGGATTCTACTTGTATATCTGTAGCAAAAGGAAGCGTGCTGCTGAATGGGACAAAGGACATGGAAAAGGCTGAGGAATATGCTCAATGCCTTTGCCTTGGTCTCTACTGGTAGGAGTTGCCTTCAGAAATCCCAAGCCCCTGAGACCAGAGGCAGAGTCTGGAGCAACAAAGGCTTACCCTCAGTAGGCGAGGATCAGGTTAGAGAATGTGTACACAAACCCGACATGCATAAGTCCATAGGACCTGATGGGATGCATACATGAGTGGTGAGGAAGCTGGCTGATCTCCCTCCAAAGCCACTCAATTATTTTTGAAATGTCACACTGATCAGCAAAGGTTCCTGAAGACCAGGAGAAAGCAAATGTCATGATCTGCAAGTGGGGCAAGAAAGAGGATCTGGGGAACTATAGGCTGGTCAGGCCTACCTTGATACCTGGGACAGTAATGGAGCAGCTAACCCTGCAAACCATTTGCGAACATATGAATGATAAGAAGGTGATTTGGAGTAGTCATCATGGATTTATGAAGGGGAAAACATGCTTAGCAACCCAGTAGCCTTCTACGATGAGATGAAAGCATGGCATGGTGGACAAGCAGAGAGCAGTGGATGCTGTTTATCTTGACTTTAATAAGGTTTATGATGCTGTCTCCCACTGTCCATCCTCACAGAGAAACTGTTGAAGGGCTGAGACTTCCAACCCTGGTTGTCCTGAATTCCTGAACAGGTGTCCTGAACTCCAGTCCTGGCTGCAGGAGTTGTTAATACCTACATTATTATTGGATAATACACCTAACTGCGGGCTCCCAGGTGGATGTAGCTGCAAAATGAAGTCATGGAAAGGGACAAGAAGTAAGATGCAACCCTCCCTGCAGCACCCTCTGAGGGCAGCTCAGCACTCTATTCCTTGTCGGTCTTGAGCATCTCGCTCTCCCCCGGGAGCATGAGCATGAGGATCTCTCTGTGGGGATAAAATGCCTAATACTTTCCACAGATTTACTCCCCAGAAGCTTCTGGTGTACAGCTGTGGTAGCATTGTGTTGCTTGTACATTACCTGGTTTTCCAACACAAGGATTTGCTGAATGGAGTGTATTTCTTTGCTCGTTGAACAGTAAAAACCTGGAAGCCATCTTTATTCTCCAAGAACATATGCCCACACAACTCTTACCAATATAAATAAGGTTTCAAATAGTTAAGGATTGTTGAACTGAGCTCATAGTGTAATACAAATAGTAAAAAAAAAACCACCTTCAATTTTTTGTTGCTGTTTAAATGGCTCAAGTAGACCATCTGCTTCTTAAACAGCTCATGTATTTTTGGATTTGGTTACGAACTGACCACAGCATTGCAAACACTGGTCATCTATGAAGATATCTGTTTTTATACACAACATAAGACTGGCAAGAGAGCTGTGTCTACTTAAGTGTTTTAGAAGTCAGACAGGAATGGTGTGACTTCAGACTGGCACAGCCATGTCCTTGTCATTTCACTTCACTACCACCTAATTTGTATAAAACAGGGAAAATTTTAAATGGATGTTACCATAATGGGAGCATTCAATGAATCCCTTATTCGTGGCAAAGGAAATCAGTCCTTCTAAGGTGACTTCACTTAGCTTCTGTGATTCCCATGGGTTGTAGAATTACAGCATTTGTTCTTAAGCAGAATTATGGATGAGACCCAAGACTAACTGGCAGCTCAGTTATTTCTTCCTGATGCATTTCATTAATAGCCCCTGCACCTCTCACCTCTATGAAATTGGCAGCTAGTGAGGTGCCTGTAAGAGGCTAATTGCCTCCAGAGTCAGTTGTCCTGGAGCCAATTGTTAATCTCCTGGTGTTAATTGCCAAAATCAGGAGTAATCAAAGTAGGCAGGGGGGCCAGGAGCTGCATGCATATTAGAGCTATGTAGCAAAACGTAGAAAGTGTTTAACCCTGCTCTGTGACACCACAGCGGAACTTAGCAAGTGGAAACATGATGAGGTACTAGCTGAGTGTAAATCCCAAATATTTTGCTGCATTTTTAATTCACCACTGTCATGTTGCTATTCTCCTTGCGAGCTATAAAACAGGTGGAGTGAAATCTGGGCTGTGGGGAGGTCAAACACAAAGTGTCAGAGAGATGACTGGAGTGCCTGTACTACATGATGTTGGGATGACACTAGCAGCATTGTGGTGGGTTTGGAAAGAAAAGGAATAGAAGTGCAGTAGTTATGTAGTTTAATTCTCAGTTTTGCTATGGCTTTTCAATTTGGTGTTTCCAGACAGAAGACTAAATTTAATCCTAGGGTTAAATGAGTCTCTGGAACTCTTCTACTAACTTCAGTTGAGTTGGTCCTGTCTCCATCAAGATATATCTATAGTGTGTTTGACTCATGCTTTTGGATCTGGTTTCCTAACATAATGTAATTGAGTACCTTATTGAGAAAGAAAGAGAAAACTGTGCTATTTTTTGGATAAGCTAAAATGCATAAACAACTATGAAATTATGCAGATTGTAGTGTGGGCCAAAAATCTGACCCGTGCTTATTGTTTGTTAAGTTAATGGGAGGAAGGTATGTTTGATGTCTATTTTGCACATAAACTGTTGCAAAAATCCTGCTAGGTTCCTCTTTCAGTCTGTCAGACTGATGGCTTTTGAGCATCCCAGTTTACAGCTTCTGTCTAGACTATGGTTTGACCTTTTGTTCCTGGTGTCAGATGGTGACCTTCAAGAGCTTGAGTCTGCTGCCGTTGGACAGAGTTGGAAGTGAGTATTCCATTAACCTGAGCAGCTGGAACATCTGCTGGGGGGATAAAACGATCAGTTGTTTGTCTGGATGGTTGAGTGATGAGACTTTGGCTGCGGGACTTTGTCAGTATGTGTGACAAATGTTTTATATCCCAGTTTACAGTGTGGTGATAATTCTTCTAAATAAGTACAGATTGCTTTAGATCTAATTTTAAAAAAATCCTTTCTTTTACCTGCACCTGGAGGAGAAGAAAATAGAAATCTTCTGCAACTATTGCATATTGTAATGGACATTTTGCAAACTAGAAACAACAGTGATTAAGTTAGCTTACAAACTCTGGTCTGGAAACTGCCTGCATAAGTCAACGGACTGAGAAACACTTGAAAAAAACCTCAAGATTTTTGTGATGCTGGTCACACAAATATGGGGGAAAGGAGGTAAGATTACTGCATTGACAGCCTTAGGGTTAGCGAGCGGCATAACAACAATGGAGTCAAAGAGCACCTCTGTAAAATACTCTTTGTTTTGATTCAGATTTCAAGCTGGCTGCAAGCTGTACTTGTAACACGCAGTGTAGACATGCTGAAGAGCCGTCTACAAAGCTCTGCCCTTCAGCGTATTTTTTGCTCTGTGTAATATAGTGCACTGTGTGTCCTATCCATGTAATATAGGAGCTGTGAAGGGGGGTGAGGGGAAGAAGAAATGAGCTTTGTGACCCAGTTTTATGCACAAATTAGAAGGCTTAATTTGAGGCACAATCGTTTCATCAGGTATGTGTTGCAACTTAAACTGGCAGGATGATTGGGTCCCTTGAGAGAAAATTTCATTTTAATTTCTTTTTTTTCCTGCCCTAAATGCAAAGCTGCTTGATATTTGCTATAGTACACACAGATTTGGCACCTGCTGCTAGCATTGTGACAGATAGAGGTAGTTGCAAAAATTAACATAGATTTATAAATAAAGTAATGAAAAGCATAACTGCAAAGGTTAAGTTAAAGGCAGGGCCTGCCACTTGACTTAGGTATTAATTTTTCCTTTCTTCCCTCAGATCTCTACCTTCTGGTGAGTCTGAAATGACCGAGTGTAACATCAAATAGAAGCAACAAAGTTTCAGGTATTTTAGGGAAATCTCCCCTGTGGAAGGGTGAGGAGACCCTCTTCTAAGGGAGCTTCTCTAACTGTCCCTGAAAGCGCAGTGAAGAGAAGTGCCGTCACTCGTCGCTTGACTCTCGCTTGCTACCAGAGGAAGAAAGGCTCTCTCCTAGCATGCTACAGCATATTCCCGCCCACTGAGGACCAAAGCCATGAGGTCAGCTGCCCTCAGAAACGGTGGTGGCTGCCCATAGTTGAGTACCTGTGAGTGAGTTTTACCGTAATGGCTTGTACGCCTTGAAGAGGGCTCTCTGCCTTCGATGCTAGAAGAAACCTGTGGTTGGCCTTCAAAAGGAAGAGCTCTGCAGGGAAGCAGCTAGCCTGAACAAGACCAGAAGCACTGGTTGCTATTGCTGAGCCCTCCTGGAGGAAGGGATGGTGTGGTTCCCCAGCCTCATGTGGGATTTGTGCCAGTGACACAGATTGCTACTGGTTCGGTTCTGTAAAGCCTCAAATCTCATTTCAGTAAAAATTGCGTTAATGTGTATCCAAAGCTGTGCATACACTGCTAAAATCCACTTCCCTAAAGTGCTTTCTGGTCATGGTTTACATTCTCCTTGGAATGAATCACAGATGGTTTGTTGGTTTTTTGTTTTTGTTTTTTTTTCCTTAATCCCATCAGGTACATGGTGGGCTTGCAGGCTGCAGTTTGAACTAGGTCTGTTTGATCTTTTACTTCACAAACAAACTGGTGGTAATGTGGGAAAAGGAGAGAGGAAAGGTTTATAGTTCAAACACCCAGAGGATGATCATATCTACTTCTTCAGCGTATTGGATTTGTGTGTCCAGGTTTTGGTAGCGGGAGGGCTGCAGAGGTGGCCTCTGAGAACAGACCGGGGGTTGCCCCTATGCTGGACACACGTGGCTCGAAAACAGACCCACTGCTGTCCAAAGCTGAGCCCATCGGCAAAGCTGGTGGCACCTCTGTGAAAACGTACTTAAGAAAGGGTAAAACATGCCTCGTAGCAGTTGTGAGAGAGAGGAATGAGGGGAAAAAAAAAGAAAGAAACAGCCCTGCAAACACCAAGGTCAGTGCGGAAAGAGGGGAGGAGGTGCTCTAAGCACCAGAGCAGAGGTTCCCCTGCAGCCCATGGAGAAGACCACGGTGAAGCAGGGTGTCCCCCTGCAGCCCCGGGAGGACCATGTCAGAGCAGATATTCACACGGCGGCCCATGGAAGACCCCATGCTGGTGCAGGGGAACAGCGTGAGGAGGAAGAAGAGGCAGAGAGGAGCTGTTATGGACTGACCACAACCCCCATTCCCCATCCCTCTGTGCTGCGTGGGGGAGGAGTTAGAAGAGTCAGGAGTGAAGGAGTGAGGTTAAGCCTGGTAAGAACGGGGTTGGGGGAGAAGATGGGATTAGTTTTGTTGTTGGTTTTGGTTTGGTTTTTTTTAGTTCTGTCTTTGTTTCTCACCGTACTACTCGATTTCTAATTGGCAATAAATTAAATTAATCTTCCCCAAGTGGAGTCTGTTTTGCCTGTTTACACTAATTGGTAACTGATCTCCCTGTCCTTATCTCAACTCATGAGCTTTTCCACCTTATTTTCTAACCCCTGTCCTGTTGAGGAGGGGGAATAACAGAGCAGCCGGGTGGGGGTCTGGCAGCTGGCCAAGGTTAACCTACCTCAGTTACAGCATGGCCACATGGAAAGTTGATTTGGTAAATGATGTACACCAAGGTAATAGAAATCTCCTGTCTTGGTGAGAATGAACAGCTAGCACCATGTGGAGACGTAAACTTCTATGAATGGATCTCCTGACAACATGGCAATCCCTCGGTCCTTGTCTAAGAAAATCACTCTCCCTGGTTATGCCAAATGCTGGCTCAATTGTATGGCATGATTTACTGAAAGAGTGACACTCTGTCAGTAGAAGTAGGTCAGTTTGCTTTTCAAAAGTCTGAGTTTGAAAGTCTCCCACTCAAATGGACACTGTACCAGTAGTTGTTGTTTATAAAGTGATTTGAAGTCCTTTTTGTGTCATTGGAAAGGATAGTTTGCAGCTGCATTGACAGAAAACTTTCTTCTCAGGGTCAGCTAAATGGGTGTTTGTTTTTTTTTTTTAAAAAACCAACGTGCCTTTCAGGATGTATTTGCAATATTATTTGATTTTGAGACCAGTGAAAAGGGAATTAACACAGGTTTGAAAGTCATTGAAGTTGTAAACTTCTGCAGTCCAATGTATATGCATTCTCTATTGGTTTTACTTAAATATTGACTACAAGAAAGTAATGAGGCAGCACGGAGCCTCCAGAAAGCATTTCTGATTTTTTTTTTTTTTTTTTTTTACAATGAATCATATATAGCAAATGGCCATTCTTCTTCCTGTGCAGGGTCAGACAGACAGCTTAATGGTATTCATCCCTCATCAGCCTTTGATAGATGTTGTAGAGTCAATATGGATATGTTATCCTAGCCCATCTCCAGGAAGAGATAAGTTTTGATAGAATTATGGCTCATGTTTCATAAACCATATCTGAAATCATACCAGAATGGATCAAGAAAATGTGCTGTAGTTGCTGCTGTTGCTCTGTAAGAAGTTGTTAACTTGCTGTTCAGAAGGTAGATGACATAAATACCCCTTTTTGGTTCTAGACAGCTGAAGGAAGACTTATCAAATTACTAAAACTGGGTAACCTTTCTAATTGTGCTATTTTTCTTAATACTGTTAAACTAGCGGTAAACTCAAACCTTTTCCTTGGGTCAGGATATGCTTCACCATGTAAGTCGTGGTTTTCCACAGTCAGCTATCAACAGCATTTATAGATTCTCTTTGCTGGAGCTGAGCCGTGTTCTCCTTCACAGGGACTTCATAGCGCAGTTGGAATTGTAACTCCAGTGTAGGTGGTTCATAGGAATGGAGAGCCACACCAGAGGGGAAAGGTAAGGGGTAACTCATTATACAGATACAATATTGGTGGAGTGACAAACGTGTGAAGTGATTTGGAAAAATATCTTTACAGGTTGGATAATATTATTTCAACAGCTGCTGTGTGATTTATTATCTCTGTTCCCTCTCCTGTAATATCGCCTAGACATCCTTTAAACAGAAAGAGTCCCTGAAGTCACACCTTTTAATTGAGGAGGGATGGTGAAAGAGAAAAAAATCTAGCATTTAATTAGCTCTAGAAAATGCTTTTCTTTTAAACACGTTTCTAAACTGTTCTTTATAATCCCATAGTGCTTTTCAGTTAAGCACCTCATAGCACTTCTCAAGCCTAAGGTCACTGCAGTATAGACAGTGAGAAAAGTCATACTTGTAAGTACGAATTGCTGCCTCTCCTGTTCAGTCTGATGATTTTTAGTAGTGCAACTGTCCCTTGGGCACAAAAAACTTGTTTTCAACCTTGGATCTGTTTTTTACACCTGTGCTTCTACTGGCTTCAGTGGATTTTTTTTCTCCTAGTACAAACATTAGAGGAATGAGACATAAGAAAAGCTTAACAACGTAAGAGGTATGTGACTTTCCACTTAAGACTATGTTGACTTGCTGTTGATTTTGGAAAATCTTCAACACGTGTAAGTCCTAAGGACTCTAGGCATACATTTAAATCATATACGTGTGGAAATTGAACATGTGGTAGTTATACATGTAAACTAGAATGAAAAACTGCACAGAAATATAACAAAGGATTTTCCCAGCACCTGTTGACTTAAAATGGTCTTCTGAACAAGCTCCAGGTAAAGAGGATATTTCTTTAACTTCAGTTTTAGCATAAAAGAAAAAAAAAAAGAAAATATTTTCTGGTTATCATAATGAACCAAAATCTTTTACGAAAGTATTGAATTTTGAGATAAGGTTAAAACTCTAAATGGGAAACATTTTATGAAGGAAAAACTAAAACCTAGTTGGTTTTATTTTTTTGTGTAGAAAAAAATATAGGAAAAGATCTATTATTGACCTAAAAGAACCTCTACTGAAATTAACATGCTCAAATAGCAATGAAGAATGTGACTCCCATTTTTGACTGCAAGGTATTTTGTAAGGCAGGTGACAAGAAAACAGGATATAATGCTGAACATTAGAGTACAGAAAACATGAGATTTGGCAGCATTTCCTTCAAAATGGAAAGAGATTTAGAAACCTGTGTTGGGATTTGTTTCACCTGACTTTCCCCATGTACAATGCAGGTGACTGTAGCAGAGCTAGATATCCAGGAGCTTTTCAGTCAATGGACACTTTTAGGGCATGATTCATCTCATTGCACTTTAGATGTCCAAAATAGGGCAAATGAATTGTGTCATGCAAATGCATATTCCTCTCTGTTGACTAACCATGTATTTGATCAGTCGGGAACAAGCTGGACAGAATATAAGAGTCGGAGAGATGGATCTACCCCAGAAGTGACAATAATAATGGTTTTGAAAGAAACACTTTACAGAAAACACCAGCAATTTATTTACATAATCAGAAATAATTAGACACTCTTTCAGAAAAGCCAAATAAACACGTCAAGGCACTTTAAAAATCCCTAAACACAGGAGGTGATATTGTCTTTAATTCAAAATGCAGAATGGCAACAATCTAAGTAACTGTTTCTCCAGTTTCCTTTTTCTTTTTTTGGGTGGGATAGATATTTTCCTTGATCCTTTTTTTTTTTCCCCCCTCAACAAGAATTTATTCTATGATTTTCTTCACTTCTTCTGCAAAGATGGTTTTTCTTTTTGAAGTATGTGTATTTGTTCCTATTCAGCTGGATTTCCCCCCCATCCCGAGTAATTTATAATCCACTCCAACTCTTGGAGACAAATCAGTTTGCTCCTGGAAGTAGCTTGCTTGGATTTTAGCTGAGAAACTGCTGCAGGGTGAATGGAGCAAGCACGCTTATGTTTTGTAAAGTATATGCCATTTGTAGTTATCTGGTGGTGTGCTGCTTCTGCTAGCCCACAGCTAGGGCATCCTGCCTTCCTGGCTACTAGGTTTTGTTCTGAGGCCCTTGTGTCTAATGAGCAGCATAGCTGGATGTCAGCAATATGTTCTGAAGAGCATGAGTAATCCCTGGTGTCTGAGAATAGAATTAGGATGGGCAACCCAATGAGAAGCCAGTAATTCCTCCTTATTTCAGCCTCTGTGTGCTCTGAGTCACACTTCAGATGATGCCCTAAAGTCAGTCGAAAAAAGAGCTGAATTTCAGTGCAGCTTAAGGGTGCACCACCATTGCTGGGGAAAATACTTGTCCATTTAAAACTCCTTTTAACAAGGGCAACTAATTCAATGCAAGGGGAATTTGCATGGGCAGAACAGCTTGCCTTGCAGCTGTCTTGGCCCTTACATTTTTTACGTTTTACTCCAATAACTTCACTTCATAAAAAGTGTCCGTAACTAGCAATGGGGAAAACTGCAAAGGAAGTGTACCTAGGGTAAAAAAAAAGACAGCTGAACTTCAGTGGAACTTGGCAAATATTTTAGTGTCTGCTTTGCCCAGGAATTTGTGTTGGCTGCTCTGGTTGTAGCTGTGGTGATGGGATGTATTGGAATTCTTCTGGGATTTGATTTTCAGGGAGGTGTTCCCCAAGTGCAGCCATTTGCATTGCAGGACAAAAGCCAAGCTCTAACTAATAGAAGTTGCAAGCAAATGTCAGTCTTTTGGCAGACTTGACCACTGCTACCTGTTGCAGGGCTTACTGAGGTTCCTCTGAGGCCAGTGACATTGTCCTGGACAGTGTTGGACCACTGGGTTTGATCCACTGCAGCTGTTGATCACAGCGGGCAGAGGTGTAAGCATCCATCAGCTCTAGAAATGGCAGCCTTCAAAGAAAAGCTTAAAAAATTTCTTCTATGCTTACCTTCTCCAAGACTTTTAATGAAGAGTTTTGCAATTAATATCGCAGGGATCTTGCATCAACCACAGATGTTGCTTGTAAGTCCTACTTTAATCTTGTAATACATTATATATTGCTTCTCCTGATTCCTTCTCCTTATGAATTTAGTTAAGCCAAATGTATGCTTGTCCTTTCATGTACCTTGATTAACTTAACCACAATCCTGTATTCTGCCCACTTCAAATCAAGTCAGTTCTACAACAGAAACTTTCGTCAGCGTTATCAAGTCATTTAAATGTACAGCATTGTTCTTGGTTTTAGGAGACACAAGCATGTTCCTCTAGTCTTGTCAGCAAATTGACATTAGCAGCACAGTTTAATGTGCTTGCAGACCAGGTATGTACCATTCTGGCAAAAATGTTTCTTGCAAGGGTCTGCACTGGACGGGAGCTTCCTGAAGCTTGCCTAGGTGCTCTTCTGTTGAGGATAATAACAATAAATAATTATTAATAAAGATAATAATAAAGATTACCAATAGATTATAATAAAGGTACCACATGCATTTTGAAAGATGGGAGTGGCTCCATATTTAGCGTTGGAAGGGCTGTCCTGCTCCCTGGCTTCTCAAACTCCCCTCAGAGAAGGGAAGAACCTGCTCCCATCATAGGACAAAACCACTAGTGAGTTTTGTGAGGAAGGGAGGACGCAAAACTAACCTGTGGTCTATCAGTACAGGGAAGGCAGAGACAACAATGCCTTTGGGATATGACTGTTCAGATAATACACATTGCATTCTTCAGAATATTACCTCTCATCAGTCTGGTTTGCACTACCCAGGAAGCATGCAGTCCAAGAAGCCATAAACTTTCTCCGTCTAGAATGAAGTCAGGTGAAATCCTCTCTGAAAAGTAGGAGGAAGTCGGCTGGGTAGCAGAGTGACATCTAGTATAAAGCATTTTAAAATCTGAAAAAAAAGGTAGCCCATGTATTACTGGAAGTTGACTACCTGGAACCAAGAGTTAGATACTGAAAGAACGTGGGCTTTCCTTGGGATTCAGTGCTTCAGGTTGCACAGCATATGAAGGCATTAAGGCATTACCTAAGGCGTCACTGCAGAAAATGCAAGGTGCAGAACGAGGTATTTCAGAAACGCAGCAGATTCTTCAGCTTTGGGACCATATTAGGTGTGGGGGTTTTCTTATTTGGAGGGAAGGGGAAGTAGGCAAGACATCTGCTTTGCTCTGGAAAGGATTTTCTTTCAATTTTCTATGGTGGTAGCTATGGTGGAGGTGGGTGGCCTCTTATTCATGCGTACAGTGAACTGCTAATTGGGAAATCTGTGTACGTTAAATGAGCTTTGTCCTACTTCCACTGAAGTCAGTAGGGAGGTTCTTGGTGACTTTTTAAAAAGGGATCAGAATCTGTATCTTAAAAGACTGTTACTTACATTAATACAACAACATTGCTAAACACATGTTGACTTGCGTGCAATCCTAGGTTGTACTACAGAGCCCTACAAGGTAGTGGGGTGTCTGACCATCAACGTGGGTCTTTTTTTGTTTGACTTCCTAACTTCAGACAGCGCAGTTTGGGGCAGCTGGTCAAACGAAAGGTCCACTGACTGGCTGGAATGATTAAAGCAATGTGCTTTTTCCTTGGGTGACAAAAACCAAGACCTGGTCTCTTTACGGTATGGATGTTTTAGGCAGAGGAAGTTAAAAACCATCCCCCAGAGAATATAACCAGCAGACATATCCAGAAGATTTTCTGATCCACCTAACTAGACTGCTTTCACCCTATGGTGGCAGGAGTCATGATGGGACTGGAGCCACAACGGTCTAAGGCTATACAGAGAGAGAGTCTGAAACGTGCAGTTTTTGTTTCAGATGTGAAGGTGCCTTACATGCCGAAAAGCTTGTGCATATTCCTTCAATAACACTAGTTGCCCCCCCTCGAAGGCACTCTCTAAAAATTTCACTTTCTGTTTTTAAGAGGGTGAAGCTAATCAGTCTAAAACAAAGTAACTGTTTCTGAGATTCTTTTGTTACAGATGAAAAGTTGCAGACACCTACATGTCTCTCACCCCTATTTTCTAATGTTTTTCTGTTTCACATTTCAATAGACTCTTCAATATTAGCCCACTGTCCATTTTTTGATAAATTGCACCCTGTGTTTACTACACACTGTATTTCTGTCTGTGCTGTTTTTCAACTGCAGTTTTGTTATTTTTAGAACTTTATCAATAAATAGTCATGTGGGTGGTTTTGTTTGTTTGGTTTTTCATAAAGCTTTTTTGTTACACAAAATAATCTACAAAATACTGTCTGGACTTCTTTTGATGTCACTGGCATCTGGTTCTTAATCTCTTAAGTCTTTCTTTCCAGAAACCTCTTGGATAACTAGACTATTTTTATTCAGAGATACTGAAGGCTGGTTATTATCATGGGAATGGCAGGTGATCACACCTACAGTGCTATCCAGACTCCCCACTGCTCTGCAGCTGCTGAAGTTTCCACTCAGAGTTATGCTTTAGAAGAAGTGCCTGAGCTGTTCGTGTGCCTATTCTATAACTCAGCACCCATCTGGAACGACAACTGCGTTTCCTTGTGTTCCCTCGATTATGCTCTTTTCTGTAGGAAAACCAAAGCACAGCTGTCTCAGTCTCTAAAAAATAGGCTGCTGCATTTCATTGTCCTGACTCACCGGCCATTAGAAAGGTTGTTATAGGCTGAAATTTGCCGAGATGCGGCAAGCGTGCGGGTGGATGTTATGTCTGTAATCACCAATGTCCGTAATAAAGGTGTTGCTTTATAATGTTCCTTTAATAGGAAATGGCAACACGGCTGGTGATTTTTCTTCCTGCTGCTCTAAAACGATCCATCGTTCTATCGAAGGGTGATGCTCAGAAAATAAGAGTAACTATTGTTAAGCCCCACGGAGCATCCGACCACCTTCTCTAGCAGCATAAAGCGTTTCTCTTCTTCTGTTACTTGACCGAGTATTGAGTTCTAGGCTTTTGTCCTTATCCCTCGGTGTCTTACCCACATTCCTGGCTACAGTCCAGTTCTTTCTGTTAAAATACTGCAGTTGCTTTTGTGCCGCAGCATATGTCTTGACGGATGGACACTGAAATCCCAGGCTGTGCTTCTGCTTGACTTTTGTTGACTGACTTAAAGATTTGCCACTTGGATGTGTTATGTATTAGTACTTCTCTTTAGTGTTTTTGATAGAACGCTTTTGTGTTACATTTGAGGTTTGGATTTAAAAGAGGAAAATCAATTTAAAGTTTCCTTTACGTCAGGAAGACTAGAAAATGGTCACTGCATATCAAAACTGCTAAAAAAACCTGGAAAAAATCTACAGAAAGTAAGCAAAATTAATATCGTGTAAAACCTTAATGAACAATGGAAATTGTTTCTAATAAAAGGAACTCTAGGCCAAGCCTAAATAATCTACTCTGTTACAAATGTCTACCTAATTATTGGTTTATCCTTGAGGTAAAATCCTTTTAATTGGCTTTCAGAAAGTCTGAATGGAAAACCCCGATGATGTTACATGTTTCTGTCACAATTAGCCAGGAAACAATACTCACACCTTTTGGTTTTGTTGGTTGGGTTTGTGGTGGTGTGTGGTTTGTGGGGCTTTTTTTTTTTTATGCTTAAAATCTGTTTTACCCTACTTGCCTCCTAGCTTTGGGCTCAGTCTGTTCAGGGTTATTTTCATTTTAAAGACCCCCTCCTCCCAACCACATCGGAAGAACAGAAAGAAATGTGAGGGAGAAAAATCCTTTTACACATGAAGATGGTATGAGCATCAGCAAAACTATTTTCACTTCAGCAAAAAGAAAAGCAATAGCAAATCAGTATTTGGGTGCATCAGGGGAACAAATAGAGCAGTTAACACAGTGGAAGGATAAATGGTATATTGCTGAGAAGCTGATGTCACTCAGCAATGTACTTTTCAACACCCATCTAGTTCTGTGCAAGTGGATAGACGCACTTTGGGAGCTATCCTGTGTGGTAAACGTTAGAAACCTATTTCAGGACTGAGCTGATCTGCAGTTGCTGGTGTCCCCCCAGCTCACCAGAAGCCCCCAGCCCGGATGCACGCGTGGACAAGGCAGATGCCTTTTGTTCTGTTGCACTAAGCTCTTCTGCATTCCTCCCACGTACGGTCTCGTATCTCGTTGCCTGTTGTTGCTCTCCCGACTACCGCGAGGTAGACTTCGGTGGAGGAACCGTGGGGGAAGAACCTTTTGTTTTCCACAAACAAATGAGCAATCAGTTCGTTAATTCAGAAAACTTAAAGTCTCGCACTTAGAAACAAAAACCCCTTTCATTTCTGGCATGCCAGGTGGCACTGTTTTCGTTAGGGATGATTCAGGGCTACTGGAAGTCAGTGTTTACACTGATTATAAATATTAACTGCTACCGGTCGGGACAGCGCAACACCGAAAAAGAAACGATGACAAAGCCTGGGTATAAAATTATGCCTTATATAATACTAAAGCGAGAGAAGACCAGGAAGAAGGCATTTAGGATTAAGAGCGTGACAGGCACCACATCCCGCCGCCCCCCCCCAAAAAAAAGGAAAGTCTGAGAAGATAAGTTCTCTCCGCAAATGGGGCGCAGAGAAAAGGCCCCTTGGCGCGGGGCGACGGCGGGCCGGGGGGCGGCCCAGCGTGCGGTGGCGGCCCGCTCCTCGCCGGCGGGCTGCCGGACCCAAGGCACCCTGAGGAGGGCGAGAGTGACCAAGAGGTGGTCAAGTTCGCACGCAAAGGGGCCTCAACGCCTGCAGACCCCGGCCGCCGCCTGCGAGGTCGACCGGCGCCGGGAGGGGCCCGAGAGAGCCTCCGCAGCCGTCGCCTCCCTCAGCGCCGGCGACGCCCGTTGGCCGTTGGGGCTCCCGCACGCGCCCGGCACGCCCCTGCCCCTCCCCTGCCCTCCCCTCCCCTCCCCTTCCCCCCCCCACTGAGCGCGCCCGGCGGCGACGGCCCCTCGAGGCAGCCCGGCGCGTCTCCGCCCGCCACCGCCGCCGGGCGGGACCATCTCTACCCTTGGCGAAGGGGGGGGGCGCGCTCCGCCCCGGCTCCCCGCCTGGCCCGCCTCCCCCCCGCGCCGCGCAGAGCGCCCCTCCGCCTGGCGCGCGGCGTGGTCACGCCCAGCGCAGGCATTAGCGCCCCCCGGTGCGGGGTGAGGGCGCCCGGGCATCCTCCGGTGCGGCGGCGGCTGCTCCCCGGCACCTCGGAGCGCCGCGGGCGCGGAGCGGCTCTCAGTGCCAGCCGTGCGCGCCCCGCCGCCCCTCACAGCGCCGCCGGACAACGCCATGAAGCCGGCGGTGCTGGAAGTAATGAGGATGAACCGGGTGTGCAGGATGGTCCTGGTCACTTCCGTGGGCTCCTTCATCCTCGTCATCTTCTATTTCCAAAGTATGTTGCACCCAGGTAGGGCACCGGCACCGCAACGGCATCGGCCCCCGGCACCGCGGAGGGTAGCGCACGGCTCCGCGCCGGCCCCGCTCCCCGCCGGCGCAGGTGGGGGGTGCCCCGCGAGCCCCTGCCCACCCCGGGAGCCCCCGCCGACCCCGGCTTTCGGCTCCCGGCGCCGCCGCGGCAGGCGCGGGGCTCGGCGGCGGCGGGCGCAGCACCCTGCAGCCCGGCCGGCAGCCCCGTCCCGGCCACCGCCCGGGGCAGCCGCGGGAAGGTCGCCTCATCGTCCTCCCCGCGCATGAAACTTCCCGCGGGAGGGAGGAAAGTTGGTTTATTTTAAAATTCTATTATTTTTTGCCTTTATATCGTGCGTTTGGGGGGAAGAGGGACGGGGAACGGCACCGGCCGGCGAGCCTGCCGCGGCGGAGTGCGGCGCCGGGAGCTGCCCGGTCCCCGCGGGTCCCTCCCCGCCGAGAGGGGCGACCCTCGCTCCCTCCTGGGGCTGCGAGCCCTCGGCTTCGCTGCTTTTCGGCTTTTTGGGGGCATCGGGGACACCGTGGCCGGCCAGGAGTACCCGCGGCCGCCGGCGGGCAACTTCTCGCCCCTTCGCCAACTTGGCTGGAGCGGCGGAGGCGGCGGCCCGGCCCGGCAACTCCTCCCGGTGTTTGGGCGGATGAGGAGCTCCTGGTGATGCTCCCGGCTGGGCACGGGCATCTCCACAGACCCAAACTGCGGGGTGGCCTACAGGGGCGTAATAAGCCCCGGTCCAAACTCCTGGGTACCTAGTGGAGGCTTTAATTTTCCCTTTTACAAGCGGGGTGTAGGGGCTAGGGACAGAGCCGCACCGGGGGTCGCGGATACCGGCTCCCGTGGAAGTCAGTCGTAGGTTGACTGCTGATTCGCAGGAAGGTGGGATTGGGCCGTGGAAACTTCACGCGCGTGGATTGCAGTGAGACTGCTGTGTGCAGCTTGGCTGCCAATTTTACCCAGCACGGCAAAAAAAAAAAAAAATTTTTTTTTTGATCTCTCCGCCTGTCTCACTTTTCCCCCCTCTTTTCTGAGAAATGAGGTGGAAATTGGACTTGCAGCGTCTTTTTGGAGGGATCTGACAGCTGAGCAGAGGAGCGAGCCTTGTAAGAGGGAGAGATACCCCTTAGCAGACCGACAGCTGTGGCTGGCAGAGTGGCCACGCTTCTTGGCAGGCGAGTCTTCGCAGCCGTACCTGTAAATCTCTCCTACCAGCTCTCGAGTGTCGTGGCTACAGGCATAGCTGTAGCAAACAAGGGCATCACAGCTTGGTAGGAAGAAAAAGGACATACTCAGTTTGGCTTTTTCCTTCCCTTCTTGTGGCTACCTACCAAACCATAGTTGAGGAAAACTGATTTTTTTTTTTTTTCCCCCTTTGAAGTTTTTTGGAGTCAAAAGGTTGAAGCTTTAGTGCGCCGATAGGATTAGGAATTGGTAGGTCTGCTGTTCTGTGGTGAAGCCAAGTCCCGTTTGTCGTTTTTCTAATCAAGCTGTCTGCTCCTCCGAAGTTGGTATAATTTGCGTGATGAATGTGTTCTCGTATGGTGCCCATCTGTGTTAATACCTGCCAACTCCTTGGAAAAATTAGCATATTTTTTTCTCTCCTGCTGTGTCTGCTCCATGCTTACTGGTTTTACAAAGAAAGCTCAGCCCTTAGCAGACCTGGGGAAGGCTTTATTTTCGGGGCTTCAAGGCACCATGCAGAATTGTTGGTTGTAACACAGCTTTACCAATTTAATAGAAGTATGATATTTTCATTAATTGCATTCCACAGGTAATATAGTTTGCACACACATTCTGCAAATTTGTCCAAGAGTTATTATTTCCCCTTGTTTCAGATGAATTATACTGCTGGGACACAAACTCAGCGTGCAGTAGGTGAGAGATTAAATTAAATATTCTTCTGTGAATTTTTGAATGTCGAAGAATCGCCATTCAAGAATTCTCAATATGCTATGTAGCTAGCTGCTGGAGTTTACGGCTTTATATTCGTACTATTGTAAAACTATAAATAGCTTGAGATTTTAGTACAATTCAAAGGATTTACCATAAACTCTGAGGAGACAATGTGGATGCTGTGAAATCACTGGGAGGATAATCTGCACCCATTTTCTGTTTGACACATATTTAGGTTGTTGGCGTGAGTGGAGTAGATCTGGAAATAAATGTGGTCACAACCTGTCCATCTTTATTGTACCTTTTTGATCATAACATATTCTGCTTTTTTTGTGGGCTGTGTCTGTAGTGGAAGTTGCTAGAAATCTGTCAAACTCATCCAGACCCATATAGAGTGTGGCCATTGAGTTTGTGTGCAGTTCATAAAGCTCAAACAGGTATTTTCGCCAGGTATCTGTTATGTGATTGTATGTATTACTATATGCATACAATATTACCATATTACCTGGTGGTGCAGGCGATAGATTAACGTGGAGTTCTAGAAGGGGCAGGGGAGAGGGAGGTAGTAGATGTGCCAATGTGATATACATCAGGTAGCAGATCATTTTGAGGCATTATATCTTTATTTTGAGGTATGTCAGTAGCCCTTCTTGATGTATGTTTAAACTCACCGGAGCTGAACCTTGGGCAGAGTGCAGGCCAGGTGGGATGGGACTGCAGGCATTAAAAGTTTTCAAAATCTTGGCTCATGCCCTTTTTGTTGTGGAGGGTGTTTTAAATTTTAGCTGATCTCTGCTGGAGTATGTGTCTTAGGACAGCTACTGGAGGGAGCTGTCTCATATACCCTGGCTTGCTGCCTGTCGCTGTTGTTGGTAGCTTAACTGTGCCAAGATAGGCACTTTGCAATCAGAATTAGCTGAAAAATTCCCACCCAAGCCTTTTGGATGGAAAATAAGGTTAAGTTCTTTGTAAGAAGTGTCAGCTCCGTATTAAAAATCTGGCAATTTCTTCACACTCACCCCCCCTCACCCTGCCAGGTTCTCTGGGTGAATTTCAGGAGACTTGTTCTCTGCCTACAGAGCTTTCCAGACAATTTTAGATGTGACACAGAAGGGGAAAGATGCTAGAAGGCTATCAGGTGAGTTCACCCCCTTGGGGACAAAGCAACTCTTCATCTGTTAGAAGGGCATTTTCCATTTTTGGAGGTCTGAGTGTGGATCTCTTGCTAGAAACATTGAAAAAAAAAAAAGAAGGCACGTTTCTACTGGCAGGCATTTTCTTTGGGATAAATAATAGGAAAATGACACAGTTAACAGAAGCCCCTAACAACAAAAGCCTGAAGTGGGGAAGGTGAGCTTAGCCTTATCTTTGAGAAAGAATCACTAGGTTGGAAAGGACCTTCAAGATCATCAAGTCCAACCGTTAATCCAGCGCCACCATGTCCCCTAAACCATGTCTTGAAGTGCCACATCCACACTTTTTTTGAACACTTCCAGAGACGGCGACTCCACCACCTCCCTGGGCAGCCTGTTCCAATGTCTGACCACCCTCTCAGTGAAGAAAGTTTTCTAATACCCAACCTAAACCTCCCCTGGTGCAACTTGAGGCCATTTCCTCTTGTCCTATCGCTGGTTACTTGGGAGAAGAGACCAGCGCCCTCGTCGCCACAACCCCCTTTCAGGTAGTTGTAGAGAGCGATAAGGTCTCCCCTCAGTCTCCTCTTCTCCAGACTGAACCACCGTAGTTCCCTCAGCCGCTCCTCATAAGACTTGTGCTCCAGACCCCTCACCAGCTTCGTTGCCCTTCTCTGGACACGCTCCAGCACCTCAGCATCCTTCTTGTAGTGAGGGGCCCAAAACTGAACACAGTATTCAAGGTGCGGCCTCACCAGTGCCGAGTGCAGGGGCACAAATGTGATGTTGTGTCCCTTGTGCTGTATCTCATATACTGGCATCTTGGAAGGAGATCAGGTCCTTTTTACTTCTTTGCTCAGAATATTTCCCCCCTTCGCTCTCCTGCCATGTGCTACCTGCATAACTGAGTGCAGCCTGATTATTGTTCCGTGCTCCTGGATCTTCTGTCTGCGTACCGTGGGTCAGTCTTGGAGTTTTAGATGACAGCCCATCATAGTTGTATCTGCTGCCTTTCCTGTGAAATTGGTTCGCTCACTAGTCCTTAGCCTGCCTACGCTTTGACAGATGTGTTTGCTTTCTTCTGTAGATGTCCCAGCTGCAGTGAGTGGGGGGACTGTGTGTCAGTAAGTGCGGGCAGGAGCTGCTTGGCTAGGCTGTGGTCAGACTGGCGATGTGCTGGCATCCTTCAAGATGAAAAATTCCACATATAAAGATAATTTTAATTATTCAATCTTTCTTACCCGAGAGGTTTATGAAACTAACTTATTCTAAACTTGGTTTCCCTGCCCTCACTGCAGACCAGAATGTTTTTGCTCCATTTTTCATTTACTGTTGTATATTTCTACTTTTCTATGGATACTAACAAAGGTTAGATCCTCAGGCTTGCCTCCTGTCCATGATCTCAGTTACGCATGCAGCACTGTATGACTGATAGCTGCTTGTTCCTTACAGAAGGCTGATGTCTACCTTTGCTCAAATGTCAGAGGAACTCGAATCACATGATTTTTTTTTCCCTTATGGCTGAAGACAAGCTCACCATTGGTTTTGATGGAAGATTCTGTTTGAAAATCAATGCAGCAGACTCCCATCTTGCAACTGATCCTTGCTTTCTCCCCTGCCTATAAAGGGGAATGAGATCTGCAAAGCAGTGGGTGTGTGGCATTCCTTTGATGGACTCTGTATACTGGTTTTAAATTATTCTGTTTGGGGTACTGAGAAGTGGAGTTCTTTTGACGGCCACAAGAATCTATCCCTCATTTAATTGCATGCAATGAAATGCATCCCCCAGTCGCAGGCAGAAACCCTGCCGTGCGCCTGCGAGGGGGCTGTGCTGTATCCCTTTGTGGGTGTCCTGATAAGCTGTTCACCAATTTCCATGAGACTGCATCATCAGTGTGAGCAAATTTACTCTGGTCCCTCTTCCCAAAGGTACTGGTAGTCTGGAACCGTTTTAGGTTGGGAGTTAAACTGCTCTCCCTATCTTTTCAATATCTTCCTGGTTAGTGAATATTAAGCTTATTAGAAGAGCAACTTTTTCTATCACAGTACATACGAGTGTAGCTTTTTGCAACAACTGCTTGCTGACCTTATGAAATAAAAATCTGTTTCTGAATTTATTCAAGCAAAAATTACTTGGCCCTGTCAGCAGTAATGTCTTAACTAAATTTTAATTTATTAGAATATTTATTACTCCACAGTTAGCATTTCTACAATGTAGGTTTTTATAAGCTTTTAACTTTTTTTTTGTTATTGTGAATCAATATTGGGAAACTGTGTGCTGATTTTCATAGCATTGACACTGTATTCACAGGCATAAGTGTCATGACTTGGCTAAATCTAACTTTTTCAGAGATAAAGTCAATGTGAATGGAAACTTTATTTTTCCTTTAGAAATAAATGTATAGAGCAGAAATGCCCAGTGCTTTTTATGAACAAATTTATACAGTTGATCAGCTGCAACTAGTATGTCAGTTTTACCTCTGTATAGGGTGGGCATATTTCTGAATTCTTAGATCATTTACATTACTTCTTAGAAGTGACAGGTAGCTTGCCTTGTATGGTACCATGTAACTAACTCTAAAAGTGGTTCAGAGATTTGGAAGAAATTAGTTCCGTATTCTTTTCCCAAAGCCAGCACTACTGTATTTTGTTTGCCTCTGTTGCCAGACATACTGTATCAAATCCTGCCTGACAAAGCTGCTGCAGTTGTCCTTGTTTGAATGTCATTCCAGCACAGTTTTTTTTTTCCTTTTCAAGCCTTTTGGGTTGATGCATATGTATTACGTATCAACTCTAAGGTGATCCTGGGGGAGTTAAGGACAGGGTTGGGGGACGCAAGAGTTTGAATCTGATGTTTTTTTTCTCTTGCAGATTGTTTGTGGTGTTCAAGGCAAATGTTTGAGTTCTGTGTGTGGCTTGCCTGAGTGTTCATGTATATAAAATCAACCGTGGATGTGCGGGTGAAGGGACCAGCTCAAATCAATGAAAAGAGCAGGAGTTTTCCCCTTCGCATTAAGGAAGTAAAACTTAAGTTTAGGAGATTTTGTATTTGTGTAGACCTGACGTGTCTGAAGACGAAGAGATGTCTGTGGTGAGTCATTTAGATTGAGCAGCCACGTACTATTACAAGGATAATGTTTCAAAGCACGTTTGTGTTTTGTTGGATGTTCTTGTTGCCTGTGGAGCCCATTCATGTAGGATCTTTGGGGACAAGGTAGATGTTTGTACTTACAGTCACAATTCAAACTGTAGAGTTTGGTTAATTCCTACTTATTTGTGTTTCAGTATCAAAGTTATAGATAGCACCCTTTTATTGTGGGCAGAATGCTTGTGACAAAGTGGTGTTTCTGGCACAAGTCTCATGCTCTAGCTAGAAGATGAGACCACCAGAGACTACAGCGAACCAATGGGAGAATTCAGTTCCTAATTATCTCTGGCTTATGCCTCCAGACAGAGGGATTTTCTTGGATTCCAATTTTGTGAATGTAATCAGTGGAGGATACAGAGTGTTCCCCTTTCATGTAATTGTTTGGCACCTGAAGCTAAGGTTTCCTGAATAAATCAAAATTCTATTGCATATACACTTGGACTCCATGTTGCTTCTCTTGCATAATGTTGTTATCCCCCATTTTTCATTTAATGCCAGATTGATAAATGTGGCTTGTTGGCTTGCCCTCTCCACATACTCCTTAGTAAGGAGTTAGTTGTTGGTGAAATTGTCTGGAGTAGATCCATTCCCTCCTGTCGAACTGAAGTCATAGGTTTTCAAATAAATGGCCTGTGTTAGATTTCAGCTCCCTCCCCACTGTCCTCTTGGATTGTCACACCAGCTGTAGCATCACTAGGAAGCACCTAATGAAAGGCAGCCAGTGCACAAATAACGTGCATTTATGTGTAAGGAGTAAGTGCGCGGAGGGTGGTGACCATCCCATGGCAGTGTACATCCTCTGCTCTGGCCCTTCTGCGACGCCCTGTTTGGTCCCTGGGGGCTGGTTGGGGACCCTCTTGCAGAGGACGTGAAAATTGCAGGTGTGTCTGTGGGAGCTGGCTTGTTTTGCCTGTTCCACTCTATGAATTTAGAGGGTTGGAAAGGTTTGTGCTGGCAAGTGCCGGAGAGTCAGAGTGGATGACAGGACATTCATTTCTGTGATGTGCTAACAGGACTTCGACTAAACAGCACAAGCATTTGTTAATATGCAGCAAGCAAACTTTGTGTCCGTGTGAGTCATTGAGGCTTCCTTGTGTTAATTTCCCTGCCTTATGCATTTCATATTTAAATATCCAGTTTGTTTTTATTTTAGACTAATATGCTCTTTTTGGTTGCTTTTAACACCTTGCCCAATGTTGACAATGAAAGTAAATGAGAGCTTTGCTTTTGGCATTATTGATTTTACACATTAGAAGTGAGGTCCTAAATGAGGCATTAACATTTAGCTTGTAAGCCTCAGAAGGGGATGTTATTTAAAAGAAATAAAATTAAATGGCTGCTACTGGAAACTTTGGAGTAAAAAGTTGTTAGATCCTACTGACTGACATCGAGGCTAGATTTGGAAACTTAGTATTTCATTTTTTTTCCTCCTGACAAATTTGAATCTCTGGATTAAAAAAGCTGAGTATGAGCACTTATAAAATGCTGACTTTTAGGGCTGTGCACACAAATGTATGTGGATGCGCACCTGCACCCACCCATCTTCTCTCTCCCTACTAAATCTGTAGCTGGCTGCCCAGGTAATCCAAATACATTGATTTCAGAAGCGCAAACCCTTTTCTCTTAACAAGGCTTCTGTAAGGTATATGAAGTTCTCTGTTATTAAAAGAAATCCCAGACGTGCCAAGGGGTCCACATAGGTGCCTTTGTTACTTTACTAATTGAAACGTATAGTCAGTGTGGTTTCTCATTTCTCTTATTTCTTCTGAACTTGTACATGTTTGGAAACATCCAGTTTGAGAGAAGTAATGACTTTATGAATTCTTTCTAGGCTGAGGAAGAGCAGGAATTTTTATGGGGGTATATCAGCTTAAACAGTAAGAGTGCCTCTTTAAGGTAGCTTTCATCTTGTTTGTGCTGTGCTGTAGATACCGAAGGATGACTTTGCATCCGTTGCTATCAATTACTGCTGCAATGGCTTCACACTCCTATGAAAAACCTTAAAAGAAGGTGCTGGGGGAAATGGAAAATACAAACAATGCAATCGAGCAGAATTTCTCACAGCACTGTGATTCCAGGGGTTTGGGAGATGGTAACTCTGTCCAACAAATGGCATGAAGATAGGTAGACCACACCATGGGAGAGCAGGTGTGAAATGCTCACATCCTCTAGATGTTGTCTGCTCTTCATTTTGCAATGAGAAGTAGCCTGGACTTCAAGGATGAGTTAGTGATCTGTGTGTGGTTTTGCAGGATCTGTCCCCCCTTTCTCTCCCTTATCTAGTAGGTGAAAGAGGATACTGGCCTCCTCAGCTGTGCTTCATCTGAAAGGAACTGCTGCTGCTGCTTTGAATGTTGTCTCAGGCTAAAAGATACCATCCTTAGTAACCTTAACAGCAAAAGATTGTGTCGTCTTATGTCACTTGTCTGAGTGGTGGGAGACGATGGTTTTTAATTGCAGAGTCCACACACAATAATCCACAAGAAATAAAAGGCTTTTTTTGGGTTTCAGTCCACTTCTGAAACAACATTGTAAAAAGCAGAGAAATGTGTGTTTTATTTCCTAGTTTGTTTTATTTTAAAAGCCAACACTTTCTAGTCATTTTTAATTCTGACAATTCAAGATACGTTTTGTAAGTGGTAAAAAGGTGGGTTTCGGGACCCTCAGAGTAATACCTTCTGAATTCACCGAACAAATGACATTGTAGCTAGTCATTTTCAAGCTTTTTGCTGATAAATGATTATAGAAGGAGGTCAGAAGTTTAAACTGGATAACTTGTAGGGATTTTTGTATTAGGGAAGGTAGACATATAATTAATAAGGTGGCTATAATTGGATCCCATGGATGATCTCTGCTGCAATACCTTGTCTTAAAACAAAGAGCTTTAGATAGTTAAAATCCTTTTAAAGACTATTTGCATTATTGTGCTTTAAAGTTGATTGGTATGCAAGCAGAACAAAAATGTCTGTATTATCTGAAGTGACCTGAGATGGCATAGCACATTCTGCACCCACACTGGTGGGTACCAGTAGTCGAGTATGTCCTTTTAAGTGATATGCATTTTTACAGCCCGTGTTGGAAGTGAGAGCAGAGAATTTATAGTAACTGAGGGGGAGGGAATTAACACTTGTTAAACACTTGGTGATTAATAAAATGTGTCAGTTGGGGTCATAAATATAAAACTGGTAAAGCCTGTCTTGATTATGTATTTTGGTCTTGATTAACTTATAAAATATATTTGAGTTTCCAGGTGGGAATAAGTGCTTTATCTTTGGATGTAAGTGTGTGTATATATGCACATAATTATGAAGTTGATGTAACTGCTAATCAAGTGACACAAATGCACCAGAGAATCAGGGTGGCTATTGACACACGTACTCTGCCTCCCAAGCATCGTTGTGTCCTACTCTCTTGGTTTAGTAATTGTTGTAGGATCAGTCAGCTGGACATTGTGCAAAGTTCCGGCCACCGTTGCACTGGCAGTCCTGTGGACCATGCCAGCTGATCTCTGCCTCTCCGCTTCCCTTCTCTTCCTGAACCAGACTTGGTGGTCCTTTGTGGCAAGTTGAGGGAAGCTTAAATAGGATGAACATGGCTGCCTGCTAGGCTGTTGGGTTTGGGGTTTTGTTTTGGACAAGCCATAAATTTTACGACTTTTTGTGAAAGGAGTACATTGAGTGGTTTGAATTTGCTGGTGGATTGATTGCGCAAGGTCTGCATGATTGACTGGAGGAGTCAATGATCATTTTTCAGTTGATTTTAGTGATTGCTGGGTCACGTCTATTGTGCCGGAGCAGAGGCTTTTTGGATTGCTTAAAGGGCACATATCCCCCGTGGTGGTAGAAATATAGGATTGCAGGCTAGGGTGGAACTCTGAACTGTTTCTCCCCTGTAAATCTGGGTCAGCTCCATTGACTTGGTTATATCAATTCTGGATCAAAGTTACTGTAACAAAAACCAGAATTTGTCCCTCTCTGCTTTCCTACAGAGCAATATACAATAGAATAACATTTGCTTTTCTGCTTTCTTATTTATCCTTCACAGAATACTTCTGCATTCAAGTGTATGGTAGCTTTTTCCCCATAGAGATACATGCTTGAAGTATTGAAGGGGATGCTGTCTATTTTCATTATTTTCAGTGGAAATGACATTGACAGATAAGCTATATGTAACCATTAACATGCAGGCCATCAATATGATCGAAGTCTTGCGGTCCTGCTGTGGAGCTTCTCTATCCCATGCAGAAGAGGCTATTAATAGTTCTGATGTGACAGCAAAAGTGTAATTGCATTAAAGAAAAAACTGGGAAAAAGTTGGGGCTTCTGTTAACTAGTTTGAGATAAAACTCTTCTGAGATACTAAGTGAGCTGAAATGGATAATATAAGACAGACATGATTTAATTAAAATTGTCTTCATATTTGGCTATCTTGATCCAGCTTGTTCCACCCCCCACCCCCATCAGTGTTTCTGGTGAGTTTTTCCCATTCTGTTGCCTGTTTCCTGAATGCTTTTCTTGAAATCTTCCAGAGTAGAGAAAGGAGAATTTTTGCAGAGCATGCCAGCACAGTTTTCAAACCAAAAATATACACGGGGCTATTGTGTCCAAATGGTTAGTAATGCACAAAGCCTATACATCAGTATAATGTCAGTGACTTACGGCCTCATCTATCTCAAGAATGTTGTAACCAGCGTGGTAACACATTACTGTGAGAATCTTTGTGCAACTAGAAATGCATCTCATTCCCTCCAGTGTGGTTGGGCACTGAGGGAAACAGGCCATAATTCTTTCATGTCCAGACTAGCCTGGGTTGTTTCCCATTACCAATCTTTACACAGACTATTTCACCCTTTCTTTCTTTGTACTCATTAGACTTTTTGCTTGTTTTTACATTCATTGTGATGTAACCAAGAGAAATTTATTTCATGCTCCCTTTCTAGCTGTAAGGGGATCTCTTGTCATCAGATTGTACCTCAGCTGCTCTTACCTTGCCAGAATGTTTTATGCCTGGTATACTGGTCCAGTATTGTGGGAGCCTGGAAATACTACTCAATGGCAAGCAATGGGTGTTGTATATTGGTTAATGGTAACTCTGTACTTTCCTCTATCTGCTGCAGTTGAAAGCTTTCACTGGTGACAAGTTAGGAAAACTTTGAGAGTTTGGGCCCAGGTCTACTTCTGTGGTTAGTAATACTCTGCTTTAATCAGCAGGCTTAAAAATGTTTGACAAAGTAGGTTTGTGCTTTTTTCACTCTACAGCTAGGGGAACTGAGGCATGGACAGGAAGGGTATGTGTGCAGGGATTTGGCTGATGGTTTCCCACCGGGTTAGTGGCACATTCAGGAATAAAACTTGAGGGTAGGATGGTTTTGTGGAGCCTGATGCTTGCATGTTCTAAGGTCTGCAATCCCCTATTGGGTTGGAATAGACCATAGTGCAAACTAGATGTCAGACACAACCAAAGTCCCAGCACTTAGCCCAAGGGACACCACTGTAGCCCCATCCAGGTGTGCTCTAGGCTTGTGAGGATGACTGTTGTGGACAGTCTTGTGTGTCCTTTGTAGTGCTTCTGCCAGGAAGATCTTCCTGTTGCATATACATGGGGCATTGAGAGGTCCTTTTGAGCTCCCCTGTACAAGGTGTTGCCTCCATGAGACCATGAGTTCTGCCCCAGGGCATCTGTGTCCTAATGCTAAGCTACAGACATGCTCTGTTTGATTGTACTACAGAGCAGAGACGTAAACAGTTTTTGCTTCTAATTTTTCACTGAGTTTTGCCTTTATGTTTAGGTTTCTAAAGTGTGAATCTTCCCTCTGTATGCCCTGACAAGCACTGAATGGCCTTTCTTTTCTGGATCAGAAGTTGAAGGCATACTTGAAGGAAAAACATCAAAGGCCCTCACTAGCTCTTGGGAAGTACTTCTAGTTAGTGGCTTCTAATAATTCAGCACTGTGTGCCCACCTGGAAGTCAGGTTGCATAAACAGAGCTTGGAAGTAAGTAGCAAAACACTCACCTTTTCAAGTGGAGTACAGCGAAGTCTGCTGTGTAGGAAACATCTGATATCTTTTGTGCTTCCATCGCTTGATAGGTGTAGTCACTGAGTGGGAACATAGTGTTGCCTAATGGAAGAGGGCCACTGCAGCTCAGGAAACTGGGTTTCTTTTGCCAATTCTTTCCTGCCCTGTGCAGACAGCATTTCAGCTGCTTTATTCTTCATCTACCTTCTCCCTTGCACTATCTAAGCAACAGGTAGCCTTTTCTTCTTCTGGAAAGCTGATCTTCTACATAGAGTTCAACACCATTCAACACCTAAAGGTGGTTGTCTAGGTGGAAGTGTCATGGCAATGCCATTATACAAATGTCTGTTGAGATTTCACATTGTGGTTTGCATGTAGACAAACTGAGATGGAAGCCATGCCTGTGCTTAGAAATCTCTCTTCTGGAATAGCAAGCTGCTCTTACTCTGCGTAGATTTGTGTTTGGACAGCTTTTGCCAGTGGAAGTTTTACTGGATTGGTGATCAATATAAGTGACAGAAGGCCTGTCTCTTTCCTTTTTGTTTTCTTTTGTCTTTGTGTCCAGGTCTACTAGATTTTGCCAGCGAATCTAAGTTTATTGGGGAAAAAAAAAAAACCAAAACTGAGAGAAGAGCACGTACAGTAAACCCATACCCTTTCTATGGTCTGCCTATGTCAGCAAACCTCTTCAGTGTTGATCAAGGCTGATGTGCATGATCCATCCTGGGTTTTTATTTACACACCCATGCTTAACGTATCTGTAAAATAAAATATTGCCTACATGTGAAATATATTGTCCCTGCACTTCGCTCATTCTTCTTTTATTGCAGTTTTAAGGCCAAAGTTCCTATAACTTATCAAAAAGTTAACAACAGTGACCTGTGCAAGGGTCTGCAGCTGCTGACTAATGCTCTCCCAGATCCTTCCCTTTTAGACCTCCATGTTCTCTGTGGTGGCTGTGGGACATAGCTGGTGTTTGTTCCTTGAAACAGCAGTCTCTGGTATAGCATTTCATTAATGTGTTTGCTACTGCTCAGAATGGCCTCACATTTAAATCTAGTGTCTTTTTCAGTTCCTGTGGAGGTCTGGGGCTTCAGAAGTAATGCTTTATGCAATGTTGTTCAAGGTGGGGAAACTGATAGTACTTAACATGTTTGAGAGGGTATTTTGTACCTCAGTCTTGGAAATGTAAACAAAAAAACTTCCCATCTATCTTGCTGAACATGTGTGACTGTTTCCTACAAGTGCACAGGACTAACAGCTGTAGTCTGTGAGCTGCAGTGAGGCGTTTTGAAGAGACTGACCTTTTGGTAGCACTGCAAAGCATCTAGGAATACTTTTCTTCTTACCTTTTCCTTCCCCTGCTGATCTGTAAGTCTGTCCCACCTCACAGTCAAACAAGCATAACAATAAACCTGTCTGCATCTGTGATATTCTAGGGTTTGTTTGCTTCTTGCTCATCTGTCAAAGATTAATTTTGCATTGAATTATGAAAAATGTTGCTCTGTCACAAGTTGCGGCTGGTATTAGATTACTAGCACACTACCTCTGTGTTTGAATGTTCAGGAGAGGGGCTACTTTAAAATTTCAGTTACAGCCTAAAAATACATGTGGAGCCTTTTTTTCACATTTAAATTCCTTGCTGGAAATAGCAGGGTTGTGTCATGTTTGTCATCTTTTCTAGCTGTAGGCAGTTTTAAGCACTACATAGTTATGTGGCAAACTGGAAACAGGTACACTCTTTGTCCTCAAGTGAAGGCATGTAGGAACAGCACTATAGCAGAATCAAATACCATGCATGTGGAAATTAAAGGAGTTGATTTTTGAGCAGACAACCAGTGTTTACATGTTTAATTTATGTAGTAGTCCTTTCAGTTCCCATCTGTTCCTGTGCTCTTTGGCAAGCGGGTTTGCCATTTTTTAACAAGGGAATAAGTCTCTGATCATATTTTACTTGCTGCTTTCTTCAACTATGTTATAAGATGATCCTTGGGGAGAGGAGGTTGACCCCAGGAAGGAGGGAAGCTTTGTCTTCCTGGACTGCCATTAATCTGTCAGTGCAGTACAAGGTTGAGAGGTCAGAATTGCAAGTTAAGCACTTACGACCCAAATGTATCTCACTTTCTCGTATGTGAGCGAGGCAGCTGCAAAGGGGTTGTGCTGTAAATGAACATGATCTGAGCGCCCCATATTTGTGTTTCTGCATCCATGGCTGAGGTATGGCTGGGACTTCTTGTGAAGGACTTTCATCCAGAACAGAGGGTGCAAAGATCAGAGTTCATATTTAAGTGGACCATAGCAATTAGCTGGCAGGAAGGAGGGGTCAGTTCCTGCTTTGCTTTTATCCCTGTCCTTGCTCTTCTGCAGCACCAGGGCAGTCTACCTTCCTGGGTCTGCTGAAGCAGAGTCGTGTGGCAGGCACACCACAGACCACATCTGGAGGGCAGGAGTCTGATGTGCCTGACATGCAGTGGCAGCACCGACACATGTAACAGAGCTGCTCTGAACCTGTCCAGTTCAACATAAGTAGGGGGTAGCCCCAGCACAATAAAAAGGCAAGTTATTGCTGAAAACAGTTGCTGGATACCAAAACTGGTGATTCTGACAGATTTGTTCAAACTCAAGCGTGAGCCTGTTCGACACCAATTACTACTTCACTTCTGCATTTCTTTGAAATGGGCTTATGTGCAGATACAGGCTTCATGGGAGCTCTAAGGTATGGATGGAGAGAACACCTGCACTTTCATTACAGCTGAAGTAAGGATGTGTACGTCCCTGTCTGCGGCATGGGGAGCCAAGTGTAGATTGTCCACGGCTTCTCACTTGTGTTCTTCACTGCCTATCTTGCATCGCCTTATGCCAGCACCGTGAGCTTGTGCTGGTTAAGTTGGTCAGCTGGCCTCCTTCCTAGGATAGGCAGATGTCCTGCTTTGTAGGGTGTTAGACTGAACTGCCACTATGTGCATTGTGGACTCATGGCATCGTGTTCTTGGACAGTGCTGCTAACAGTGACTTTTGTGGGTGATCCGCTTTGTTGCGAGGCTAGGTTGGAGTAGAATGGCCAAATGAGTAAAATTAACTACCTTCCCAGCATATGGCCGTAACTATGTAGGAAGCGGTTGGAGGAGCCGGGAGTTGTAACTGTCACCAGGACCATCTCTTCCTTTCCAACTTGCACATCCCTGTTCTGCTGACATTGCCCAAAGACACAGTCATTCAGTAGTAAGCCTGGAGCTTAGCAGGTTGAAGAGACTGCAGGTAAATTGCCTTATACTGGTGTGTGTAATTAAACTAGAGGCATAAATTATTAATAAGAGTGTCTGGTGTTTCCCACCTCTCTTACTGTTTGGGATACAGAAGATTTTTACTTCCTGGTCAGAGAGCCAATGTGTTCCTTGCAAACTTTTCATGAGTTATTTTTACTGCAACTTTGCTTCTGTTTATCCCTTTTTTGTTTTCCTTTTAATGTGAGGGTATATAGGTGTCAGGGAGCAGCAGGAGCCGGGCTCCCCGCAAGGGGGGGATGACATAGGAGTCGAGGATGAGCCCAGGGTGGGGAGTGGCCTCAAGTTGTGCCAGGAGAGGTTTAGACTCGATATTAGGAAAAATTTCTTTACTGAGAGAGTGGTCAAGCATTGGAACAGGCTGCCCAGGGAGGTGGTGGAGTTGCCATCACTGGAAGTATTTAAAAAAATGTGTGGATGTGGCACTTCAGGACAGGGTTTAGTGGGCATGGTGGTGTTGGGTTGATGGTTGGACTTGATCTTAAAGGTCCTTTCCAACCTTAATGATTCTGTGATTCTGTGAGTGCCTTCAATGATGGGGTGCAGCCCCATGGCATGCAGACAGGGTGGTGACAGGCTCTGGCCATGGTCCCAAGTAGGGTGAGGTAACAAGCTGAGACTATATCCACCCAGAAAACAGGGCCTGACCATAAAGAAGGTACGACGTCTGTCCAAGAAGACCAGCCAGTTAGTTTGGATATCAGGAGAAAAGGCTGGACATAGGGCTACCCATGACATGTTTTAGGTTGGGACTGGGTGCCCAGATCTGAGCTTAAAGAGACACAGGGGGTATGGATGGGGGTTCCTAGGGAGGTTGGTCAGGTCAACTAAGGAATGTTGGTGCCCGCAGGGCCCTGGCAGTAGGGTTGCTAGCTCATTTTCAAGATCTTACTTACCAACTTCTGAAAAAAACTTTTGTGACGAGCATCACAGATTGCCTTGCACTGCAGAGGAGCCCAGAGACAAGTGGTAGGCATTGAGAAGAATTTGCTGTGCCAGTTGTTCCACCACCATGATCATAAGAGTTTCATGTTTTATGTTACAGTTAATCTTTGCTTTTAGACTTCCTCAGTTTTGGATACTAAATGTGAAGATGCTTTGGGGTGGCGGAGGAAAGGCATCTCAAACCACAACATGGAAATAAGTAGCAGTTATAGCCAGGAACACCCCATGCCTGCTGAGCAGCTGCTACTTCAGACCCAGTGAAGTTAGTTATCCTTCAGATGACCAGAACAACATCTGGCGTAATCCTGGGATTTGCAGTATTGTTACAATATTTAAGCCCACAGTTTGGGAAGAGATGGGCATAAGAAGATAAAAAGTTGGTGGGATATGAATGTGTAGGTCATCTGATCTTGTTCTCTTGAGGGGGAAGAGTCCCTACTCTTGAGGGGAATCTATTTCATCATGAATATTTATTCAAAGGGAAACCAGTTACTTACTGGTAAATGGATACACATAGCCTGGCACATATTCGTAGAGGGACAGGACTGACTTTGCCAGGGACTGCGCACTTGGAGCGTTAGCTGGTGACATGCAAGTACGTTGAAGGTCATGGCTTTTGTTGCTTCCTCTTCTTCTGCCATGAACCTGCTGCCCTCTTTGTCTGATTTGCTGGCTCTGGTGCTGGCATGCGAACTACACCAGCATGCTAGTTCATGCTGGGCTGTTCTTTATGATTAATGTTGGTACTCCTTGAGCTGGAACTGGTGGTGAAGCAGGCAAAACCTCATGAAAGCACATGCCTAATTGGATTTTTAGATCATGCTTTAAAAATGTTGGATTTTCAAATACTCTTATTAGTGGGCATTAGTACTGAGGAGAAGATACCCGTGTCGCTAGGTATCTTTTTGAATCAGAATTTAAGTTTAATTGGAAAGAGATTACTGAACTTAATGCTATTAAAAGAAGTGCTTTTACAAAATAAAGAACACCACTGGAACCTGTGGATGCAGGTAGGAAGTGAGCTGACCCACTACTTGCAGCTTGACGTTAAGGCAAGAGAAACATTTTTGCAAGTATGGAAAAAGGAAGCTGATGCCCACTGGACTTCCTTACTCTTGGCTGTGCAGAAGATTTGTTTGGAGGGAAGGGATTGTAATTCCAAGGGAGTGAGCAGAAGAAATGTACGTGGGTTTGGCCAAGAAGTGTCAACCTAAATAGCAACAGATTCCACTGTTTGCATAGGAATAATAAATGGGGAAGCAAAATTGTATTACTAATTTAAATTTTTATCCTTTTGCCATGTATCCTACTTAATTTGCAAATGAATATTATTTTGCAGTGTTGCCTGTCAGTCAGGTGCTTTTCACTCTGCCAGTCATCACCTTAGGGTTGGGTTATCACTACTAACAAATGCTTCAAATTAAATTGGGAGGTAACAGATACAAGTGAGAGCAGTTTATCTCCAGTAGTAAGGACAAGTTCCCCTAATTCTCAATTATGTGTCACTCAATTCCATTATGACAGGAATTTATTAACCTTGTCTTATGAGGAATTTAATATGCCACTTTCTACTGCTAAAGATTGCATTTTTATGATGCATTATTGATTAATGTTAGTGTTTGTGTTTTACCACTGCTTATTCTTGGCTGTAATTTCTGCCTTGTGCTTGACTACTTCTCCCTTTCCCTTTTCCTTTTACTGAAATATGTTATTCAGGGGCAATATCTTAAGGAAGACATTTCCACCTGTGCACAGGACTGGCAAGTGTAAGTAATTACATGACACGATGGCCAGAAAGAAGCCATAGGAGAGTTTCTTAGGACTTCTCTAGCAAGACTGACTGACAAGTGAGATTTGTTTAATATTTTTGTTTTGATCTTTACAGCATCGCTGTAGAACAGCAATAGCATAGGTGGTCATGCTGCTTGGCTTTGCCAGTGACTATAACAATGCTAGAAGCAAGCTTCAGGCTACTGGGGTTGCCAGTTCTCTTGTCTTGAAGGCAGACAAGAAGAGAAAACAGATACATCACTGATGTGAAAAAGAAATGCTTCTTGTTTTACGTTTGTATAGTACCAAAAAATTCTCCTGACTTATGTTACTCTTGAAAGAGACAGATTTTATGGCATCAAAGAGCTTAGTCTTGAGCTTGGAGTTCTACTGAAGCCAAACCCTAACTGGACTTTAAATGGAAAGTTTGTCAAGTGATCCAGCTGTAAAAAGTTAGATCTCAGGAAACAGAATTTAAATTTATGTCAATTTATACAGTGTTAACTTCTGCAGAGGAGATCCTAATGCAAGACTGGCAATCTGGGTCATGTTTAAAATTGATTCAGCTATTTGTCCTTGATCATTTTAGATCCAATTCCAAAGCTGACTTAGGAGCTGGGATTGAGGATCAAAGCCTAAATGTCACTTCATTTCAAGCTTGAGGGTCAGACTGAAGGATCTTGTTTTAAAGTGGTTTGGTTTTTGCATACTGTAACTTCAAGTGCAAAATACACCACTGTACTGAAAAGCTCCAGTCTTTGAGGCTTAAAAGACTCACTGAAGATGAAGGTGAAGCTGTTTGTGTACTTGTAAGCATTATAAGAAGAGACCTCAGTAAGAATAAAAAAGTGCAAGTGGCATGAAGAACTCTGGTGAAAGAAACATTGCTATGGAGTTAAAAGATGAATGTTTAAAGGCAACAGCTTTGCCTGTGTTTGAAGTTGTAGCATTTGTGAGTAAGGACATGCTGCCCTTTCTCAGGGAGGGAGGCTGGGCAGGATTTGTTAGCCTCGAGAGGACGGCAGCTTTGGTAGGATATAGTCACTTTTAGCTGCTGCTGCATCAATGCATAGAGCTAATGTGCTTATGGCTAATACAGTGAGGAAAAGCCAATGCAGAAAATGTTTTTAGAAACATGCTTACAGGCACGGCTGCAATGGCAAGTTACACCTTTAAATCACCCTTCCAGACACAGCTTTCAAAACTAAGTCACTGGCAGAGCTGAAGGAGAGATGGGAGTTTTCTGTCCTCCTTGGGCATGGGGAAAAACACTCATCACATCTAATCATCTTGCCTTTTCTCACCTGTGTGAGGTACTCCAGGTACTGCAGTGCAGGTGTACAGCATGACAGCCGGGAGGTGAGGCTGAACAGAATGGGACTGTCAGGAAGTCAGAAGTGGAGGCCATGGGGAAACGCTGCAGAAAGAATTGAGGGTAAAAGAGTTTAATGCAGATGTGAGGAGGCAGACTGTTCGTTCGCTTGAACTTGTTCCGCGTCTCTTACATTAGTTAATCTGTATATCACCTACTGTGTGTCACCTGCATACTCTTGGCTTTGCCCTGGTCCTATCTGCTCCCTCTCCACTGCTCTGCTAGCTCTGGCGCTTGCCTGTTTTAAGACGCGGTTCATCAGAAATTTTTTTTTTGGAGGGAGGGGCGGGGGGGAGTGTGGGCGTGCATGCATGCGTGTGTCCCAAGTAGTTTTAGTGAGTTTAATGCCTTGGGCCAGTAGGTCAGTGTGATTTAGTGAGCTGCTGGGGAGGCGCGGGCGCGAAGAGGCGGTTAGGTCAGAGTCCCTGACACCATGCACGGTCCTAGCCAAATGTACCTCTCCGTGAGCTGTTGGTGTGGCCCTACCCTGACTCCATCAGACCTGATGAGTTTCAGCAACAAGCAGATTTACTGTCTGTTTTTAATAAGTTTCTTCCTTCTATTTTCCCTTTCCAGTAAGTCAGCCTTGAGTAGACTGTAACAGATCCAGTTAAAGATCAGTGCAGTGAAGATGCACGTCTGTTTAGAAATTGCGAAGAATGAAACATTTGGCAGTAATGGATGTGTCTCTTTTGGCAGGATCCAAAGAGCTCGGAAAGCGTTTTTTCTTCATTAGTGATCCAAATTTTATCACTGCTCCTGTGTTTTGGAAGCTTTCAGGGAGGATGAGATGATGTAATTGCATAAATCCAAGATTTCCTATTTTTTATGAAGGACAGAAGCTTTGGATGTGGACTTGGTGCTGAAACTGTGCTGGTTCTAGGTCACCTTTACATCTCCCTTGGGCACAGAGTGTGCTGTGAAAGCCAAGAGGATCTGAGTCGGTTGGAGCTGCTTTAGGCTGTGCTGTCAAGCACAGGCTTCCAGGGAATGCTTTGTTATATGGACACAGATGAAATGAAAAGGGTTGTATTTTTACTTTTTTATTCCAAGCTTAGTGTAAGCTCTCTCCACTTCCAGCATGCCCCTAACAACGTATCATTTTTGGTGGTGCTAGGAAAACTTAAGAGGGTTTTGTTTAAAACTGTCCCTGGTGGCTTTGAACTAGCCCCAGAGTCTTAATTAAACATTTTCGGTCAGGCATGACTCCACAGTGAGTCAAATCCTTTGCCTTTGGTGTTTGTTTATTTAATCACTAGACTGTTTCTCTACCTAAAACACTTCAGCATTTCCATTTGACTTCCTTTGTTAGTGTATAATTTTTAATGGAAGCTCTTTTAACTGACCTTTTTCTGTCTTTATTCAACTTTTCCTTCTCAGTGACCTATTCCTTTCTGAATCTTTCCTTTTTCCTATCTCCTGCTGCAAACTAGATTGTTTCCAGAGCATATGTTGCTTTTCTGTTCTTTGTTCTTTTCCCTGAACCCTTACTTGTATTCCCTTCATTCTCTCTGGCCTTGCTTTACAGGAAGGCAGCTATTGCTCAGCTGCCCACCAGTGGTTTTATCACAGGAATAGGTGTGCATAAAACTTCTTTAAGGAGTGCAAAGTTGTGCTGTCAGAGGCAGCTTTGGAGTCTCTGTAAACTATTTCCAAACTCAGTTAGTAGTTTTATCTGAATGCATAAAAATACCTGAACAACATACATAGAGCAGGTTTTGGAAACATCTTTCTCCCTTCTCACCAGGTGATTTGTAAGCTCTGTGCTTTCTGACAACCCACAGACTAGTTTGCTTGCTTAAGGAAATTGAAACTGAGAGTTCCTGTCTGGTTTTACCCAACTGAGATGAGGAATTAGTGTTCCTCAGGTAGCTCCCAGTGAGGTAGAGGAATTAAACTTGTGAATCCCCATTTTTCAGAAGGGAGCCCATGGCACTGAGCTGTGGGGTTACTTGGGATGGGTGTCCTCTCCATCTTGCAAAGCTGTCCTACTTGGCCAAGAGGGTCAGTCAAAGTGACTTTATATCCTGGTGGTTACACCATTTCCCTCCAGCACCTTTAGTCACTGTCTCCGATGAACAGTTTAATAGTTTCTTGCTTTCATATCTGCTTTGTGTTAGAAAAATTCAGCGACATGAGAGGAAAAAACTTACCAGAATTCCCCCCCCCCAATCTTTTAAACTCTATTTAAGAAGAAATCAGAAGAAAATTTTCTCATGGTTTTGCAACTGAACTATAACAATCTTTTTTTTTTTTTTAGGATCACTGTCAGCTGGCTGACCTACAGCTTCTGAAATTGTCAGTTCTCCATAGAAAAGTTCAAAGTGCTTGCTAGCTCAGTTCTGGGCTCTGCCTTTGACTTCCCTGTTTACTGTCATTAGCCTGGCTTGATTACACTTTTCAGACTCCATGATTGAGATACAAAGGTTGGAATGTGGCCTGTCATTTGAGAAACCAGAGAATTTCATATGTAAAACATTTACAAAATGCTAATGAGTTCTTAGACCTCTAACCAAAAGGTGGTCATGTATATTGTTTACTTGATACGAAATCCACCCTTCTGGGGTGACAACCAGTCCTCCTCCCCAGGCACCCCTGTTTACTCATCTAGCTACATGAATCCTAAAGATCACCCACTGAGTCATCCTGGTCCATGCTGAGTGCTTCTTGACCCACTCGCTTATCTGCATCCTTTGCTGCTTATATGTTGTGCTGCTGGGTATAGCTGTGGTTATATTGGGATCTCTCTACAGTGGGAAAACTGTGAGGAGAGTGGGACCTAATCTGAACCCAACCTCTGGAGAAAGCATGCAAACTTGAGTTTAGGACTCCTCTGTAAGCCAGCTAGTTAAGTGCGAGATGCCTCCTTGCATGTTTTGTTGCAGACAGGAGAGAGGTTGGTCTGAATCATGAGAGCAGCATTTGTTTTGGTGTCTGGACCCCATCAGCACTGTCTTGACAGCAGGCTTGGGAGGCTGTAAGATTAGTAGTTTAACATGCTGAATACTTCCAGGATTACTGGTTTAGGGCTTCGTGCTGGAAATATTTGCCTGTACTGGTACCTTTTGCGCTTACTTGCAGTGGTGTATTTTTTGTTTATTTTGTTGGTAGGAAACCTGAAACCTCTTCTGAGTTGACGTAAAATAGATGACCATGAATGATGTTGAGATGAAGAATTAGAATGTAATCCATGTTAATTTTATTAGTGAATTGTGCACGCAACTTCTGTATCTAATATAAGTGAGCAAAACTAAAATAGATTCAGCATGTGCTTTATGTTGGCTGAGGGGATGCAGGACGTTAATGCTAAGTTGTGGCAATGAGTATGAAGTACTGGTTGGCAAATGAGAGTGTTCCCTTTATAAACATGCTGTTTCAACATGCCATGCTTTTCCTGCTGCATCTACTGCTTATGAAGTTTAGCAGGTTATCTGAATATAGGTTAGTGTTAATGTAATGAGCTGGAAACTTAATCCATGTTATCCCTGTTATGTTTAGGGATTTCCTCTTCTGTTCTTTCCCCACCTCTCTCCCTGGGTTTGTGATCACAGCAACCAGTTGTAAGTCATGCTTTTTATCCCTTAAGTTTCTATTGTGTGACTTCTGGTTCTGATGTAATTTGGCAATATCTGAGTTCAATTGGTAAATGTATCATCACCATGTGGGATCTACAGCAGTGTCTGGTAATAGCTGTTCGTGCGCAAGAGGTTTCCAGTGTTGCATTCGTAGTTCCCTGGAGCTCCAGGCAACTTTGAAAGAGCATAGAAAGCGATTTAAAGTAAGCAAGTTTGTATGTGTTTTTAGACCAAATCTGAAACTTCCTAAGGGGCTGCATGCTCACTGGAAAACTTCAAGGACTACATATGGAAAAACCTGAAATTCACTGGTGTTGGCACACTTTGTCCATTCCTCCACACTGCAGGAGCAATGTGGTACTGAAGCAAGGAACTTCAGGTTTCCACAAATATCTCTTCCTTTACAGATTTCTAATAGTGTTATGGGTGTAAGAGGGAGTGGTGAATGGGAGAAGGGAATTTTGAAGGCAGACCCTTCGTGTAAAGCATTATGCTCCTAAGAATTGTGGTTGTATTTTGAGCCTTAAATTTAATAGGTCTTTGACCATGGTCACCTTGTAGCAGGTATCATATGGCCTTTCTTGTTCAGAAACAAGTGTCACCCTTATCCCAGACAGAGGGCCAAAGTAGTTGACTCTGCCTTAGCAGGACTTGTGATTCCAGATGGATACCAGGATCCTAGAAAATGCTCTCCAAAAGAAAAGCATAGAAAGTTGAATTTTAGAGCCACAAGACGTAGCCGCACTAAAAAGTTGCGCAGGTCATTTAAGGAAATAAAAAAAGTAAGTTTAATTCTTGGAGAAGTTAAATGTTGATGGCTATGACCTAATAAAGTTATATAAATTGAAAAAAATTTATTATATTGCATATAATATATTTGGAGAAATGAGGTGGTTACTGTGCAGAGGGAGTACCTTTATGCTTTCCACAAAAAAAACCCAAACATATAGAGATAGAGAAGAGATGAGCTTGTGGTGTTAAGCTGCATTTCAAATATGATTATGTTCTAGGGCAGGTAACCAGGTCAGTACGATGTTGTATAGACTGTTGTTATTCCCAAACCTAGCCTGCTTGTTTATGGGTAACAGAAGCAAGGTGCTGAAGCTCAGCCATGACCCTTGGAGTGAGGTGTGGAAGGTGGTGGGCAGTGTAACGGCTATCAGCCACAGATACTGGGATGCTCTTTGCAAACAAAAGTTTCCAGAAAGCAATTTCCCCACGCAGAGAAGCAGGAACCAGACTGACCACTTCCAGAAATTTTGACCATCTCTCCAAGACACTTGGCACATTTGTTAATCCTTTCATAGGCAGGGGTTGCAGCAAGTGAAAATGTTTGAGATAGAAATTTAATGAAAATTGAAACCCTGAAAGGTACTGGGGAAACTAACAGCAAAAGGCTAATAGATATTTTGTTAGGGTGGCAATTTAATGCTGGCATGAAGAGTAGATTTGAAATGGAGGCTGCTGGCATACATCTCTTTTTAAGTTGTATTGTAGGAATGATAGTTACAGTAAATAGTTTTCAGATGTGCAAATCTTAAGTACAGATAAGTGATGACTGTGTGGATGTGGGGTGGAAGAAGGGGAATAAGCCAAACTAAACAGGACCAAGAAACAGAACCACAGAAAATCTGAATAAAGCACAAAGAAGCAGTAAATGGTATGGGAGGAGAGGTGAAGGAAAATATGATAGTAATATCCCCAGAGTGGTTGCTGAAAGAGGTGCTGAAGTGTTTTACAGATTGGTAAATTTATACTGGCCAGAGTGCTTGTTGGGAGTAAATGAAGAAAAGCTTCATGGCAAGGAGCGGAGCCAGCCAGCCAGAGGTACTTGCTTGTATTTCTGCTGGGACCAGTAGTGGTAGATGTTGGACCCAGATGTGGAGTCTGTGATGCCTCCTATCACAGGGAAAATCTACACAATAAAAGTTGATTCGCCAAGGAACCTTTGGAGACTTGTAGTGATAGGCACAATCTTCGGCTGTGTGAGTTTGAGCAAATTAAAGTGACTAAGATAAAGCTGTGTAGGTGGAAGAGCAAGGTGAGTTCAAAGGTGTGTCAACCAGGTATGCACCCTGAGAGCACTGAATGTCTTAAAAAACCCCCAACAAAACAACAAACAACACCAAATCCAACCCTGCTCATGGTAGGCTTTTCAGTCTGTAATAAGCACATGACAGATTTCATCAGGGTTCACTGGAGAACACCTGAAGGGCAATGAAACACCAATAATAATTAATGTCTTCAAGGCTGAATTTCACTGTGACGCATACACCATTAAAATGAATGAAAGCTTGAGGGAAAGCCTGAGACACCTGTTTGTCAAACAAAGGTTCATTCTTTCAGATCTGCTGTATATCTCCTTGTAAATAGAGAATAGATGTGTTGGTGAATCAATATGCTGATAGTAGTATGTTTAATAGATTTCAATTCTGATTTTTTTTTTTTAGAAAATAATTTGTTGACCAGTATTTGACTAAAGACCAAAATGCAGTGGAGCATAACAAAAAAAGGCTACCACCCCCCATGACCCCCTTGCTAATTACAAATGACTGCCACAACAGTTCCCAACTCATCCAAGGCTTGCCAATGTGACGCCCGTCTACAAGAAAGGCCGGAAGGAGGATCCTGGGAACTACAGGCCTGTCAGCCTGACCTCTGTTCCAGGGAAGATTATGGAGCGGTTGGTTTTGAGAGTGCTCACAGGGCATCTGCAGAACAGCCAAAGGATCAGGCCCAGCCAGCATGGGTTCATGAAAGGCAGGTCCTGCTTGACCAACCTGATCTCCTTCTATGACCAGGTGACCCGCCTAGTGGATGAAGGAAAGGCAGTGGACGTTCTCTACCTGGACTTTAGTAAAGCCTTTGACAGCGTCTCCCACAGCATTCTCCTGGAGAAACTGGCGGTTCGTGGCTTAGACGGGTTTACTCTTCGCTGGGTGAGGAACTGGCTGGATGGCCGAGCCCAGAGAGTTGTGGTGAATGGCGTTAAATCCGGCTGGCGGCCGGTCACGAGTGGTGTTCCCCAGGGCTCGGTTCTGGGACCAGTCTTGTTCAATATCTTTACTGATGATCTGGATGAGGGAATTGAGTGCTCCCTCAGTAAGTTTGCAGATGACACCAAGCTGAGTGGGAGTGTTGATCTGCTGGAGGGTAGGAGGGCTCTGCAGAGGGATCTGGACAGGCTGGATCGATGGGCAGAGGCCAACTGTATGAGGTTTAATAAGGCCAAGTGCAGGGTCCTGCACTTTGGCCACAACAACCCCATGCAATGCTACAGGCTTGGGGAGGAGTGGCTGGAGAGCAGCCCGGCGGAAAGGGACCTCGGGGTGCTGGTTGACACCCGGCTGAACATGAGCCGGCAGTGTGCCCAGGTGGCCAAGAAAGCCAACAGCGTCCTGGCCTGTATCAGCAATAGTGTGGCCAGCAGGAGTAGGGAAGTGATTGTGCCCCTGTACTCGGCACTGGTGAGGCCGCACCTTGAATACTGTGTTCAGTTTTGGGCCCCTCACTACAAGAAGGATGTTGAGGTGCTGGAGCGTGTCCAGAGAAGGGCAACGAAGCTGGTGAGGGGTCTGGAGCACATGTCTTATGAGGAGTGGCTGAGGGAACTGGGGTTGTTTAGTCTGGAGAAGAGGAGGCTGAGGGGAGACCTTATCGCTCTCTACAACTACCTGAAAGGGGGTTGTGGCGATGAGGGTGTTGGTCTCTTCTCCCAAGTAACTAGTGATAGGACAAGAGGAAATGGCCTCAAGTTGCGCCAGGGGAGGTTTAGATTGGATATTAGGAAAACTTTCTTCACTGAGAGGGTGGTCAGGCATTGGAACAGGCTGCCCAGGGAGGTGGTGGAGTCGCCATCCCTGGAAGTGTTCAAAAAACGTGTGGATGTGGCGCTTCAGGACATGGTTTAGGGGACATGGTGGTTCTGGATTAATGGTTGGACTTGATGATCTTAAAGGTCCTTTCCAACCTAGTGATTCTGTGATTCTGTTGGATGGTTGAAAACAAAGGAATTTGAGTCACGTACCTGTGAGATGCTGAGTTGCTGAGTGTATTCAGTGAGGCGGGAGGTCAGCTGGCTTTGTTTCTAGTTTCCAGCTTGTGGCAGAGAACTGTTTGCAGAAACCAAGCACTAAGTCATGGCTGAAACGAAGTGGCTTCTTCACTTTATTCAAAACTTGCATGTATTGTTGGCACTGAGAGTGTGCCTCACGTAGGAGTGGAGTCCCCAAATACCAGACCTTACATATCTATATCATTAAATTTCAGGTTTTCCTCAATATAGAGAGGGAGAATGGTTTCCAAGGCTTGGCATCTGGCTGCAAGAGGAATCTTCTGCACCACCTCTCTCAGGTCAAAAGCACTAGGTAAAACAGATGCACTAGGACTGCTTTATGGGTCCCCAAGTTTAGTGTCATGAGAAGACTGATGATAGCCGATTCCACTTGTGCCCGTGTTGGAAGAGCATAGAGCTCCTTGCTATGAAGTGCCTAGATCTTTCCTTCAGTGTTAGCTCTAAGTGCTTTACTGTAGCGAGAGGAGACTGCTGTCCGCAAGCATGCTGACGAGAATGGTGCAAGACAAGGGAGATTGATTGGAGTTAAAAAGGATGGACGAATACATGTACATTGGGTATGAATAAACTTAGAACCACCAGAAGAGCTTTTGCAAAGAAAGAAGAAAAAAAAATATTTTAAAGTTTGGCACTTGTGTGACATCATTTATAAAATAAACAATATGGCTATATGCACTAGCAAGAAACAATGATCTGTCTTGAACACAACTCTCTAAAGGAACTAACCTGTGAGTCATGCCATCAAGAAAAAAAAAATCAACACCCATGCCCAGTGAAGTTCATGATCACTTTGTTCCGCCTGGCGAATATATGGATTACACCTTGAAAGATAACACTGAATTTTGGATCTCTATTGTTTTGTTTCACTGTCTATGTGCCTGAAGAGAAAACATAACTATATAGTTCATTTCCATGGCCCAAAGACTGATGGAAGTCATGTCTTACGTATTTTGTGGCATATACATCTAAGACATAAATAAGTAATAGCTGTTCCTTTTCTTGGGTCTTTCTTGCTGCGTTGTAATTTTTTTTGAGAACTTTACCCACCTGTCTCATTCCAAAAGTCTAAAATACCACAAGACCATGGTACAAGTCCATGGTGATGTTGCAATCGGCTTTCTTTGGCCAAACCACAGATTCTTTTGGGGATCTTCTAGATATAGGGCAGGAGGAGGGCATAGACTAGAGCACAGCCTGAAAATGTGGAAAAATCTCAAAGATCTTGCTAGATTTCTGACAGCAGGTCTTCCCTCTCAATCTCTCCTGTGATAACAAACCATTGTCACTCCGTCATAAAGTGAGCTAAATGAGCACTTGGCTGCATCTGTGGCTGAAACTGGTTCAAGCTACTGGCTGTGGTTGAGCATTCAGATGCTGTGCTGAGTCTCATCTTGCAGCCTGTTCCAGTTAAAGTCAGTCAGTCTCTCCTTGTCCAGCAGCCTGATCCAAGGGCAATCGCTATAACAGCACGTTGTTCTTCCCACTAGGATGTGCCCATGACACATTAGCTGCTGCATAAAAACATTATACTCATAAAATTGGTTGTTGAGTTAAACAAGGTAAAACAACCTGTAACAATAACCACTTCAAAAGTAGGGAAAGTCTAAGAAAGTCAGTTTAACTCAGTACTTTTGTTCAACCTTATTAAAGTGACCCAATCTAAAAGAAGATGCTACTCTTTGATAGATCCAACTTCTGTGAAAGCAGTTTGGAGAAGGGATGACCACCTCTTCCTGCCCAGAGGCCACTTAGGGCAGTGCTTCTCTGCCCCATGACTTGGGGCTTCTGCAAGCAGATAATCATCTTGCAAGCACGTGTCTCTGCATTATCTTGACCTTGCAGTTGTCTCTCTGATTGTAGACCATATAGCGAGACGACAGCTGCTTCTTTAAAGTTGGTGGCAGTTCTTTTTCAGTATCTGTATGTCGCTGTAACAGAAGACTACTTATTGTCACTGTCATGCTGAAATAAGGCCTGGTTAGCATGATATAACTTGGAAAAGGTTGGATGTGTGAATTAGCATGGCAAATAGTAGATAAAGCTTGCTGTGTGGGATTTTTTTTCCTCGTTGCTGTTCATCGCTTTCATTTTTTGCTAGTAATTTAAGCTAAGTGTGTTTGAAGCATTGCGAATTACCCATCCTTGTGTTTTCAACAAAGTATCACTGGTTACTTTTGGTCATGGGAGCACACAGCTTTGAAACACTCACAAAGTGAAATTAATTTGAAAAATTTAGGCAGAGACTTGCTCTGTGTAAGACGGGGACAGTCTAATTGTTTTTCCATGCTGTTTTTTTATCAAACTTTGTTAGGATGCAGTGATTTGGGCCCCTCACTACCAGAACAACATTGAGTTGCTGGAGCATGCCCAAAGAAGGGCAACAAAACTCGTGAAGGGTCTAGAGCACAAGTCTTACGAGGAGCAGCTGAGGGAATTGGGGTTGTTTAGTCTGGAGGAGACTGAGGGGAGACCTTATCACTCTCTACAACTACCTGAAAGGGGGTTGTGGTGAGGTGGGTGTTGGTCTCTTCTACCAAGTAACTAGCGATAGAACGTAGAGGAAATGGCCTCAAGTTGCGCCACGGGAGGTTTAGACTGGATATTAGGAAAAATTTCTTTACTGAGGGAGTAGTCAAACATTGGAACAGACTGCCCAGGGAGGTGGTGGAGTTACCATCACTGGAAGTATTCAAAAAAATGTGTGGATGTGGCACTTCAGGACATGGTTTAGTGGGCATGGTGGTGTTGGGTTGATGGTTGGACTTGATGATCTTGAAGGTCTTTCCCAACCTTAATAATTCTGTGATTCGTGCCACTTATTCTTGTTAGAAACTAGCAAGACGTCTTTTCATAACTCGGTAACTCCACTCCAAGTATTTTGGTCCTCCCAACGGAGATACTGATCTCTTCCATCAAAATGTCAAATTCACTATTCCTTTTCACATTTAACTTGATCCCTCCATAATTTCACTTGTGGGCTCTCTCCCTACAGGTGCCTATTCAGCTCCTGGAGGTGAGAGCTGTTCACAGTCCCCAGGCTGCAATGGGAGGTGACGGCTCCGACAGCCCTGTGGTGCAGGATCTGGCCTCCTCTGCCACGGGCTGTACGGGTGTGAGGAGGAGACTCCAGGGTTCAGACTGCAGAGGGGTTTGTCATTTATTGTCACGGAGCTAGAGCATCTGAAGCAGACTGACTCATCCCGTACCTAGTGACTCACTATATGTTCTCTTTTTTCCTGGGTGGAAGAATAACTCCTGTATTTCTAATGGGAATGCAAAGTGAGAGCCAGACCATAGATACCAGTTTATATCAGTAAAAGGCAAAGACATATTTAGAAGTATTTTTATTACAGGAGTCCTGGTATCCTAGGAAGTGTATGCTCATGTGGTTTGAGGCAAGAACTGAATCAAAATGTGTATTGTTTCAGCTGTCAGGACTGGGGAAGGATGCCCTGGCAGAGAAATGAAGTAGCTTGCTCACGGTCATGTCGGCGTTCATTGTGGAGTCAGGCAGAGAATATGTCTCCCCTGATTCATCTCTGGTCCTGTATCCCTTCAGCCACCACCTCTCTCTGGGATTTTTCAACTGAGTTTGTCTTTTCTCTTATTTAGCATGCCAGCATGAGTGGATTTCTTTTTCTGTGTTGCCTGTCTGTGTTTGATAGCTGTGCTTGTTTTTAATCTCTGATGTTTTGAGGAGCCTCTTCCTGCGCCAGTTTCTTCTATTTACTCACTTGTTTTAGCTAAGGGGCACGAATTTTCTTATAGGAGCGCTTGTGCTGGTGCCTCACTTTGTTTAACTAGAAGGTCTACCTTCACCTGTTTAGCAGTTGTTCAGTGGTGTGACGTTGCAGTCACAGCCCTGCGCACCTCCGTGCTCGAACGTTATATTCTCATGTAATATGTAAACAGAGCACCTGATTCACCAGTGTCTTACTGTGCATTTACACAGGGGCCTCTATGAGTCAACGAAGTCGAATTTAGTGTCAAACCAAATAATGCTGCCCTGTATCTTCATAGAAGTTTTCTCTCCCGATTTTAAATTAGCTTTTCACATATGTTTTTGTCCATTATATGAAACTTTCCAAACCACACCACGGCTGTCTCTATTTGGAAGAGGTTGCCACAGTGCCTTTATGTTACCCTCTCAAGTAAGCTCCCTGGTAAGGCTGCATGTACATATGTGGCCGCCCTCTTGCTGGGGAAGGCTGTGCATCACGGGAGCCCATTGCAGATGCTGGAGCTGTAGCCTGGCTGGGGGGCTGAGACGGTAGGGTGGGAGCAGGCAGCTGTCGTGAGCCATTGCAGTTACACAGCCCTGTTAAAATAGTCCAGCTTTTGAGCAAAAACAGATGAATAATTTTGTGGAAGGAAGATGCTAAGAGTTCAGTTCCTTCACAATAATTCTGTTTCTTTCAGATAGTTCTAAAATAAAATCCTCTGCTGTTCCTGCTTGCTAAGACTGTGCAATCAGATCTGCATATATTAACTCCCCCTGCTTACAGTTTATTAAACTCTTTTTTTAATTTAGTACTTATATAGAGGCAACAGTGAATGATAGAAACTTACGCTACTGAAAGTCTAAGTGTGTATGTGCTTAAATGTGGAAAAAGTCACATTGACTGGCAACTGGGATGTTGATAGCAGTTAGGTAGATATGTGCTTCAGGCTCTTGTGTGACCCATTGGGAGTTGTGGGGTGTGTGTGATGATGGATTTAAACATAATTTCTGAGGCTTCTGCTTGCTCTCTGTTGCTGTAATTCTTGTTTTTCCTAGCTACCCTGGAACAGCATTGCTAATCTTAATTTTAAACTACTTGATACTCTTTCGTACTAGTATTGCCATGGGTTGGGCTATAGGTGCAGGGCTATAGGGTGGATCTGGCTGGGGCTCAGGGAAGATGCAGCCACATCTGGTTTCCCAGCTTTACACTTGAACATGTGTATCTCCCGGAAGGAGTAACGGTGTGGGCGGCTCTTTGCCGGTCAGAATGTTTTATCCTGAATCTTATTTTCCATGGCCACTCATGAAATCTTCAGGGTAGTTCTGCATCTGAGCATGGGCAGTGTGAGGGAAAACTTATCTTGCAGCTGTCTGGGGAGGCGTTTAGTGAGGCAGAACAACATACTGTAAACATTTTGCTGAAGATAGAGAGTGTTTTAAACAGTAATGAATAATACAGTTGCTGTGCATGTTCTCTTTGGCTAGACAAGATAGCAGATTCAGACTTTGTTTCATCAAAATGCCTGTGGTGAAGCACTGAAAGAAGGCTGGGTTCAGGTTGTGAAGGATGATGTGCTCTGATCAGGAGCTGAAACAAAAGTCTCTCCGAACCATAATTGTATTTTGCAAAGATGACACCTTACCTGGCTTGACTGCCTTGTAGGGCTCCAGTATTTAGACGCAAGTGCCTCAAACTGTTCTCTAGCTCTTTTATGACATGAACAGCCCTTCTCCCCCACACTTATGTGACCTTCAAAAGTCAAAGTGTCTGTGGAATAAAGATAGATGACTTTCAGTTGCAGTAGTTTTTGTGTTTGCTTTGCCTAAATTGAATTGTCTTGAAATCAATAGCTGATTTATTTGCGGTTCACAATGTGTTGTTGACTTCTTGATACTTTTCTGAGTGCACAGTTTATTACACATTAAAGTAGTCCTCACAAGATTTGCTAGTTTAAGTTTTGAATTTTCTTGCATTAAGCCTTCCTTTCTTTTCCAGAACTTTTTAGCATTAACAATCTTCAGCCCACAAAATTTAAATAAAGAATTTTTTGTTGACTCTGAATTTGTTAAACCTACATTAGTGTGAGTTGTTACTTGTTTCTGAGACAGTTCCTGTAAATTTAGTTTAAAATGTTGCTCAGAAACATGAGGCAGACTGTCTTCCAACTTGCAAAAAGATGATTCAAGATACTCATATCTTCTCTAATGAATGATTGACAGGGATTGCTTAGAGTTCATCTAAGGAACCTTTCCCAAGTATGCAAGTATGGAAATGTGACATATGAAGGAGACATTTTTAAAGAAGGGTTTGGGCGTCCGTTCTTTATTTCATGATTTTGGCACCAGGATTTGAGGTTCCCTTGTTAATCTCTTCCTTCTCTTTTCCAAATGCTCAGATTTGATGTAGGTGGCTGAAAAGGGACTAGATTATTGAAAATCTCCCATTATACAGTTTATTGAGGTTCTTTTGTAAATCTGGCTAGTCATGCCTAAAGGAACTACCCCAAGTCCTAGTTATCAACACTTTTTTCTTTTAAATGGCCCTAGGGGATTTCAGAACATGTTAACATGTTCTGATCTTGGTAAGTAGCAGTTACTAATCTTGTTGCAGTGAACCAGGGGAGTTGCAAAGCAGCAAAGCAGCTTGCTCCTTTCAGACAGGTGGTAAAAAGTTGAGGGTAATCCCTAGACATCCTGACTCGGGTGTGCGTATTGTAACTGTTGAGGAAAAACGTTCACTCAGCATGTACTGAAATGGAAGGTTTCTATTATTTTTTTCCTAATCACCACATCTGTCCTGCAGACCCTCAGGGTGACAAAGTATTAGCTTTGTTTTGGGCAACCCTTTCCAACAAGCTCCGTGGTGCAGAGACTACATGAAGACATAGGCTAGTCAGAGCAGAAATAATAGAGTTGCTTTGTTGTTCTTCTCAAGCTTCTTCAAGAATTACAGCAGAAGATAAAATCCTAGTTAATGATAAATCTGGCATTTGTGTATTATCTGGTTTTTGGGTGTGCCTTTGGGTTTTGTTCTTCAGTTGTTGCTTAGCCCAGAGGAAGGCCAAAGTGCATGTCTGCCATGTTGTGTCACTTATTCTGCTTCCAGTGCAAACAGTCCTGTGATGACAACTGACAGAGAGGGCTCGAGATGCTGATCTGCAGTTTCATTTTCGTTTGACAGTGTCTGCTGATGGGCATAGGTGGAGGAAGGGGAAAAATGACATCGCATTTAAGACCCAACTGTGTCCTATCTTCTTTCCCCTATTTTTCCTGAACTGTGGTTTGTTTGGGGTTTTTTCCTCCCCCCTTCTTTTTCACTCTCTTCTCCTGCTTGTTCTCCACCCAGAGCTGGATGCCAAGGTAGAGACCTTCTGCTTGCTGGGTTTTCCCCTGCGCCATTCGGTGCTGGGAGCGTGGGGCTGTAGGCAGCGCAGGGGCAGCTCCCCGGCAGGCACGCTGCTGCGCTGGGGCCTGGCCCAGTCTGCCGCCTGGTTTCCAGAGGATCATCTTTGCCTCTGCACTGCTAACATAATTTTGAATAGTAGCTACTGCTAAATAATTTTTTTTTTTTTTTGCTTTTCTGGTTCCTGAAGTTTGATTTTCAGAGGCATCTGTGTGCCTGAATCTTTTCTTTTCCACTCGGCAACTAAGGGCCTAAATACATGCTTGGCTCTGAAGTCTTCAGGCTTTTCTGAAGCTTCATTTTCAAGCTTTTCCTCCAGAGCCCCATTAGTGTGTGTCCCCCTTCCTTTCATACAAGAGGTCCTTGAGTTGTTGAACGACTCTGTGAGCTGGATATTGAGAAGGTTGAGGAGAACTAGGGAGAGCAGGGGCTCGTGCCAGCCTGTAACTCAGCGGTGCTGAGACGTGCGAGGTGCACCCCGGCGGGCTGGCATCTGGACTGGCGTGAGCAGCTGGCCAGCTTCGCTGCACGATGTCTGCTCAGGGCTGTCTTTCTCTTCTCACCTGCTCTGTTCCAAGGCAAATGGGCTCTCCGAACCAGCATCTTGCTCAGCTGCCTCTCTGCTCCCCTCCTTCCTCTTCCTCAGAAAGCGAGGCCAGGCACAATGCTGCCATTTGATGTTAGTAGGGACCAAGATAAACAGCCTCGGACTGCCAGGGAAGAAGATGGCTTCAGTCAGGCAGCAGCAGGGGAAGCCGCCTTCCGAATCCCTGGCTCTCTGCATGGGTGGTGCCTGCAGGCTCCCCAGCCGATGCGGCACGAGGAGAGCCTGGGCCGTGCAGGGGCTCCTGCCGCTGCGTGGGCTCATCTGCAGCCCCAGGGCAGTGGCATCAGGCCTGTTGCTGAGAGCAGCTGCCTCTGGGAGGAGGGAAGTGGGAGGTGGAGGCAGCATCCAGCCATCTGCCACCAAGGCAGAGGCAGGATTTATTTGATGCTGCTATCGTCTGAATCCCCGGATGCCAGGAGGAAGAGGGAGGGGTAGGACTGTAATTAGTTTAACTGGCCACAGGTGTGTAACAAGAGGAAGCTGGAGGGAAAACAAATTACAGGGCAGATTCTGGCCCTGGCTGTTGCTTTAAACAAATGGATCCTGTGCTGCCCTTGGGGCCGGATGTGTCTCTGTGTTGGGGCTTGGTCTATGGAGACACATATTTAGTGGTTCAGACTGTTGGAGGGACATTGTGGCAACTAGAGAGATCAACCCCACAAATAGAACACATCATCCCAGTTAGTGCACGCTCCAGAGTCCAGCTCTGTTGCTTGCTCCTGGTGCTGCCTGTGGTGGGTACATGCACTGCCTTTGTAGGCTTCTCTACAATGACTTGGGAATGGTTGATGTCCACCAGGCTGCTTACAAGGTGGGAAACCTTTGTGTGACTTTCCTAAGCTCCTTAAGCAGAAGGCATTGCATGCCACAGTTGGCCGGCTTAGAGAGGACCTTTGCTCAGCCTCCAGACTGCGGAGGGACTTCACATCTCTGGAGGGTTTGAACAGAGGCAGGGCACATCTCTGGCTAACATCTGGGGCTCTCCTGTGGCAGCACTTCATTATACCAAAGACATCTCAATCCCCGTTCTAAGAGCTTTTCTTAAACTCACGAGACAGAAAAATGTGGGAGACGCAGCGTGAGCATTCTGGGGAGTGCAGTCGGCTGTAACAGATCCTAGGTTTCTGGGCTTTTCCTCAAAAACATATTAATTAGGTTTTGCTGCTGCTACCTAAGCCTCTCATCGGGCTTGGCTCTTTTAAGAGCTAATGCTGGGTTTGAATTCCTTGTGGAGGTTACTGTTGAATTATTAGATGTGTTATAGACTTTCTCATAAGAACTTACAGGAAGCTTCATTGTGACTTCCCATGTGTTTAATGCATTGCCATTTTAATTTTAATAGCTGTAAAGGAAATACCTTTGTGGAACACTAACCTTAATTGACTTTCCTTTAAAAAGCCAAATACAGAGCATAGTTTGTTACAGCTCACTTTTGATCTGTAAAAGATGATACTCAGGTAGAGAGCTTGTCAGAATTTTATCCCAGACTTGCAAAAAAGCGCTCTCAGGCTGGGGACAAAAGAGTGTGAAAGAGGGAGAAAACTCTTAACAGGTAAGTGTATTCTGGATCTAATGCATGATTGACATGGAGTTGAAAGGCAGGTTTAACTCCTCTCCTTGACTCAGCAGTCTTGTTACTACATCCTACTCCCAGTGCAGCTGCCTCTTGAGTATATAAATGACTGAGTGTTGTACACAACCAAGGTACAAGACTACTATGCATGGTGGGTAGCACCTTGCTCTGTGGGTAGTCCCATCAGCTTCACCGAAACTACTTTTAGTGAAAGATATGAAATGGTGTGAGTAAGAGCACGGTTCATCAGCTGTTGCACCGGCACCAGCTCAGGGCTGTATGCTTGCTGTTTCGGCTTGATTATTTTCGCTGCCCCGCTCTGGCCCCTCTGTCAACTAGCTGCCCTTGTTTAGTCAGCTATGGTTTATTTCATTGTGCTCTGTGAAGCATTTGGGTTTGGTTTTTAACCCAGTTTTTTTTCACAAGACCAGATGAAATCACAGGTAGGTATACTTTTTAGTGCTCAGCTCAGATTTGCAACATTAACTCTGTCATCCCTGTTACGGGGACAGTGTCAGGGATAAGTCATCACACAGGCCATTTATTCACTCATTAGCCCACAACTGAAAAAAAAAAAGGGGGGGTGTGTGTGCAAAAAAACAAGTAAAAATTCAGGATGTCTTCTGCATTTGCAGTTTCCTAAGTCTCCCTGTGGCAGTATTGACCATGCTCTCCTGTTCTTCCATCTCCTCTAAAGAGCTGGTGGCCCATGAGCGAGCAGTGAGTTGCACACCACCGGTAGATCTGCTGGCCAGTGATGGATGCGGGGGTGAGAGAGAAGGGCAGAGCTGGACGGCCAGCCCAGCATCATGCATGCAGTGCTCAGGACTTGGAGGAGTCCTACCAGGGAGGTGGCTTCTCATCTGCAAACCAGCCCTGCAGCCACCCACTGGCCTTGTGACCCGGTCTGTTGCTCCTGCATTGTGAAAGAAGACCTTGGCAGAGTCAAGTGACTGTATTGAACGTTTGCTGCAGTGGGCAGTGTCATTGCCAGATTATCTCATGTGAGCTTCTGCCTGGATGTCCTTGGATGTAAACTATAGGGTACTGACGTTTTTCACAGTCCTTATGCTTTAATGACAATTATTTGTCACACTTCTGTTTCTGTACTGCTAACATACAGCACTGAGATCTCCTGCAAGGTTCAGATGGATATCTTAATTAAAAAAAAATCTGCCATGCTGTGTGTAGATACATTTAGAAGTAATTTAAGGGACTTGGAAAGCTGCAGATCTCCATGAGGGTATTCTCTGTTTCAAAGAGATCGCTGCTACTTATGGCAAGACATCTGTTATCTGAGCAACCCTGCAAGGCACTGAACAATAGGCATCTTCTTTGGCAGGCCTCCATAGTCACCAGTATCTAAGAATAGCATATGGAAGATCTCCACTTAATAGCAGTTGATGTTGATGCGTGCAAGCAGGTGCGTGTTTTAATTCTTTGTCATATGGAGTCTAAGACCTTAGCTGGTACAGTTTCTACCTCAGGACTACTCTGTTCATAGTTAGATCCTGGTACACCGTTGGAGAAGTAACCCATGTCCCTGATATTCAGATGATTAAAAAGCTACTTGGAACAGCAGGATACACTTACCTGCTACCAGCAGGATGGCTGATGCAGCTACGGATTTTGTGCTAGGAGCGTTGTCTTTTAACATCTTTCATCTTACCTGTCGGCATCCCCTCCATTCCATGTTGAATCTATGGTGTGTAAAGATGGCTAAGGCATGCATTTTTCATTATGGGGAACATTGATGGTCTCTCTCCTCTGCTGCTCATGTTCCCAAGTCTTCAAGGAACTAGATGACTTGGAGATTCTTATGCCAGGTTTGGTTCAAAGTTGCCCTAAACTTAATGGGAAGTGAAACACATGCGTAGCTAGGGTGACGTCTGCACAGAAATAACGTCTTGTGGTTGCAGCAAAAGAAGTCTACAGCTTACAAGGTATTTTTTCCAATGCCTATCTTCAGAGTTGGCGAGAACTGGCAATTTCTGTTCCACTGGAAACATTGATCTTTGGGTGGAAAAACCTGAGACTGCTCCAATGCAAACTAGAAGCCAGAGACTTTGAGCATTGTATTGGTTTCCCTGATGCTGCCGATTTCTCTGCAAGTATCCTCCTGATGCCTGGAGGTTCTGAGACCTGGGGCTTTGAGTCCAGGCTAGATGTGCACAGGGAGAACCATGTGCTGTTTGGAAACTAATATTTGTGATTGTCTAATTTCCTTGCACCCCTGATTTAGTTAGATGACTTCTTCTCAGAAAACCTGATAACAGTCGAACACTAAGAGTCAATAGAAACACCATGCCTGGATGCTCTTCTAGAGACCTGTGAGGTCCCTGGAAAATGCCATAGCTGAGTATATCCTTGTTTAGGGACAAGGGATCAGGGTGAGAGCGCCAGAAATCGGGGTGAAGCTTCAGTTGATATGAGCTGATGTCATTTGTGATCAGGCTTCCAGTAGCAAGTCTGCTGTAGAACAGGCAAGACGTTGTACAGGTGGACTAATGGAATGGACAAATAGAAGAAGCGAAAACTAACATAAACGGCCAAGTATTTTCTTGTGCCCACAGTTTGGAAAACTATCCTGTTTGGGAGTGTAGTTCCTTCTAAGTGCATTTTCTCTACTAAATGGAATATTTTACAGCTCAAATCTGGTCTAGACAGTTCAGCCACAAAATTTTAACGTTCTTTTGAGATCATTAAAAAAAGTTCCAGCCATATTTGAACAAATGGCTTTTCATTGACTACTTACCCTTGCTTCAACCATAGGACTAAAACTAAAAGGTTCTTTTTCTCCCTAGTGATCTGGCTGCCAAGGAGAAGAATTGTCCTGTCGACTAGATGTGGGGGAACAGGAGGAGGTAGTTTCTTTTTGATAGCTGCTCATTTATTAATTCTCAGCCCAGCAGCAAGCTGCAGGAGTTCAGGTAACAGCGCGCTCTGCTTTGAGGCAGAATCTGCCCTTGTGAGTTCCTGTATAAATCTCCAGTAGTTCCAGTTGCCTCAACACTAATACTAGTTTAGAAGTGGCTCCCCCAGAGCAGGCCAGGGATAAAGATTGCCTGTCTCCATTTTAGTAATTTTCTGTCTCACTCCTTAGTAAATGTAAGAAAGAAAAAGTGGAAGTTTAATTAAAAAAACCCAACAAAACAAACCCCAAAACCAAACCAAGTTAGCCTTATATAGTTTCTATTGTAGTGAGATGGTTGGTATGACTGAAAATAAGCATCCATTTAAATGCTTGCAGAACTGGAGCCTAGAAAAGGGGTACAGCCCTCAGGAAACAAGAATATTAATTTAAATTTGCCTCCTTGTTTTTCTAGCCTCTGTTCTCAATAGTGGAATTTGCAGAAAGAACTGCCAGATTGGGCCTATCTTTGCCCTGAACAATAAATCCTGCTTGAACACTGTTCAGTGTTGAGCCTTAAAAAAAAAAAAGAGGAAAAAGAAAAAAACACCCTGCCCCATTCTGTCTGTTGTACATGCAATGGAGTTTCTAAAGATAGTTTTAAGCTGGAGGGTTATTCTGTATAGGTTTTAAAAATATTTTTACATTCATTCAATTTCCAGGAACATTGTGAAAACCATTCTTGAAAAAAACACAGGGCTTTTTTTTTTTTTTTTTTTTTTTTTTTTTTACCTGGGTTATCTCCAGAAAGTTGGGCCAGAGTGTTCAAGTCCGGACACATGAAGTTAGGCACCAGCTGGCACGCTGGTACAGTTGCATGCAGGAGATAGGGCTTCTTCCCCCATTGCTGCTGAGTTATTGCTGCCATTATCAGTAGCAGCAGCAGGTACTCTGCAAAATCAGGCTACTGTTACTTTATAAAGTAAAAAATGTGTGCTGGAAGTGTTAGTATGTATTGAAGTCCTGGAGCGTACAGTGGATATTTGTATGTATTGCACTGCAGTGTTTTGACAGGTTTTTAAAACATTGACAGATTTCTATTGTTGTTGCTGCTGCCTCCATGCAAAGCAAAGCTGGGGAGGATTCACTTCTGCCACAGTTACTCTGGTAATTCTGCACGTGGCTATTCACTGGATCTGTAGCTGAGCCACAGCCTGTGAAAGAGGGTAAGGACTGATGCCTGGGGCTCACACGTGTGTGCCATTTAGGCCTTTGTTTCTATTTTAGTACTGATGATACTTCTGCAATACTGCAATGTTCCTGTGCAAGCATTTGTTTTATTTCCAAGTTTTGTGGGCACTGTGGCAGGCATCAGCCCCAGGGGGGCATTTCACAGTCAAAGAATGGGCATGGACACATCCAAACTCGTCCACCAGAAGGAAACTAAATATTTGAATGTGAAGCAAAAAGGGCGTTTGTGCATGATGAATGAAGCAAAGAGGAGAAAAACTCACCTGGAACATTTGTTGCTCTGTGGATTACACAGAGATCGTAGTATCCCCTGGTCGTATAGAGTGAGGGACGGGCAACCTTCCCTTAAAAGAAATCAGACCATCAGAAGATCCTTTTAAGGAGGGGATAGGGAAGAAATGCACACAATGTGGGAAACTTCCTATCTTTTGGGAGTTTCAAAGGGTTTGCTGTCTGACAGAGATCGGGCCTGGCTTAGTAAACTCAGGGCAAAGATCCCTGAGTGAGAGGGCCAGCGCTGTTGAGCGGTCAGGTTAGGTGGGCATCATGATCTGTTATGGCAGTACAACTTCTGAACAAAAAAAAAAAACCTTAAAAATGGGTGAGGGAACGAAAATGTATCCAAGCTTTATCCCATCAGTGCCTGATTTCAAGCTGTCTTTTTCATCCGTCACTTTCTCTAATTGGCTGTCCTTTCCTTCTGGTTGAGTTTTCTCCTTCCTGTCCCATGCTCCGGTGTCAACTGCGAAGCTCAGTGCCAGCCTGCATGGGCTGTCCTCTGTTGATCGCCCCTTCCCTCTGCCCTTGGATTTCTCTTGTCGATGAGTATTTTTGCAGTTTTACAGAGCACAGGGTCAGACTGACAGCTCCTACCAGTGAGTCTCAGGAGCACATACAGTCCAGCCAGAAGGACCTTGGCATGTCCCCAGCTACCATCTGTAGCACTGTGTGAAGTTTATGCTACTTTTATTTTGGGAGCCACATGTCTCTGAAGGGGAGCGGGTTCACCTGTTGCTTCATACAGATATTAAATAACTTGCTGGTGATGAAAGGATTGCCTTGTTGTAACTGTCATTGTCAGAAAGCTTGTCGCAAAAAAGTGATTTACTCTTTCATACTTAATTAACAGTGTTACTTTCATCCTGAAGCTTTATTTTTTTTTTATAATTTTTTTTCTTTCTTGTCTGGAATAAAAGTTTCAGAAACAGATACTAATATTGATGCTTAAAGCTTGGGAAAGCAGAGTGCTTATATAAGATGTTGTGACTATATCATTGACTTTGCTTCACACGTCAAACCAATTCATCTTAAAAAAAAAAAAAGGAAAAAGATAATTAGGAAAGCATGCGAAGTACGAGAGAAGTATTTTTTAATTAAGAACAAGATTCGTAGACCACTCTATATGGGGAATTAACTCCAGAGAATTTAGGAAAACATGCTTTTATTATAAGAACTTAAACTAAACAGATTGGTTCCTTCATAAAAAAGAAAATGTTTGATTGTAAGGTATAACTGCCTCCACAAAGAGAACATCTCTGATCCTGGGGGGTTCTTTGCTTCCTGTGGTTCCATGTTAGTTAGCAAAACTCAATCAATGGGGGAAAAAGCATATTTTAACAGTGAAGGCAGTGAAGCAGTGGAACTGATTATCAATCATGATAAATCCTCAGTTGCTTGGAGTGTTTGTTTAAATTGGATGGAATTCTAAATAATATGCTCGATGTTAGATGAAAGTTGTCGAGCAAAGAAGTTGTAATGAAAATGGAGGCTTGTTTTATCTAGAGGATCAAACCAATAACCATCAGCCCATTTTACTTTTGCTGCAAACCGAGATCTGTCAAAAACTGGGCAAAGGCTGCAGCCCATGTTTGCTTCCTGGTTGAAGCTCTCATGGACTATATGAGACCTCTGTGATTTGGTTCTATTTTTGTTCTACAGCTGAAATCCAAATGTGATTTTATGGGTTCGCAAAGCTTGCGGGTTCTTGGCTACTTCTGTTATGTTTGACGCTAAAGGAGAAAGACTCTGAGTTGTCTGTTTGAAATGTTTTTAGCAATGAGATCACTGTAGAGCTGAGAGCAACCACGTTATTATTCCTTGAAATCACATGGAAAAACTTCCAGCTTCTGTGGAGTGAATTGTGATGAGAGTCACAGATGGAGAATACATTTGTACCACAACTTTTTAATTTATTCTTCATTTCCAGGAGGCTCAATATTAATTAGCCAGTGTCTTGGGAGTTTTGCATGCTAAGGCAAGAGGAGGAGTGACCCTGTCACTGTGGCTTCAATGTGAATTTGAACTCCAGCTCTGCAGTGTGTTCCTGATGGGACTGGGGTTGCCCAGGTCCTCAAAGTTGAGCACCTGCTTCTCCTTAAAATCAATGAGTGACAGCTGCCACTCTGCCTCTGAAGGGCTCAACTTTCATCTCTCCCTGCGTCAGCTGCTTTCTGTGGAGTGGTAGCTAAGTGCTTTGAAATACCCTTGTAGGACACAGATAGGTGGTTGGGTGGAGTGCCAAGGTGCCTTCCCGAGGGGTCCTGTCTCATTGGGGTATGTGGATATGAGGTTCTCCAGCACAGCAGGTTCCTGGTTCTGCACTGGGGCTTGTAGTTGAAGTTACTGTATAAATGATTACATGATAATCAACACATCCACTCCCACCCCCACCCCCCCCCCCCCACCCGATGCAGAATTTGCCTTTGTGAGATTAAATTGTTATGTTCTGCTTCCTATAAAAATAAGTACACTATAAAATCAGAGAGGTAAAGCATGGTGTCTTTTGATTACACTTGGATGATTTACACTATTAATTTTGTGGAATGGCACTAATTCCTTTTATAAACCAGGCAAGGTAATCGTCATGGACATTTTAGGAGTAAACTGAAGTGTTCTGTGAAGATGAAATGATTTTGATTCCCCATGGCAGATTAAGTAGTTTAGTGTGGAACATTAATATTTATAGAGATTGGTAGCGATAAAACTGATTTTGATGACTAATCCTTGTAGCTTTGTAACCATTACAGATATAATTTGCTAGCTGTGTAAATTTATGATAACAGTATATAAACAAAATGTTAACCCAGTTAGTTAAGAAATACCCAACTGTTCTTGTGCTTTTACTGTTTATTCAGTCAACAGTTCTATCTGTTTTCCTGTTGCAGAGCAGTTACCAAAATGGCTGTTATTCCAGTGGAAATTATTAGAAAAAATGTCTGTGACCTCTTGACAACAGCAAAATCTGTTCCAGTGCTAACACTTTCGAGTAACCTTTCTCTGGATAATAATGTGCTATGGTTACACTGTGTCTGTCTTGACATTTAGTTGAACTTTTATTTGACCTTTTGAATCTACTATTTAAAAAAAAATACAGAAAAAAACGTGCCTGAAATGTTGAGTTTAATTGTTTAAATGGATTTTAAAAAATATATATATAATGGTGCCATAAAGATGGGTGAAGAAATAAAATATCACAGCCTTTTAATATGTACTTCTGCTAACAAAGGTACATATTCCTGGTCATCTACCTATTATATGTACTTAACTTTTAAGCATGTTAGGCTTGCTGATGTGGAGGATCTACAGTTTACTTTCCAGTGAACTTAAAGTTTGGAGACTTTTATCAGTTTAGTGCCATTGTATATTTTGAGTTTCTTTCATGTGTTGATGTTTTAGCTTTTAATTAATCTGAGCTCGTACAACTGACTTATGGCCCATATTACATCCACTTTATTTAGTGTTTAGCCTCAGACACCTGCTAATAGTGTATCTATTTAGCTTTTTCATATAAAGGTGGATCTTAGTGACTTTAGCATTGAGTCCTCTTTAAAAATAATTGGGAGATACTCTCCTGAGTCCTATAGACCTTTTCAAACCTCACCCAAATTATTAAATATTTCCTAGACAGACATGGTGCGTTGGAATAGCTCCTTTGTTCATAGAGATCGGAGAGCTGCTCAGAAGAAAATGTCCCCTTGAGGACCTTGAGAATATTTGTTCTGGTACAGTAGCCAAATCCTAAGGAGAATAATTTTTAATCAAGTTCTCCCTACAAAGAGTTTCTCTGTGGTTTTAACCAAAAACGGTGTTTGTTTTATTGCACATTTACATACTTATTTCAGGCCAGAAATACAAGTTTGATTGTTACTATGTGCAGGAGGCATTACTGGGCCACTGAAAGCCAGAATATGTGGAAAATACTGCGCCCTACTCTTCTGTTTCCTCTTGTTCTTCTGGTGGGTTCACAGCACAATTTTTGGCATCAGCAGCTGGAATAGAAGGCTTCTCCCTTTTTCTTTTCCCTCCTGTCCTGCAGCTCTTTGGGATGATGGGTCTGTGGAATTCAGGCTGAGACACATGCACACAAAACAGTAATATGTTGCAGAGTAAGGGAAACGTGGAACAAATTGGCAACCTAAGAGGTCACACTCTTTTTTTTTTTGTTTAATTTTTTTTTCATCCCCTTTGTGCACTGTATAATAAAGAAAATACTGCCTGGATAACAGGAAGCTTGGAGGGAAGATTGGCTGAGGTGAAAACTGGATTATAACAACAGTGATTTTGTTTCTCTTCAACCTTATATTGGGTGGTTTCTGAGTATTACATTACCAAAGATCACATATAGAGTTGTACATACATTCCTCATGAACAGGCAAAGTAAAGCTTCTCCAACAGAGTCCTGTGCAATCTGCTGTGGGTTTTGTTGGATGTGGAGGTCCCAGGAACTACGTGACACATTCTTGGGTGCTGTCTGCTGGCTAATTGCAGATGTATAGACAGAGGGAACGTGGGCCAAAACCAGGGAAAGGAGGCCCCTGCACTGCTCAAACCCAAGGTGGGTCTGCACATTTCACATCTGCGGTGGGGTGCTGCAGCGTGGCAGGAGCAGGCAGGGACGGCCATGCACTTGCCACAGGCATCTCTCATTGTGGCTGTCCCTTCTCACTAGCCTGCCAGGACTCAGACGGGAGAGACATCAAATAGGAGCTGGTGCTGGATGGCATTTGATGATGTTCAACATTGATATCTCTCTTCATTTCTACAGTTTCATGACTCTCTCATTTTGGAGAGCCTCATCCTCAGTTATAGCAATTTAGAAGTGAGGATAGATACCAAGTCCATATGGGGTGAAACGATAATGCCCAAACTGAAGCAGAAGACATTTGAGTGGTGTCCGTCCATGTCAAGGGTTTTATTTGCAGTTAAAATTGCGTATTTTTTTCCATAATAAGTTTTATGTTTTTTAAAAAAAAAGCCAAGATATTGTTGTTTTTTAAGGATTCAGATTACATGGATGTTGAAGGTCTGATACTTCATAATCCTATTATCTTTTATAGACTGGATCCCTGTTCAAATTATACCTCTTACAAGTGTTTCAGCATCTCACCCGCTGTGTGGTAAAGTCATGTGGCCACAGAGCATGTTGGATTTAAAGCCCACCTAGTGAAACAGCTCAATCTATAGAGGGTAATGCAGTTGTAAGGCAAATTTTTATTCTCTTGTATAAGAATAATGCGACAGCAGTTCAAAGTACTCAGTATTTTGGGTTTTGCATTTTCTGTGAAAGCCAGATACCAATGGAAGAATTCACTTTATGCTAAAAAACTTACTATTCCTGTTACATAAACAAATGCAAAATTTTCACCTGGCTCTGATAAGGAGGCAGTTTTTGAGTGTTACTAGTGCTTACACTGCCAACATACTAGTTTTTCAGAGCATTGCCAATAGATTGCCTAGCTCTTTAGTGGCTGTTAATGAAACTGTTGCAGAAGAATGCTTGCCTTGGCTCTTTTCAGGAGCACCCCCACATTTAGGCTCCATTTGTTTGGAAGTTCTCTCTTTTTGGGCACGATTTCTTCTTCTGAAGCTTAATGGGTGTAATTTGCAGATGTACTCTAGACAAAACCCACGTGTGCTTATAAGGGGGTGAATGCACCAACAGCTTCAGCCAGTAGATTGACATCTTGTTGTGTGTGGTACTGGAGGATCCAGCTCCTGGGACTTGTTTGGAGGCTGAGGAGGTGCTGTTGTCTTGCACCACTGCCTTTGAGGGGAAGACATGAAGGCACCTCCCAGATGGTACTAGAAGCAGGTCTTGTGCTGCACAGTGGCAGCTGTGGGGGAACCCCAAAACACTACTGGCCTTTGTTGTTGTTTAACTCCAGCTGGCAACCAAGCACCATGCAGCCACTTGCTCTCTCCCCCCTGGTGGGATGGGGGAGAGAATTGGAAGGCTAAAAGTGAGAAAACTCATGGGTTGAGATAAAGACAGTTTAATAGCTGAAGCAAGTGTCATGCACGCCAGCAAAGCAAAACAAGGAATTCATTCACCGCTTCCCATCGGCAGGCAGGTGTTCAGCCATCTCCAGGGCTCCATCATGCATAATGGTTACTTGGTAAGACAAAGGCCATAACTCCGAACGTCCCCCACTTCCTCCTTCTTCCCCCAGCTTTATATACTACGCATGACATCACATGGTATAGAATATCCTTTTGGTCAGTTGGGGTCAGCTGTCCCAGCTGTGTCCCCTCCCAGCTTTCTGTGCACTCCCAGCCTATTTGGTGGTGGGATGGGGTGAGAAGCAGAAAAGGCCTTGACTCTCTGTAAGCACTGCTCAGCAATAACAAAAACATCCTTGAATTATCAACACTGTGTGTTTTCAGCACAAATCCAAAACACAGCCCCATACTAGCTACTATGAAGAAAATTAACTCTATCCCAGCCAAAACCAGCACAACATGCCAGGGGATGTAGTCTGAGCCAGGCATGAGCGTGGAGGACATGGCCTGATCAGAAGGTGTTCAATCCCTGTGTTGCCTGCCTTAGTGCAGCTGTGCTCTGCCTTGTTTGGAGTAGCTCATGGGTCAGCCTCACCTTTCTTAAGATGGATGTGTGCTTTTGCTCTAGCCATAGACTGTTCAGAAAGGACCATCCATGAAATTTTGCTGGTGATAGGATGATTTCTCTAAAATCCTTTCAGCTTGCTTTTACAAAACCTGATGTTTTGTCTCACTTTTGTCTTGACATAGAGTTGGGTGCAAATACAAGTGCATTAAAACTTGTAGACTTTTTCGTCTTTTTCTGAACATTAATGTTATTGAAGCCTTTTCACACAGAATCACTTCGGTAGCTGTAGGGCTTGCGTAACACCACAACCTAAATTTAAAGAAGTGTTGGGGAGGCATCATCTTTGACAGCCACTGAAGAGCTTAATGCTGTGTGCTTTGCTGCTTGTCTGGGTGAAAAAGTACAAGCGTTGTTGTGCTCCATGAGTGCTAAGATAGGCACAGGGTTTATTGCCTTTACGCTGCTTTCTCTGGAGCTCATAGTTACATTTTTTTTCCAAACATTCTGGTAAGATGCTGGTGGAAATGAAGGAGTTGTTTGGGGTGGTGTAGAAGAGGGAATGCTCTTAGAAAGCCAGTGAGGATAAATTGCGCCAAAGGCAGATCTACTAAAAATCTCTTTCTCTGTGTATAGTTCATGTCAGTTTGATGGACTAAACTAAAGTGACCACCTGATCACTTATAGATGACAGTTTGGAGTACTTCTTTATAGCTTATTTACTCACTGTGATCTTGAGAGCAAAATTAGTTGGGGTTCCTTGCTGTTGTGAGTCTTCTTCACCTCTCTAGTCTCTTGGAAACAAGCATTTTGCTTCAAACTAGCTGATTTTCCTTACTACTTGCTACTTTATGGTCCTTTCTTTCCTTTAACAAGACATTACAAAAGCCATAGTGCTAAGGGTGTGCTCTGTCATCCTTTTATTAGACGTATCCTATGCCACTCTGCCTTTCACACAAGATACTAAGAGGCACAGCAGCTAAGGGAAGATGTAACCCAGGTATGAGATTCAAAACTACTCTTAACAGGAGTACAGAAGAGAAAAGCATAGAGAAAAATCAGTCTGGATGGCTTGATACAAGTGTGTCTCAGCAGTTGTGAATGTAGACAGTCCGTTTAATGACAGGACCATTCAGTCATTGCATTCAGAAGAAAATTACTTCCTTCTGCCTTATGTACTGAAAGCCCCCATCTTCATTGCCACCTTTGTGGCCTTGCTTTTGTGGAGCACTTAGGTACGTGACTCAATCTGAGCATATATGTTACCTAGCTGGAGGCAGTGGGATTGGAGGTAAGCAAAGTCTTGAGCTGAATGGGATGCAGTTCTCAGTAACGAAGTGGGAAGGGTATTTACTTCCACAGGGTGGAGCAGAACCTTTTGGGAGCTCTAGTGAAGATGATGTTGGGCGTTTCAGTGTCTGCACTGGTGTTAGTGAGGAATTTGATGATGCAGACCAAGTTTTATAGTCATGCTTACACTGATTAGTGCTTCTTGTGAAAAATACCCTACTGAAGTCCACAGGCTGTTTCACAAAGAAGTGCAACTTGGCAGCTGCGGGTGGGTTTGTGAGGCGTGGCGTGCATGTGCAGCGTGGTGTGAGTGGTGGCGATGCCGGCTCCTGGCGGAGGTAACACTGTGGGTTCCAGCCACTGTGGCACAGATAAATGTTTCATTCCCTCCTGCAGTAGTACATAGTGAAATATTTCAACAGTCAAAATTATTTTACTACGTTGTGTACATTAGGTATTCGCCAATGTTTTATGTAGAAGGCATGGACTTGGACATTTCTTCTAGGAAGTCAAGATTTGTAAGAGCCAGATAAGGTAGGGCAAGCTTTTAGGGAACGCAGAAAAGGAAAAGTAATGTGACTGTTGCTTCTCCTTTCTTACTAATTCCTGCATTTCTACAGAGAGGGATGGAAAACTTCTGAAGACGTTCCAAAGAAGACTTTTGATGAAACTAATGCAGAGAAACTGGAAAGACTTGGCCCAGGAAAATGACTGTGATTATGAAGATACTTGCTATTTTACCAGATTGGAAGAAGAAAAATCTTCTCACAGCTTTTTTGAATATTATGTGTTTGTTTCCATAGTACTCTTAATGTAAAAAAAAAGGGCATATTTAAGACCATATATATGTACTATTTTAAAACAAAGAAGAAAACACACAACAAAATACTACTGGAATATGGTGGCTAAACACTCAATTATCTTAAGTCAGTTCACCAATTTCCTTTTTTTTGTGGTGCTGAGAAAATACACCTTTTGGTTTATGCAGCTAATCTGTGATGTTGTATGGAAGCATCCTCTGTAGGTTTACCAGTCCTCCCCAGGTGTAACAACCCCTATTCTGTGCCCCGCTTAGGAGCTGTAGGAAGCCTCGTTGTTGGCTTTTGGACAACTGCTGGGTAACTTTGCTGCCTGACAAAGGCAGCAGCAGAACAAACTTCTTTCAACAGTGCAGATTCATTATAAATTTTAGGAAGCGCCTTCTCTTTCTAACAAAAATTAGTTTGCATTTGAGAAAGCGTATGTGCCAAAACTTCAATGTCAGAGGAAAGATTTGCTTATTTCTTCATGCTAAGCTGCATGGTAGCTGTTAAGAATTTCCTTCTATTTTGTGGGAATCATGATCTCTTCTGCGATCTGGTTTGTCAAGATAATTCTTTATCTGTCGTGTGCTATATGTTTGGGCAGCATTTTGTGAAAACATGGCTCTGAACCTACCTGAGAGACCAGTCGTACTTGCCAAGCCACAAAACAGGTGGCAGATGAACAACGAAATAAAAGCCCGAGCAACACTATCCATTGTCTGAGAGCGCGCTGCAGGAATCGGGTGTGCACATACAGGGATGCTTTGTTATCTGGGGGCTGCTCTGCCAGGGCAGCAACAGGCTGGTGAGGAAGGAGCATAGATGTGTTTGTTTATATTTGAGGAAAAGAGTGTTATAAATCTGTCTGCCGTATAGAGTGCAAGCGTGCCGTCAGTTGCCATCATTCAACATCACAGCAGGATGCCGTATGTGGTAAATGTCGAAGGAGGCTTTCCTGCTTGGAGGAAAGTGGCATCCACGACCTCTTCCCGATACCTGCTGTACAAGGCATCCAAAAGCCCAGGTGAGGGGTAACTTCCTTCTTTTGGGAAAGAAAAAAAAAAAAAAAATATCAGATAGTGGTTATCAGCTTCACAGATTAAAGTTTTTATAATTGCCCTGAACTGTTGTAAGACCACCCTCTCCCCCAAAACAAGTGGTAAGAGTAAATAACTGGCCAGCATGCCAGATGCATTCCCTGATAGGCAGAAAGCAGACTGCCTTGGGCTGTCTGTTGCGAGGCAGAATGTAAATAATTTTTCTCAGATTAGTGGTGTCTGAAATGGAGAAGCTCTAAATACATTCACTTGCTTTGAGAGAGGGTGGCAAAGAGTAATTGCAAAGGCACTGCAAATTCCCTGGCTTGATCAGTATGTCTTAATACTTCCTTTTTTTTTGGTAATGTCATCTCTTACCCCGGGAGCGCCTTCTTTGGGGGACAGTGTGCATCAACAGGGACATGCAGGAAAAGTTACCAGGCACTTTGGCAAAAGGTACCCCCAGATATCACTGCGAATGGAGACTGCAGCTCCACAATATGCAGGTAGTTCAGTAGGGCAAAGTAGTTTAGTTATAGAAAACCAACAATAACTCTTCTGTTTTTTTTAACTAACAGTTTCAGGAAATCCTGTTTTATGTCCCTCAGACAAGTAGTTTAGCCAAGGGAAAAAAAAATCCTCTCTTTCTTTTACTTGAACTATCATGAGTTATTTACACTTAGAATTTTATTCATCCAGTATCAAACCACAGCAAAAAGCCAGAACAAAGTGACTTTAGTATTCCGGCCCTCATGTTGTAGCAAAAATATCAATGTCACAGGAAGGAGAGCATTGTAGTTATTTGTGTGATGTCCTCGTATCACCCAAGCCTCTCTTGCAGCACTTTACAGCTGCAAAGAGCTGCATTTGGAAAGTTTGGAAATTGCATTTTTTTGCAGAGAAGTAGCAAATTCCTCAAGTGAAAGTGTGTTCAACCTCCTTTCTGAGTGAGGTTTTCAAAATCTTTATAATTGATCTAATTAACTAGCATATTCTTTTTATGCTTTTATGTCAGCAAGTGCTGTATCCAAATTGGCAAACATGGTGGAATAAAGTCAGTTTTAATAAAGTCGGCTTTGGAGTCTCATTGGGCAAGATTGCGAAGACTGACTCTGTTTCATGGACAACACAACAATTTTATTTGCTTGCTCTTTTCCTTATGCCCCCCAAGTTAAAATCTCGACTGCAGAAACATAGTAAATGCAGTAACCAATACCACTCTTGCTTCCTTTCATTCCAACAGTAAGGTTAACAAAGCTTGGGAAATTGCTTCAACCAGGTGGCGAAGGTTGAATTGCAGAAGCATGTAAAAAGTGGTAAGGAAATCTTTTTTTAGAAATTAAACCCCTCCTGGGGAATGTCTTCCCTCTCCCTGAGCAGACAGTGGCTGGTGTCCTGCGGTCTCACTTTCAGCACAGAACTGTAGTCTGCGTTAACCATTTCCTGAAAACCAAGGAGTATCCCTCACTTCAAAATGAGTGTGAAATAAAGGTAGTTGAGTGTGTGCATAACACCTGTGTTATTCCTCACATTTAGCATGCCCTGAGTGCTGCTTTGGTTCTTTGAGAAAAAAACAAAAGCAACCTAAAAAAGTGATTAGCCTGGCTTTACTTAGTATTTGGTTACTTCTGTAATAAATACTTACATGCTTCTCCAATACACACATATTATCTTTACATTGTATTAAGCGGCAAGACAATCAATATTTAATTTTATGCAAGCCCTAAGCAAAACATGATGTTAATGAAGTTTACATTCTTGCCAGATAGCCATTAGGGATTAGCACATGTATTTTAGCCGGTGTAATGAATTAGTATCTTGTAGACCAGATTAGTTTCTAACAATTTGCTGCAGTTTAAGCAGCTCTTTAAGATGGAGGGACATGGCTTATGGTTCTTTAAATGCATAAGCAGAAGAAATTTAATGGAAGTTTACATTTGTTATTATTTACAATTTTAAGTTTTTTTTTTTTAACAGATGCAGTGTGTGTTCCTCTGCAAATGGTGATTTTTTTCCAGAGGATCTATGCCACCTCCCCTCCTCTTCCCCAACACGTGGAAATGATTGACGGGTATTTCAAACAGGTCCACCCAAACATGTAACGATGTCACTTATTAATATAAGCGGAACAGGGAGGCTAAGCCTCGCTGATCTTCAGGACAGGGTTTAATCCGTTAATAGACTCCACCTAATGCCCCTTGCCGTAATTCCAGCAGATGAGCTGACCCTCAGTGTTCACCTTGCCCTCTCCTGATGCGAGCATCCTGCTGAGCACCTGCGGATATCGCACCGGGCGCAGCAGCCGCCCTTCCCCAGCGGGGACCAGCCGTGCTCCCTGTCCTCCACGCTGACCGGCTGGAGGCTACGGTGGGGAAAAAGGTCCCCTGTGGGGTACGAGGCCTCCAGATCTGTGTCGGTAGTTTCTGCTGTTTGGCCAACAAGCCCCCTGCATGTGCGAAGAGGGTTCCTGAAAAGCAGGCGGCAATGCAGAGATGCTGAACCACAGCAGCTGGAGATCGTTTGGTTTTCATACAGAAGCCCTTTGCCTCCCCTCCTTGTGTTAGTCGTGTTGGATAACGAAGAAGTCAGTGTTGGAGAGGTCAGAGGTACAAAAGAGCTTGATGTAAGGGTTGGAGGAAGATAAAAAGATGGAGAACTGAAATAGTGTGAGAACTATGGGAGCTGTAAAGGAAAGGCAGTTGAGCTTCTGAAGTGTGATGAGGGAGGGGGTGTGCTGTGTCCAGCAGGGCAGGAGAGCTTGATAACCTGGTTTTGCTTTGCTTTTCTTACGAAAAGTACATCAGAAATGGGCTTCACTTGGCATAATTCTGCATATGGCTAGATGGTATTTATTACTAAGAATCTGCATCTATAATCATTGGCAATTTAGGGAAAGAAAACAAAAGATTTCACCATGGTTAAGCCATCCAGGTTGGAATAAGAAGTTCCATTTTAGTGAAAGTCCAAGTGTGAAAAGCTGAAACTGTTTCCTTACTTACCGTGTTTTTCTCATAGATAAAATATTGTAGTATTTTTAAAATTTTGTTTCTTCAAACATGCTCCTCAGAGCTAAGCTGCAGCCCTGCCCTGTGCTAACACCTGAAGGGTGTGAGCAATGCTGCACAGGCAGGTTCTGCAAGGGTACCTTTAATCTGCAAAGAATGATCTGAAAAAGTTAATGAAATGGTAAAGCTGACCTGGTGGCTGAAACTAATTTGGATATTCAAACTTGAAGCCTCCCTTAGAAGAAGATATTCTGGAAAATAAATAACCACAGGGGAAGGAGGCAATTTAGCTAGAAACTAGGAATTAGTTTTGTCAGAAGCGGAGTAGAGAGCCAGTGTGAGCACAGAGTAAGTTCCTGAGGTGTTAAGTACGTCATTGCAGATGGGTAGTCCAGGGCCAGGGCTGGCATAGCCTGATCTGAGAGAGATCTGGAAAGATCTCTCCGAAAGAGGCTTGAATATATGGCTGAGGAAGAGTGTGTAACGAATTAGCATGTGCATGGTGTGCAGGGTATTTTTTGCCCTGGAAGTAGATATCTTGATTAAAAAGAGGAAAACAAAACCCCATTCTTCAATCTGACCAGTCAACAGTCCTTGTGTCAAAGTGAAATTACAATATTGTACAAAAGAGGTTGTTTGAAGTCAAAAGTGTAAGAGATCTGGTCTGATATTCTTCCTCACAGCGTGTTCCCCGGTCAAATATCTAAACCTTAGGTTGGTTATGGTAATGATATGATCACCACTAACACTGCATTGGTGCAGGCTGAGATAACAACCCTAGCTGAAGCTCACGACTTGAAAGACCATGGTGGGTGTTAAGAAAGAATTTCCTCTTCTGTGTTCAGCCCAGCGCCAGATGTTTAATTGGATACTTTTGCTTTCTGTAGAAACATGGATGGGGCCACAGCGAGTTGCGAGGTACCCAGTTAGATGGATTAATTATCTTCTACAGCTAGTTTTATATTCCTATCCAAAGTTTTGCATGTGTCATGTATTCTTGTGGAGGTCTCCTGCCCAGATTATGGTATGGAGATTATATGAGCCCACATCGTTCACTTGATTTTTTTCCTTCTCAGAAAGCTCTTTTTCCAAGGGCCTTTTAGATCGTTAAAGCTTGCTCCTTTATTTCTCCTTTTTAGCCTCTGCCCTGCTATGTGCTGTTGGGTTTCCCAGGCGGTTCTGGCTTTGTACTCTGGCAGTGTTGCTCTGCGTGTATCTGCTGCCTGTCTTCTTTTCGTCAGTGAATCCAGCCAGTGCTTCCTCCACTGTTTTGTCCCAACACATCTTGTCATTTCTCTATAACAATAGCTGATTTTTTTTCATGTTTCTTTTTACTTCTGGCTCTGTTCATTGCTTGTGATCCAACCAGTGCGAAAACACTTGCCCTTTCTTTGATCCCAGCGTGTTTCCTGGAAATGTCCTTACCTACCTCTGCTGCATGGGATCTCGGTTCACGTCCTTCGTTTCACTGCTGAAAGGCTTGTTCACCAGTTACGAAAGTCCAGGCTCACAGCTGCAGCTGTAGCTTGGTGCATTAGCTAGCTGGTTTTCCTGTCTCTTGTTTTCCCTGCCTGCCCTCCACGTTCCTCGGTTCTGGCTGTTAAGTTGAGAAAAGGATCTCTTGTTGTGTCTCCTCTGTCCTTACCACCAGCACCTATGCAGTAGTTAAAGTAAAAAAGTCTAGGTTTGCAAACTGCAGTATTTTAAGTGCTGTAACTGTTGATATTTTTAAATAAAGACCACTGTAGAGACTACTTCTTTTGTAAGTACTTCTCATCTTTCATGATCCAGTTCTTGGTATTACTTGTATTTCCTTAGGCCATCTCTGTAGAATAGCTTAAGCCAGTTCAATTCATGTGCTAAAGGCAGCGACTTGTATCTTTCCATTTCACAGCTTGTGTTATTTCAGTAGGAGGTTTTAACAAGTCAAATTAAATTAGAAAAATCCAAGTATTTTAATAAGAGTAGTTTTCTTAATTTAGGTTTAGAAATTTGGTAAATAACTTAAAAATCCCAGATTTACTCTTACCTTTTTGTGCTGTTATTTGTTTGATTTTTATTACATAGAGAAAGAAAAGTCAGTATTTCTCCAGTTGTTCCCTGAATCAGGAGAGGAGACAGAACTCAACCCATTGAACATGTTTTTAAATGCTATCCTAGTTTAAAGCTGTAGTCAGTTCCATTTCAGGTCTTATGCATGTCCCTACCTCGGTTGCATAGGCTGCACAAGAATGTGCTGCTAAAGAACGAAATTAATACTTTTCATCTCTTTTTTGCGTAGGTTTGGGAAGAATTAGTCCAAGGTTCAGGTTTTCTGTATAGGAGGATCCCTTTAATCATACCTACATAGATCTGATTGTTTGTGTATGGCCTCTACTCGGCTTGCTTTTGACAGTATCTGTGGTCATTATGGCCCATACTAAATACAGCCACAGTGACCTAGCTCTCATTTTGTTTGAGTCTTCGATCAAGATCCCATGTGGGAACAAGCCCACACCCTTTCCCGCTGGGATGGAAGTGCAGCTACGTTGCTCCTCGGTCTCCAGCTTGATGGCAGGAGCCGGCTGCGGTGTGGGGTGCTGCTTCCAGGCTGCAACCCAGATCCTTCCCTGTTCCCCCCAAAAACCCAAGTCGGGGTGCTTCTGTAGGGGTTTCTATGCCGGCAGGCTTCACTGTGCTGTCTGAATAAGGTCCCACCACTCCTTACCTCCTTGGTCCATGGAGCTCCAGTAGTTCCTTGAGGAACTGTGAGCTCTGCCTTGGCAGAGGATTTTGCTCTAATGCATTCTGCATTCACTTGTACATGTGCAACCTTATCGATTCACACTTGGTTGTGATGCTGTCCTGTTAAAAATATGATTTATATCATCTATGTGTGGTTGAGTTATCTAGGGAAGCTGTAGTTAGACATTTTACAACACACCCCTGGGAGGCTTTACTTCTGTCAGGTTTTTGGTGCTATTTTAGGGTCTTTGTGCTATTTTTGGTGGCTTTTCATTTACTGTGGGAATCCTATTTTGGAATTAACTAGATGTTTCAGCAGTTTGTGGGATTTCCAAGAAAAGTTGCATTATCTTTTTTTGTATTGTATGTCTTTCCTGCAATTGTGGTGTCATAGTCTTCTAAATTAATTATATATGGACTTCATATATATATATATATATATAAAGTTTTGGTTTTAGAAAGGTTATACATTTTGGCTGCTGTCTGTAGTACATTGCTATTGTATATTAGTAACAGTGAGTCAGTAACAGTTTTGAGGTTATCAACATGACTAATATTTAACTTAAATAGATAAATATTTTTTTTTGTTTAAATATTTTGTTCTTATATGACCACTCTTGCATTTTGTCTGTTACGGGTTTGTCCCAAAATCTTAAGCACAATAATTGCTTGTGTACAGTAGTGGAAGCTAGCTGCAGGATTGGTAGCAGAAGTCATTTGTTGCTGTTAAGTAGCATGCAGTTCTTTGAGTTAGATTTGGGAAAAGTGCATTTTTGTTTTTTGCCTGGGTGAGTAGAAAGTGAAGTTACTATTTCCAGTTTTTTGGGGGCAGGCAGTGGATTTTGAAATGAGAACCAAAATTTAGGGTATTCCTTTTTTATTTGTAATTGTTAAGGCATTGGAACCAAAATCTCAGTTGCTTTAAATTCATGTAGTGTCGTCAAAGTCAGTGGATTTGCTGAGATTTGTACCAGCTGTAGATGTGGCTCTGTGTCTTTTGATAGCACTGGAAATCATTAAAAAGAACAAGAAAAAAGCCTTGCTTTTTCCCACAGATACCGGCACTTCTCTTTTCGCAATTGGAAAGAAACCTCTGCTTGTTGGCTCTGCGTGCCAGTATGTGTGCATATTGAGCTATCTCAGACCATTCCTTGCTTCCTCCAGCAAAGAGTTTAATCACCCTCCCAGAGTGGTATTTTGTTGATTTGTTTAATGAGTTGGTCTGGAGAGAGTTAGCAAAAGAGCTAGTGGAAGAGTCGGGCATTTGCATAGGTTAGTCAGTCAAGCTCTGCTCAATAAGAGGTTGATTAAATAAACTTTTATTATTCACCAGCATGCTGACCCCACACTGTCTGTTCGTTATCACCCAGTGGAGCAATGCATGACTTATAAGAAATTCATCAAGAAGGGCAAAGGATTGGAAACCCATGAGGATTTACTACTTTTGCTATGGTTTTCTGCTGGTTAGGGCTGGAAAGGACATGAGTTAGGGCAGGCTAAGAGGTCATTTCCATGGTGAGCTTACACAATAGACACATGTAACCAACACTACTATGATAAACGTAAAATACTGCTCATTGTGGTATGGGTTTGATATCTGTATTGTATCAATGTGGCATCAGCCTCTGCATCTGTGTCCCTGATATGTGAGTCTGTAGGGTGGGAAGAGGACTAAAAATCAGCATGTGTTTAAATGAAAGGTTAAAATAGTTGTTTTACCCGGGCCTATTGGCTTGCAGCTGCTCCTCGAAGAGGTTTGATCAGCGTGGCTGAGGGGTTTCTCTCCCTGCCCATGCAGTGGACATTGTCTTCGTGAGCAGCGGGGATGAGGGTGGACACTCAGAGAAGTCATGAGGACTCAGCAGAGAGGGAGAGAGCCAGTGAGGCAGCAGCTCCTCGGCAGGCTGGGGAATCACCAGAAGGATAGTTGCCTCCTCAGTGTGTCTGTGGTGTTGAGGAGAGCAGGGACAGGACATGGGGAACATGTGTGCTCATTGCATGTGGTTTGTGGATGCACAGGGAAGGCTGTGACTGGCTTGTGTCATCTGGTTTTCACGCAAACTGGAATGGTTCAGGAAAACCCAAATAGTGGGTGGCCCCTTGTGTCGAAGAGACAACCTTCATGCTTGCTTGATGAAGAACTTTCCCCTGGCTGTGCTTGACTCTCATCACGCATTTTACCAACGTAATGGGCATGGCCATAGTGCTTGTGGCATTTTGGTAGCTGGGATTTCAATGAAGTTTAGTTTGAAAAACACACCACAAAATCACAACTCTCTTTTTAAATCCCACAATGTGGCAGTTGTCATCCTGTGACAGTGCCTTTCACCTTGCCTGTCTCCCTTTACAGGAAGCCCGCTGACCCATGGAGTTGTTGGGTAGGTATTGCTGGCAGTAATTTATCCCGTCACACATGCAGTAAGGAATTCATCATCAGAAATGTGGACTCTTACATATTTGTGAAGTGTCAGTTTGACAGAAATACTGACAGCTGGCATCCTTCCAAAAGACCAGTAATTGCTTAACTGTGAAAAATGGTGAAAGATGGACAAATGTATTGGAAAAAGAAAATCTGTAAAATACGGAAGTGGTGCTAATGTGATATAATTCATAACTGGTTGCTGTTACAAAGAGTCACCTTCAAGCATTTAGGTCTATTCTCCCTTCTTCTCTGGCAAGTGATTTACTTGATGACAGGTACCTCAGCAAAGCTATCTGACTGAAATCAGATGGTTTCTTACCTTGCTTGGTCTTTGTCCACATTCTCTTGCCCATATTTTGAGAACAGGATGGGGCTGGCTGGGCTAAATGTATTTTACAAATGCTTTTGTCAGGTTGCAGGAGAGCAGGTATTAAACATTCATTTCTACCGAGGTTGAAGTGAGATTTTAAATATTTAAAGGAGTCATTTATGTAAAGGGAGTTCCTACTGCTTTCTAAAATGATCATTTCTCAAAATTTGGGTTTGGGTATCCATATTCAATTAATCTAAAATTCCTATTGCTTGCACCCTTCAGATTAGCTCTTTATAGTAAAATGTATTCTCAATACATGCCAGCAAGCCTGTATTTTAAGCCAATTATGATTGTCATCCTTATTATACTTGATTACTTTTTCCCAAGGACAGAAATTGTTGGGCAAGTGGCATGGGGGTGGAAATTGGAGCTCTGAGCCAACAAATGTAACAATGACAGAACTGGGACGCATTACCTGATCACTAAAATGATTCAGACCACTTGCAGATGAATTGTTTCCCTTGTTAATTCATGCAAACGTGGCCTGGAGGTTAAAGGAATTGATCTTGAGATCAGGAGGTCTCTGTTTTATTTCCTGCTCTGTCACCAATTTGTTTTGTGACCTTCAGCAAGTCATGACTGCATCAATACACTTGCATTGATTTTTCAACTCATGATGTGAAGCGAGTACTTCAGTATACTGCTGACTTTGGGCTGAAGTGGTACCCCAAGTTTACACACGAAGACTGAGGAAACTAACAATAGAGTCCAGATGCAAACTCCAGCAGGAGGTATAAGCTGGGTGCACCTTGCTTCCTGGGCAAGAATTTTTGCCCAAGCTCAGGCCCGTTGACTTTGAGAAATGCATGTTCAGATTTAAGAACAGGGCACAAGGTATATGATGATAATGTGGAGGAAAACTGTAATGGGATTAGGCACTTCTCAAAGTGGATTGGCTAGCTCTTTCTAAATGAGTAAGAGCTATTCTATAGGAATTTTAAATGCAGACAAATAATAATGTAGAGTTTTTTTTTCAGTAAGGAATCTAATTTTTTGCTGAAGCTGTTCTTGAATGTTCCGTTTCAGACGTGGTATGTTTCATCATCAGCTGTATTCTTTTGTTTTAAATACCAGTTATTTTACCTTTTAGTAACTCAAAAATTACTTGGGCCAAGAGTAAGAGTCATTGAAGTCCCTCATAGTGGAGGGAAGGAGGGTGAGAGGTAGACAGTGATGAGTAACATGAGTAGTTGTTCATTAAGTTTGAGAAAGACAATGAATTTTCTGCTCTTGCTGCTACCTTAAAAAATTCTGTAGTTTTTCTCTTTGGAAAATTATCTTATCTATCAGTGATTAGTTCACTTCTGTCTTCCATATGGATATAATCTTCAATAGCATCTTTTACCCTAGTGACATTGTTAACTCTATGCTAGGTCTTCCCCCATGTTTTTTTGGCCCAGCCCCAGGCCCTTGCTGTAATGGGGGTATTTTTCTCCCCATTGCTGGGAGTAGACTGGTCAATATTTGCCGAGAGGATGACACAGTGTGACAGCAGTGGTACCAGCGGTCTTTGCTTTCCTTGTCCTTCCCGGCAGAGCATCCTGAGCTCCCTGCTCTCCCCTCCCGACACTCCAAGGTCACAGTGTAAGGTGACTTCTCCATGCCTTCTGCATGATCTGGGAAGTCCAGTTTGGCCTGAAGCCAGCCGACTCGGAGCTGTCATCGCTGCATGGAAAGTGACGGTGAAGTTGGCTTGTGACCGTGCTCTCCTTGCGGCCAGACACGCCCCCCCCCCCCCCCCCATCGCTCTCTGCTTTCCCCTTGAAGGGCTCTGTGGTGTGCATGGCGGCGGGGGGAGCCAGCTGGGTGTCTGTGTGACCTGTGGCTCGGTTCCCTCTTGCCCGGGACTGGGGTGGGCAGGCTGTGTCTGCCTGCGCGGCACGCAGCCGCCGAGCAGCACAGCTTCTCCGCGTGCCTCCCTTCGGCAGGGCGCTCCTTCTCGTGGCGGAGCGTGGGCAGCAGCGTGCCTCAGGGTAGGCGGAGGGTTTCTGAAGTGCCGTGCTTTTGTTTTTATCCAGTGCGACCAAGGCATTGGTAGTATAACTCAAAAGAACAACCTAATAATAAGCCCGTACTTGAATTCAAAATCTGGGCTGGGTGTTCCTGCTTGGCAGTCTCTTCTTGCTGCTGTTCCCTCTTTTGAAGCGGTTTGGATTGACATGGGTTTGTCATGTGTTTGGCTACAGTTAGCAACGTGGTACCAGCCCATATTTTAGGAAACAGCCATAATTTGGGAAAGCTGTTGTTTTCGGTGCTGGATTGTGTAATTTGCGTTTTGAATAATCTCCTGAGTGTGACTCTGTGTAAATTCAGTAACTCTGGTGCCTGTGTAGTGACAGCAGCAAGTTACAGAATCAGGTAAGAATCACCAGGAAGGAGAGCTGCCTCTTCCTTTCCTGTAAAGGCTGTCATTGAAAAGAGAAAGGTAGTAGAATTCGGTTAGGGTTTTTCTTTTGGAAACTTTCATTGTTCTGAAGCTTTTTAATTTTTTTTATTTGTGACAAATAGATGCAGCTTTTTGCAAGTCTTATTTTTGCTTTGTTGTTTTCTCTCCAGTTTCTTCAGTTTATTAAAACTAACTTATGCCATTGCAGAAGAGAAAGGTCATGGGAAGGGGAAAGAGGTGATTAGGGAGGAAGAAGTGTTTGTTCTTGCTGTGTTCTACATTTCTCTAGTCAAACAGCAATGGTGGTTGCTGCGATGTCATATCTGTTAGAAATAAATTGCATCATTAATGACTGTTACTGGTGGCCTGTAGTTCATTCCGCTCATCTCCTCTCAGTGTGATTTGGGGAGCGAGATGTATTTAAGTGCTTGTCTGAGGCATTAGCGCGTAGGCAGTGATTTCACCAAGTGACAAGTGGTGGGACTGGCTGTCACCCTGCGCGTGGTTAGCTTGGCGCCTGGGCTTGACGACTGCTTTTAATGGTTACTTTGCTGGGAAGCTGAAAGTCTTCATATGGCTTTTATTATTCCCTTCTCGCATATTGTACTTGATGTGGCCAGTAAAGACCTTCTGTGTTTTAGACATCCTCCCCCCCCCCTTAATTCTGACTTAAGCTTTGCTGACAGGAGGAGAAATGGCATTGCAGGGAGGGAGCTGCTGCTGTGGAAGGAGTTTGAAGAGCCCAGGCGAACGGTGCACAGCTCTTCCCATGTTGTGTCTGGATGGTGGGGAAGAAAAATGCTGTTTGGGTTTGGAAGAACCATTTTGGTTCCTCGCTCCTTAATATTAAAGTCTATCTGAGTATCTTAATCTCTAGTTGAAAGGGAGGGAAGAAGCCTGTGTTTTGTTTTGTCTGTGGTGAACAAACAGATGCTATTTGAAAAACATGACAGAAAGGAAATGAAATCTTGTGGTTTCTTCCTTCAGTGTTGCCCTTGCAATAAAAAGCTGCGACGTAGCTTGTTGTCTTTTTGATTAGACAAACAGTGTTGGGAAACCCCTGGTGCTGGAAACCCTTAGTCATGTGCATAGCTTAACTCTTGTGTTTTGGCTGTAAGAGGAGCTAACAGGTGAAGGAGAGAAACCCTTATGTTTGGTTGGGATTCGCTGTGCTTTTGTTTTGTTTCCCCTTTTCTCTCCCTGCCCCCTATGTTTTATTTGGGGTTGACTGGAGGATAGGGATGACTTGACCACTAGCTGTTTTTTGGGACAAGCAGGTTGGTATATGCCCCAACCTACCCTCAGTCCTGGGCACCATCCGCAGGGAGACCAGAAGATTTAGTTCCCTCCTGGCCATGAGGAGGCTTCTTTGCGGCTTCTTTGCATGGAATAGGGTGGGAATGCAGCCAGAGGTGTCTTTTCTTTCCATGCAAAGAACCAGCTCCAGTAGGGACTTTTTGAGGAAAAACAGATCTGGAGAGAGATTATGCTGTGTCGTCCACCTGGAGACTGGTGTTTAGCAGTAGCTGTTATGGGGGTAATATTTGGGAAGTTGGGTGATGCTATCAGGGTGTTTTGAAGAAAAATCCACAAGTGAAAGCTTATGGGGGAGCTCACACCAAATCCCCAAACACCTATTATTCCTAAGAGCTTGGACTTCAGCTTAAGACAGTTTATTTGAATTCCAGTACTTAGTAGCATTACTAGTATGGCAAAAGGACAGCAAAGAGAGCCTCCTACTAAAAAGGACATTCCTCAGTGAGGCAGGAATTCAGTGAGGTCCTCTGAGTGCTGGGGCTGGGGTGGGCTGATGGAGGACGTAGACATTAGGGCTGTTGTTCTCCCTTTGAAGGGAAGTAGCACAGCTGCAACAGAAACAGTTAAATTGTCCTGACATTGTAAGCAGAGTATACAGCAAACCACCCTGTATTTTAATTTCCCCACAGTATAAGGAGGACACAAATGAACATCTGCACAGCATGGAATTAATCCTGTTCATGTGGGAGGATCTAAATAAAATCACTGGTTACTTTCACCCTGCACTCTTTTTTTCATATTACAATTACCTCAGGGTGATTAGAAGCTCTGATTTTTCAGATTCACACACATTCCTCATCTACAGCCTTTATATCCCTCGTTATTTTGTGGGCAATGCAAAACAACAATAGAAAAAGAATATAGCTAAGGTTTTGAGCAGCAAAATTAGTCAGTGCTAGTGGTTTGGATTTGTTGTTTTAAATATGCATATTCAGTTCTCATTTGAAATTAGCACACATTTGGTAGAAGCCACAAATGCAATATAGCAAAAGTGGTTTCTGCAAGGTTAATGACAGTGGTGTTATCATCCTGAGGACTTCTAATTTTCTTTTCTATTCAGGGTGCCCATTTCAGGAAAGCATTCACAGGTGAGGTAACAGTGGTCTTCTCTTCTGTGGCTGTTTGTATTTGCCCGAAATCTTGGTTTTTCTGACACTAATTTTAACTGGAGTGCAGCCTTGGTGGGAAGACTACATTTCTTGTGCATCCTCTCAAAAAGTAACATGTAAAGTCTTGGACTATTTTCCATACTCATGGCCTTTAATTGTATGAGGGGATGACTGCTCTTTGTTTAAACATTTAGGATAGAGAATTGAAAGCGAGTGTATAAAATGGAAAGGAAAAACTACTGTTTGTTGAGAAATGGGAAAGCATGCAGCAGCATTGCTGCTGAACCTCTCATCTGATCGTGCTTTGTGCGCTGGTGACAACGCTCCTGACCTCGAACTCTGTCATCTCTCTTAACTGCTTTAACTGCAGGAAAAATGAAGCGCCAAGTAAAAACTATAAATAAACCCAGGCATGCCTCCTGGCCTCCCTGTGCTGTAGCTCTTGGCCTTGTAATTTGCCTGCCTCTCAAGCCTTTTGTTCGTTATTTTGCATTTTGTGTATTTTAGCTAATGTGGATGCCTGTGGGTGGATGGGGTCTCCTGGGAATAGAGGAGGGGAGTGCTTGGAGTGACAGCACTGAGCGGGGAGTGGGGCAGTGAGGTGATGGAAGAGGGGTGCCAGGCTCAGGTACCGGATTAAAGCCCTGGAAACCCAAGGGGACACATGGGAGAGGGCTGTTTTCTGGTTCCTCTTGAGCAACTGCAGCCAAGCCCCGATGCCTTCAGCACCTCCTCTCCCCACCACCCCTTGCCACCTCCTCTGCCTTCTTGGTTCCACTCCTTGCTCTGGGTTGAGCGGGACTGGGTTCCTGGTGTGTTGGCTGGGTTAGGGAGTAAGTTGGAGTTTTTCTTGGCTCATTGCTTTGGGAGAGCAGTGGGAGGGAGCTGGATGGTGGTGGAAGACTAGAAGAGGCGAGGGAAGTGAAATGGTTAGCAAGGAATGAGCCTAAAAGATTGGTGGGGGTGTGTAAAGGGGCAGCAACAGAGTGCCAAAGGGAATAGTTTGGTGTGGGGAGAAAAGAAAAGGACAGAGAGGAGAGGATAAAGATTTTTGAAAAACAGAATAGGTTTTGACAGGAAAATGTTATGTCAAGATCTTGATTAAATAGAAGAGTTGAAAAGCGGTGTGTTCTGGAAAAAAAAGGTTATTTAATAGGAGACTAGTATTAGATGAAAAATTCACATTCCCCTTTTCTCTGAATATTACTTAAGCTTTGAGCCTGGAAACCCTTTAATGAAATAGATAGGCGCAAAATACAGAGAATGGAAAGGAGAAACTAAAATAAACTGCCATTTAATTGTTGTATTTCGACAGTAAAACATGATGCAGCATGTTACAAGTCTTGAAAATGAAATAATTACAAAATAAGAAAGTATCAGCATCTGGTGGTGGGTAAACACTGGTGTGCTATGTCAACATCAATAATGCATGTCTGTATTCACTCATGTATGGATGTAATATAGGCACTCATATCATACCTACATGAATAGCTGCGCACATGCACGCAAATGGTGTCCTTCCCAGCTGAATAAAATGCTTTGACTGCTTTGCCTGCTGAGGGATCAAGCAGTCAGTCTCAGTGAATCTTCCTTTCACCGTAGACAGTTCAGGTGCAATTCCCAGCCATGCAGAAGGACGAAGATCTGTTTGAGTTCATGGAGCTGAGATGATTTATCTCAGTTTGGAAAGGGGTAATATGTGACAAGTCCTTAGTGTAACAGGTTTTTTCATTTGTTGTGTTTTATTATTTAACACAGCTTTTATATATACCTCCTTGGTAATGGCTAATTAATACTTAATGAAGACAAATGGTGTTTTTCAGCATAAAATGTAAGGATTACCCCAAAAGCAGCAGCATTCTGAGATTGCTCCCTCCGGGTCAGTCCTGTCTGCCGTTCAACTCTGTGGCTTGAGAAAGCATCCCTTGAACTGTAATTTTCATTCTGCTTTACGTTTTTAAGCTGAAAGTGTAAAATATTTTCAATTAAAATGCAGTTTCGCTGTTTCAGCTTTCAAAAACTTGTGACAAAATTAACCCATGCAGAGTTGAGAGCAGCACAGAACTGTATTGCATCACAGGAGCCTTCTCTGCAGCCTTGGAAGGTTAAAGATAGACAACTAACCTGAACATTTTCCACAAATAAATGTTTTAAAATGAATTCTGCAAGCTGATGACCCTCTTTATTTTAATGATACAATATTTGAATGTTAGAATTACTCCTATACAGGTGCATATGGCAATGAATAAACCAAAAGTTAAATTGACAAGTGAATGTATATCAATCTGGCACACATAATAGTGATTTAAAAAATGTTTGACAGTTTGTAAAAATAGCTGTAACTGGGAAGTCATCACTAAGCAGATACATTTCCCATGGAATCCTTGGGGGACCAGATTTTGGGCTAGTTAAATGTTCTAATTTATGATCCAGAACAAAATGTAGTCATTTATTGATCAGGTTTACATAAAATGCAAAAGTTAGGACAGTGATAAATGGAGAGGAAGAAAACAGCAAGTCATTAATAGAGAGTTGTGAATACCTAGTGGCTTGGGTGGCATCCCAATTTTAGTAATTTTAGTAAAGATGAAAGTGTGGAGGAATAAATCCTAGGTGATGCTTACTGAGTAGAGGACCCTCTTTTGTTGAAAGCATGGTCTGAAAAGGTTTTGGGGATGATGGTCCACAGCTGCCCTGCCTGCTCCTTGGGCCACAAGAGAGCTAATGTCGCCCGGGTACGTGTGATGGTGTGGAGTACAGGGCTGGAGAGGGGAGGTTGTATTTGCTCATCATATGGGTCCAGCCGCAGCCTTTGCTGCGGTGCGGTGTTATGTGGGGGCACCCTGGTTCCAGAAAGTTGTGGTGTTATCTTTGAACCTGTTCAAAAGAAAGCAAGAGAAGTGAGGAATTGCCTAGAAAACTTGCTGCAGAGTGATGGAAAGCTAAGGGTGCCGTGATCACAAGGTGTAGGTTCCTGCATAGAGAAGAGAGCTATGGCCATGAGGAGCAGACAGACACACCATGGGATCCAGTGGCTGGAAGGTGAGGATAGGTCAATTCAGCTTAGCAGAAGGGTGTGTTTGGGCAGCAGGTTTTGACATCAAATCAGTTTCCCAAGGTGGATTTTCTACTCCTCGCAAATTTAGAAAAAAGATGAGTTCTCTTTTTGAAAGATGAAGTACAGCTTAAATGGGCATTATTTTAGGGAAGTCTTCTGGAAAGGATGCTTTCCTTTTTTCCTCTCTCTCCTGCTTTTTCTGTCTCTCTCTGCATGAGACCTCAGAAGTGCAAGAACAGCATTTTTTTCCTATGGAAAAACTTTTAAGTCCATGCTTCTGTCTAGCAGTTTTGTTGTCCGTCTCCTTCAGAGTCATACTGTAGGAGTAATCCTGTATTTTGGATACTTACCGGTCACCAGCTGCAACATTACTAAAAATTTCACAATGCGACTACTAGTGACTGAAACCAAAGCTTATTATTTCACATGCTAACTACGTTATATTATTATTACCAATAAAGGTCATATAGGTATCCAGTACGCTGGAGCCTCAGAAACTGAACCTTGACATACTGTGCAAATTCTGTATAGCATATCCATAACTGGAGGAAGAATCTCAGTCAATTTAAAATTTTTAGTCTACCCAGTGTCCTATTCGGTAGTGATGCCAACAGGTGCGTCTTTTGCAACTGCCGCCTGGTTTGGTTCTCCTTTAAATGCTCTCATTGGAAGTAAAATCATTTCTTTCCTCATTCACTCCTTTTTCCTCTTGGACGTGGAGTTGGTGTGCTTGGCTATCCCCTCGGGTATGTGTGGGGCATGGCTGCATTTCCTCGCTGTAGACAAAACGCATCAGAAGGTTTTAATTAAACTCATTGAATCGATGGGAGCAATGGAGGGAGATAGAGGAAAGGAGTAGAACCACTGAAAGATAAGCAGGCACTGAAAGCTCATACATTCACTGCTCTGAATGGTTTTCTTGTGTTTGGGGAATTTCTTCTTAGAGAAAGACCAATCCAGAGTGCTCAGTATATCACCCGAGGTTGGCTGTAAAGCTGGGTTCTGTAATGGAAATACAGATTATGCTAATTGAGATGAAGTTTTATAGTGCTAATGTGTATTTTACTCTTCTGTGTGATGAAGTGCAGTCTGGGTCTGAGGGAGTTGACAGTGTCCTATTCATATGTAAAATGTTTTGAAGGATCCGTGGTTTGGAATATTTCAAAACTGCCGCATTGAGGGGATTCTTACATCTGAAAGCAATATTATCTGTGTACAGCTCGTTGCTAACAGAGAGAGAAAACTGTGTGAAAGCAGCCCCAGGCCTCTGCGTACGGATCCTGCTGGAAGAAGGCAGGAGCACCGGGCAGCTTCCACGGTCCAGTGGGGCTGGACGTGGCCCAGCAGTGCTCTGCAGACCTGGGCCTGCCCTCATCCCAGTCAGCTGAGGCGATAACCAGCCGCTGGAAAAGTAAAAAATGTTGCAAAGAGGCCTATCGTGTTTGTGTGCCTTGGGATTACTTTGAGTTTAGAAGTATTAAAGGGAATAAACTCTTGGAATAAGACAGCAAAGCCCAACTGTATATTAATTATTAGTCTGGGCATTTTGCAAATAACAGACTCGGGCCTTTACTGTCTGTGGTACTTTTTTCCTTTTTATATCAGCATTTGGCCTTCGCATTGCCAAGGAAGTAGCATCCTTAATTTGTAAGAGCTCATCTGCTTATCCAACGAGCTGCAGTCATAATCCTCTTTCCCATAATGAAAGACCTCTCTAGAAGTGATTACTGCAGGATTTCATACTTTCTTTCCCGCTTATCAAATTGTTTAGTGCTTCTTTTTCGTAAAGAAAGTTATTGTTCATAAATCATGGTAAAGTATCAGGAGGATGTGTTCGCACTAAAAATACCAGGGGCACGGCTTCAGAGGTGGTAAATCTTGGTCCATCTGGACATGGTGCTAAGACAGAAATGGCTTGTGTCCCTGATTTCTGTTTGTGTCAGGTCAGGTGTGCGTATGTGTGCGTGCAGTACTTCTGCCTGAAGTTCAGAGACCAAAGGTTTGAGCCTTTCATTGCTCTGGGTTAAAATGGCTGCTACAGCTCTATTTTCTATTCTGCTTGGCTTGTGAGAGGAGTTGCTGTGCATTTGAGTATATCCATAGCAAATATGATTTTGTGTTTCATCTTCAATGCACATCTGTTGAAGAAACAGTAGCTCAAATAGACTGCAGCTGCAGCAGCCATCGTTCTAATTTTGACCGTGATTCAAGGTAAAGGTTTTAAAAATTCCAGCTTTCTGAAGAAACCTTCCTCCTTTAAAGGATTTTCTCTTACTCTCTCTTTTTTTTTTTTTAATGTGCTCATACATCATGTTTGTTAAGTAGACTGGTACCGACGGTGTAATGGAAGTAGTAGGAAATACAGAAAAAGAAATCTAACTGCTCATTTTTTAGGACAATGCGAATGTAGGGTTTTTTCCCCTGGACCTACATTTAAACAGTTTTTGTCTGAATTTGTATCAGAGAGATGGGATATAGCCAACTACCTACAGGCTTGAAAACTAGGCTGATAAGAAGAACGAAGTAGTGCATTCAGCTCTGTGCTATAAAGAGAACCCAGCGGCAGATGTGCCTACTGATGTTGTTACAGTGCGTGTCTAGAAATTGGAGGGAGGCATGTTGGGAAACCCGTAAGCTTCACTAGAAATTTCCAGCCTTCCCAGATCATTGCAGTTTCATTTTGCAAAACACGTGGCTACCTTGTAGCGGAAAAGTAGGAGAAAGTGTAATGTCCAGAAAGAGAGTTTTTCTTTGTGTTTTGATATACTGGATCATCAGCATTCCTTCAGGCAAATACATAATACACACATTTGTTTGTGAAATACGTATAGTTAAAGTTTGTCACAATTCCATAGTTTCTTCCTTTGTAGAAAGTTGGGGGGGGGGCGGGGAGAAAAAAGGAAACAAAGAACCTCTTAAGTTGATGTGAATGGTAAAAAAAAAAAAATTTACAAAGACCTTAGTTCTAGCAGAAAAGAAGTAGACCATTTTGATCAACGTTTTGGGACATCCAGAATTGAACCGTGAAATATTGTGATACTCCTGAATCTGCATTTCATGCCAGAGAAAACAAAGTCGTATTGGAAAAGTTCTGACCAAGTCTAATATAGTTTGTAGTCTGCACCCACAAAAACTTGCTGCATTAAAAGCAGCGTATGCCTGTGTGTGAGAGAGAGAAACAAAACGGAGCTCTCCTCGTGTGAGAAGTAAAGCCTATGGAAAAGTCTCTTGATTTAGGTTTGTGGATAATTTCTTGAGACTTCTAAAGAAAATCTGTATGGATTAACATTTTAAAAAATTACTGGGAAAAAAGTTGCTCATTGTTCATTAACAGGAAAGATGTTGTGCTAATTTATGCCACATGCAATGTCCGTAGGGTGGCTGAGGATCTAAGTCTCTGCATAATTTTACCCAAGGATATTAACTTCCCCACTGTGCCCAATTAAACCCATCCCCATGTTAATCTGAGAACAAACAGGATAAAATACAAATTTATTTCTGGAAATCTGTCTAAAGCAAAAAGTAATTAAATAACTCTCTATTCTTTGGAGGGCATTTACAACCTTTGTAATTAGTGATTAGAGCTTAGAAACAAACATTAAGATTAATTTCCTCGCTGTGCCAGGATTTATTTCATGTAACTTCAACCATTGACCCATCTGAGGTTGCTGGTCAGTGGAAAGGAGGGGAGCCACCTCCAGAGGCATGTAGGGCGACCCATCTCTGCAGCTGCGGCTCTCTGTTAATTGTAGGAGCTTAAAGGAGTAGCTCAGCATAGACATCTCTCTTCCTAAAATGAATTCCATCTGCAGCAACTAATTTGCTTTGTGGAAGTTTTTTACCTCTTTGCCTCTATTTTTCTGATCTGTGAACTGAGGACTCTTACTTGCTGATCCCTGGTCCCGTAACTAGTGGCTTTGCTGCTCGTCTCAGCCGTAATCATTTCACTAAGGTGTGAACTCTTCTTCATTTTTCATTCTTCATCTTTGCTGTATCCATCCACAGTCAGTCTCTCTGGTACATGAGTGGGAGTGGAAACATCAGGGGGAGGGTAGGACGGACATGTCGAATCAATGAACCAAGTGTCGCTAAACTAAAATATAGCATCCCTGTTCTTCAGGTGAAGCTCTAAACCAGCGAGCTTTGGGGATTGTTTCCTGGCTATGTACATACAGCACCCAGCTCAGTAAGGTCTCTGGTTTGTCCGTGAGGAGCAGTGGTGTTACATGGGGTAAGGTGCTCTGGTCATAGATTTTTGCTTGTTTCTCATGCTGAGTAAAACTCTGTGTTTCTAGTTACTGTCTGGTGTAAGGCAAAATCTTGCTCTCCATTAACGTAGAGAATAAGAATTATCTCATTCTTTGCATTCAAGACTTTGGCATGCTCATATACAATACCTAATGTGATTTTTACTTTCTAAAAATAGATCTCCCAAGCTCCAGCAAAGAAAGCTGCAGTTTTGCCTTAAGCAAACGAAAGAGGCCAGACAAGAGTTTACTCATAAATCCTTGTACCTGTGGTCTCCAGATGAAGGACTGATAATTTAGTCTAAAATCCTGAGCTGAACGCAGCAAAGCACAAGGCCCCAGCTGTCACAAGACGTTGCTATCAATCCGTCGATCTTTGTGAACCACTGCTGAAGTATTAGTGTTCGTAAATCATTGCCGGGAGAGCTATCTAAAACTCTCCTTACTCAGGCTCTGGAGCCAGTGCTGGGTGACGGTGTTTGCATTCACTCCTCATGCTCTTGGTTGCTGATTAAAAATTAACCCTTTCGTACCATTTGGTGTCCTTAGCCTGATTAGTCTGTAGATGGGAGCATAGGAATTTTAATGAAATTTGAAATGAGGTGGTCTTTTTGTCTCTGAGTTTCCGATTTTGCCTGCAGTTTGGACTTGACTGAAGTCTTACAGAGCAGATTGCTGTAAATCCTTATGGAAGGCTCATTTTCCTGAAGCAGAACGAGCTGGTTACTAATGACAAGCTTGTTCAGCACGATTTTAACTAAGTGTCTGAAAGGTATGTGGACAGGATGTTCCAAATTGCAAAAAATTCAGTCCAAGAGCCTCTGACGAACTCTGGAAAAAGGCTGCTTCCTAGGGTCACTTACTTCAACTTTGCCCTGAGTATGTTCATGCTTCAAGAGCATTTCATGTGCAAAATATTGTTGGATTGAGCCTTGTTTGGTTTGTATTCGCATGTGAACAGTTTACCCTGAACATGATTCTTGCTGGTACAGTGCGGTAGTTTTATAATATCATTTACAGATGTATGCTTATGAACCTGGATTCTCCTTTTAGACTCTTTAGGGTCTATGTATCACAGTTTGCTAACAGTGACAGTAGACCTTTCTTGAGTACTAATAAAAGGTGAGGGTAGAGAAACTTCTTTTAAAACAAACATGTTGGCAGTGCTGAAAATGGTCACTCCAGTGATGTTACAGAAATTGCAGTATCTTTCCCATCATACCACACTGACAAGTGGGAGACTGGAATATAAAAAATACTGACTTAAAAATCAAAATAATTTGGTGCAGGGGGAGTCCATGGAGAGACCATGTGTGACGGACCAGGTACAATAACCAAGCTATCTTCCAAACACTCTTGTGTGTGATAGTGATCAAGTATGTTCAAAATAAAAAAAAAGTTTTGATGAAGTTTGATGGTTGGACTTGATGATCTTAGAGGTCCTTTCCAACTTTTATGATTCTATGATTGAGCTATGGATGTGTCAGTGTCTCTGAGAAAGTGTTTACTGTAGTATTTGAATATGTATTTCAGTGCTTCATCCTATGTATCAAATAGAAGTGATTTTCTGTGCTGCTTTGGGGTCAGAGCAGAAGTCTGTGCAAGAGTTTGAAAGACAAACCATGTCCAAATCTGCAGCCCAAGAGAATCTCTAAACCTTCATTAGGGGTATAATTTTTTATGCTTTGCTTTAAAAATTCAGGAAGTTTGAGGGCAGTAGCTTATTTAAACGTGGCTAGAGACACCAAAGATGTAAGTAACTGTTTTGATGCCACCATGTTGCCTGGGCCAAGTGGCACTGATTTTTCTGTCTTGGTTGGGAGTGTAGTGTTTAGGTGAATATTCAGCCCTAACCCAGTTGTTCAAGGCTCTAGGAGAAGGTACTAAGTTATGTACCTGGTCTTTGCTGTCAGTATGATGCTCCGTGGAAAGCATTAACCCTGGCCTCAAGTTAGAGGCAACTGGGCAGCAATGTTAGCTGGAAAGCAATGTAATTCAACCAAAAGAAGCAAGCAGACTGCTGTCAATTTTCAGCCATTCATAGAGAAATCAGGTCAAAAAAGAAGAGAAATCAGACCAGAAAAAGGAATATATTTGACTTGTTTGTAGCTTTTTTCTTTAAAATAAGAATGGGATTCCACCTTCAATGGGAGTCTCAACTTACTGCTGCCAATGCATACTTTTTCCTCAGCAAGACGACTTGTATCCCAAACATGTGGAATGAATTATGTATATCAGCTTTAAGCAATGCTGTTTTAGGGAATTTTGTCTTTGTACTTTAGACCAATGTAATGAAAAATTAAATATTAATATGTCCTCGGAACTTTTCTCAAATATTTGTAATATGAGACAGTTAATTTAAGAGGCAGTGAACGGAGGTAAAGTTTTTACACTTGGTTTTTGTTATTGTGCAGGTAATTAGAATAGTCCAAGCAATGTAAATTAGATGTTGCCAAGTAGGAAACCAGTTGCTAGATAGCAGTTGGGGTACTTTTATTCTACAGAACAAAAGGAGCCTTGGAAATGGGGGCCTCTGACATTTACAGGATTGTAGGATGGTAGTGGTATAGGCAGCTGCTGAATGCAATGCACCCAGTGTTTGAAAAGTCACTTGTTTGTCTCTGTAGGTCCAGTGGAAGAAGTGACAATTATTATGTGTGCCTCTTCTGGCAGAGTCTCGTCTGTGGCTTGATCCCACACAAGCTTGTGAGAAATGGTTTCATTTGCCCTTCTGACACTTTGTGAGAAGGTGACCTTTATGGTTTTAAGTCTCCAAGAGTCTTGGTTCCCATGATCCCCCTCCTGCCCCCTTCTCTTCTGTCTAGATAGTCCCAGTGTTCACATACCTTTTCCGGCCAGTAATCTCCCAAGAGAAGTGCCACCATGTCCCCTCTCTCAGTTTCTCTGTAGCTCCTGAGGAGGCAAAAATTGCATTGATGTGGCTTCTTATTTTTAGTATTTTCTCCTGTCGTTGTTCATCCTGTGGGGAGTACCAGAATTCTCCCATTCTGGGACAGGGTCTTTGTAGCTTACCAAGTGCATTATAAATGCCTTATGCCAAGTAGATGTGACAACTTAAGCCTGGTTCACATGTTTCCATCTGAATGATCTTCAGTCTCTGAAATGTCATACAAAAAATTGAAGGCTTTATACCATGCCTGCCTGCCTGCACGTTCCCCCTCCCTACCTGTGCCCATTATTGTAGGCACTGTTGTCTTGCATTTTTGGCTAGAGGCAACCTGGAGGTGACATCCCCTCTTGTAGATGCAATGTTCTGGCAGGTGCCTTGCCATGTGCATTTGCTCTGTCATTTGTAACCCTGCCTCTGTCATCATGGGTTCAGCACCCGGGGGACCTGGGGAGGAGATGCTGGTAAACATATCGATTGTTGGACCATGGCAGGAGTTTCAAAGGCTGCCTGGCCTGGATGATGACCTGCAAGCTCTCAGTACGGTCCCAAACTGTGCCTTTCCAAAGGATGTTTTTAATTTGAGGGATCTACATTTTAATTCATAGTCATCTAATGGACCAAGACTGTGGCAAAACCTCTGGACTTTTTGTCTGCACAGATACTAGAGGAAGGGTTAACTGAGGAGTTCTGTGTTCTCATGCAAAACACATTGTAATTCACAGGTCAAATTCCTGCTCTTGGCACTAGTGGTCCTAAATAGAGTTTTCTAGCAGTTGTGCATAGATGCTTCTGTCCTGAGATAATTTAAGGCCTGCACATGTAGTTTCCTTCTTTCTGTGTATATGTATGCAGGTGATTGTTACGTTGGTAAGCTTTCGATTCAGCAGAACTGTTTGTCTTTCGCTCTTGAGAAACTGGAATAGAGCGTCTAGATAACACAGTCTCCAGATTTGCTATTAAATTAATGAATAGTGATTCCACAGATTTTAACAAGATGGGCCAAGATTGCCGTTTGGACAAATCATTCCTAGAGATGGAAGAAAGGTCTTATTCTTACAGCTCTTGTATTTAAGTAACAAACTTAACAATTCATTCAGTTGCTGACAGTCCTGGCTAAATTCAGGGAACTGCTCATTTTACTGCAGTTGCAGTATTAACACGCCTTAATCATTAAAGGCATTAAATGCTGCTGTCAGCTGCTTCACACACTTAGTGTGCGTGAATGTGATCTTTTAATCACTTCTTGGAGCCATGCATATACAATACTTATCATTAGATTATAATTAACTGTAATTATACATGGAGATCAGCCCAAGCCATAAAATGTAAATTTAGATGTTTACTATGTTAATAAGAAGATTTGGTGAAGATAAAGGGCTTGATTTTTTTAAATTTTCACTACCACAATAGTGTGATGGTGTCTTAGTGAAAGTGCTGTTAAAATTAGTGTAGCTGCAGTTAACGCCCATATTACGGTTTTCTTTCTGCAGATTGCTATAGATGAGATTCAGGCCAAAAAGGTTGTGTCATTCATAAAATGAAAAACTGCCTCAGAGAAGCTGTGACAGTAGAATACTAGTTGCAGGAGCCCTGAGAAGTGACTTTGTCCACAGGCAAGCAGCCAGCAAGTGTTTTGAATTATACATAAAACATTCCTGATACTTACTGACTGAAGGACAATTTTGTAAAAGTTGCGAGTGGGATTTCTGCTCAGGAAAGGGGAGTGTTCGCCTTTATTTCGATGCTGCAGTTGAATTCCAGGCACAGGTATTTGCCGGGTGTGTGCAGAGGTGCCGGGAATTTGCCAGGTATGTGTACGGCTGCATGAGGGTGCGCTGTTCCTGACGCCGATAAACGGGGAACTCGGTGCTGTGTTGAGCTGCTGTGTTGCTATGCTAACTCCTCAGTCTTCTTCTAAAGGCTTTACTGACCGCCTCCCCCCCCAAACAGTTAAGTAATACTGGGAATCATAAAGAAGATTTAATGGCTTGTGTGACTACGGTTCTACATTGGCATTTAGCTTTTGCTGGGGAGACAGTTGCTTTTTCTTGTTTGTTTGTTTACATCTGGGAATCAAATCTTGCATGTTGTGCAAATAATTTAATCTTTATGGCTGTTACTGCTGCATATAAAGTGTTGCTGTGTTGATACCTGCTGGCTAAGTGAAGCAGGAAGGGATACATTTATGCATGTTACTGTTTACTGTATTTATTGGAAATGAAAAGTGAAGTAATAAATTAGGGCACCACGCTAGAATTACTCTTCTTCATTTTGGAACAAAGCATCAGTGTTTCAGGATCCTGGTTAATCACCATCTAATGACCTGGATACACTGAAATGTTCCACTCTCCCTTTCCCCTTTCTCTGGTGTTTTAAACGGAAACGATGTGTTTTGCTGTTGACTAGAAGGCTCCATTTTAGAAAGTTTTCTTGTAATGGTGAGGGGGCTACAAAATGATTTTCAAAGCATCCCTGGGCACAGTTCCGGGTGCAAGAGTATGGAGGGGGACAACAGTCGGGGGTGGGATGGACAGGAGCTCTGTAGTTAGAATGACTGGTGGATGTCTCACACCCCCACTTTCGTGTTTTCTTCCTAAAATCACTTGCAGACACTGGAAGTTGACATTACTCATGCAGAATCTTTTTAAAGTTTTAAGTGGTTCAAAGACTTCCTAAATTAACTTTTAAAAAAGGCACATTAGCACAAAACCAAAGGAATTGCAATGCTTAGCTGCATGACTAAAAATGCTCAGAAGTTAATCAGATATTTAAACATGTAAATTAAAATTATAGCCTCTAATAACATTGCTATCCTAATTGTGAAGAAAATCAAATCATTTAGCCTGTTTGTTTACTAAGCATATATGCCTGCAACTCCTGCTACAAGGAATCTCTCTTTGCCCAGGGGAAAAAGCAACACGGCACGTTATTAGAAAATTACCTTCAATTGAAAAACAGATACAAAGAGTGAAGGAATCTGTTATGTTTCCAGACTGGAATTGTGTCCATTTTTCTGTGGTTTATGCTACTTGACATGTCGATCGATTATGATTGCGGATCAGCCCTCTGTATTAAAACATTACTTGACTGTATTCTCTGATTCTTGGCTTCAAGTCTGCCAGTGTCATGCCTGCAAGTGGTGCAGCTCAGAACCGTTGCTATAGGACACTTCAGTAGTTTCTGGTTACAAAACGTGGCAAGCGGTGGTAAAAGCGTGCCCAACTCTGCTTAATGCCTTTGGATTCCCAGCAGGATCAGTTCTTTTTTCCTTTTGGTTGTGTCTTAATTAAACCTTGACGAGACAAATCTCCCCTCACTGCGATGCCTGATGCGGGCATCATATTGCCTGATGCTCCTTCCATAGCCAGCGGAGCAAGCTGGGGCAGAGGAGTGTTTGCAGAGAGTGATGTGGAGCATGTGAGATTAGGACAGGCAAGCTCTTGTTTTCCTCATGACTACAGAGCGTGATTGGAGCCAAATGGCTTCTTATGTAGACTTCTATGGCCATAAAGGTCTAACTTGAAACTGATGATCTCTGCGCCTGCTGGGACTCAGATCAGGGCCTCTCCTGGAGACGCTTTATCATCCAAAATGCTCCTCAGTCAGACCTCTGACAAAGCCTTTGGTTTGAAAACCTGCTGGTCTCCAATTGGGATGACATAGCATATGTTGGTTTTCAGATTGGTCAAATATTCAGTTGCAATATGTAGAGCAAAATATAGTTTCTAGCAAGAAGCGCAGCAATGATTGACTCTATGTGCGTCATGTACTGCTGAGTGTCTGTTCCAGCAGAAACCAGAGTTAAGCCAAAAGCTTTAACCTCAGATGTTTTAATATTAGGTTCCTGTGTACTTCTGTTATTTAGACTGCGAGAGGCTCAAACGTTGCCTTTTAGAGATGCTGATTATAGGAATCCATCTGACGCCTCCCTGACGATCAGAGAAGCAGGTACCTAGCACTGCTGAAAATTGTGTCACTTTGGTCCCTGTGCTTGAATTTTTGTGCACCCAAGCTGGAAGTTACTGGATAACATTTTTTACAAGGGGGAAACCAGAGCGCTTTCTTTTTTCAGTAACTTGCACAATAGAGAAAGGATTTAGCTCTCAGGCAATTTCTAGGGAAAGTAAAATTAGGATTTAAGACACAACACCGTCTAGAATTGCCTATCTGTCAGAAAATCTTTTCTTGCTGTAAGTATTGCAACAGGTTACTGCTAACCAATGTTGCTAACCTGTATTAATTTCAATTTCCCTTTGCAGTAATGCGTAGAAATCCATTCGGGATGGACATTTGCTGCCGGAAGGGATCCAGAAGCCCACTCCAGGAAATGTATAACCCCACCCAGGTGAGTGCTTCATGGCTATGATCAAACTTCCCAGCCCAGTGTACAAATACAGTCTCTCTTGAAGGTATTTTGGTCTGTTTTTTCTGATTTATATGCAGTATCTGCCTTCAGCTTGAAGAACCGATCCTGGGACCTGCAGAGTTTAACCATAAAGTTCTACAGTTTGAGATAAGGGCGTGATTTATAAAGGTTTTTAGTCATCTAATGACATGGACTCCTCTAAAATTTTTTCTTAGGTACCTAAAAGCTTTCAAAGAGTACCTTTTAGCTCTCCTAGCTAGAAGACGAGGCATTGTAATTTAATCTGTCAGTCAACATGCGGAGCGGCAGGGTAGGATGAGGGAATGTGACATGACACACATGCAACAAGGAGTGCAGTAAGACTGTAAATTGCCATAACAATACATGAATATGTGGCTTTCAGGTAGCCAGCTGCCCTTCCTGTTCCTGGTTCGTTGCTTGTATGGAGTCTAGACAAACACAGTAGCTCTTACTCTTTCTTACACCGTGTGCTGTTTGATGGTCTTGATGGGAGCTTAGGGTAATCTCAGCTAGAGTTCTTGTGACAGGCAGCACAGGAAAGCTACCTGAAATTTGTGTTACCGTTCGCTCCTCTAGATCAATTTATTGCCTACATATGGGCTGAATTGGCACATTCAGGAGCAGCATTTCCTGTTGGCAGCCAAGAGGAAGTGCTGCCATTGAACGAAAATGCCAGCTGACTATTAAACATATTTATTAAAGTTTAACAACCGCCTATTATGTATTTATCCATCAATGAATACATTGAGTTTTACTAAATTGGCTATTAAGGAAAGTGACTATCCCAATAAATCTAACTTGTTAGATTTAACAAGGCAGTAAATATTTTAAATACTGTTTGATTATGAAGAGAGTCACTATATAGTGTGCAAAATAAAGTCTAAGTGATTTAAAGTATTTATGTGAAGAATTGACAACAACACAAAGATATATGGTATCTGTTTAGGTAGTGCAGTAAAGCTCCATTTGCTCGATAGTGTTGTTTTTATGAACACAGGCTGACTTTCTAATTCAATTTGAATTCTGTGCATGGCTGGGAACATGAGTTTATATACTGGCCTTTATTGACCATTATGGGAGTTAACATTGCATAAATGGAAAGTGCATGTAAAAGCCCTGAAGAGGAACAATCCAGTGCTACAAAGGAAAAATACTAGCATTTGCAGGTTAAATTTAAAGACTCTTTGCAGATGCTCAAGAAGGGTGAGTAAGGGAAAAGAGACTGGCTGAATAATTAGTCTCTCTGGGGTCTGCTGTGTGTCAATCAAAACCTCCTTGCCCTTTAACATTAAGGGCATAACATAAAGAAAGAAACATCCATGAAGAGCTGTAATCCCAGAGCCCTTGCAAGCTTGGTCAACTGGAAAGATTTCCTCGGCTTCCTGAAGCAGGGGACGCAGCTGGCAGCTCCTTCACTGCCTCTCCTTCCTTTCTGCGCACCCTGACCGAGCAAACCATTAGCATCCCTTTCCGGGCTCGCCTACAAGCCAGCCAGGAAAATCCTCATGTTTGAGGAAGTGTGACAGTTCTTTACAGCCGACGTTGAGCTAAGCAGATGATGTTTTTTATGCTGAAGTGTTTCCATCAGCTCGCTGACATCTGTTCTTGGCAAGCTTTTAGTTTTTGTTTCTTTCTTTGTTCTTAGTTGGTGTTTGTTTGCTTTTCGGATGGAGCTTTGCATGCTGCACTAGAGGGACTGACAATGTCAGGCAAGCAAGTGCATGCATTTTGGGAAAACAGTAACAAGAAAAGGCAGTGAGTAGAGGCTGCCATAGAAGTCAACAGACTGGACATGACCCCTAGAATAGGTCTTCAAATACATGGATCATCTTTCTTTTTCCATTTTTGCCAAAATAAATGTCTGTCTCTAAGGTGGCGGATTAGAGACTGGTTTATATTTTGGCAGTAGCTTTCTTGTCCTCAAGAATTCACCAGTAGTTGTGAGGCTGCGGGATGGAGATCTCACCCCTAATCTTTCTCTTCAGTTTCTTACTGAAGCAGTTGTGATCAGCCATTTGTAAAGTCAAGTCAGAACTCAATATATAACAAATATGCAAGAAGACATTTTTGGCCAAAATCTTTCTCTTACTGATCTAGGTGACTGAAAACATTAGTTAGATCTTTAACCCTTGACCATCAGAACCTGTTGGACTCCTGGTGTGATGAACCCATGTTTTTCTCCTGGATGCCAATGGCTGTGTGTGCCATCACAGAAACTCTTTGGCACTCTGTTTAGCTGCCTCAGAGGAATGGTGGAGCTGATTGAGCAGATATTTGTAGTTCTCCTTGTAGTTCAAAGGAATCTGTATATTTCAATCACCAGACTTAGGCTGCTGAAAGATGCCCTGCAGCTATGGCTTTGGATTACTACAAGGTAGGTGCAGTTGTGATTTTTTAAGGACAGGAAACTTTAAATATTCAGTGTGTCCATGTGCATGTTTTTTACATGATCTAATATAACAGGAGAACCCACATATGGCTCACCATCCTCTGCTATAGAGCACACAGTACATTTCACATGCTTCAGGTTCCCTCGCATAGGCAGCAATGTGCAACCATAGCTCCGGCTGCCGCTGTTCCTGGGAATGTCTCCAGGACTCCTGAGAGGTAGGCAAAGGAGGGGGCTGTGTGGGGCTCCCTGCTTTGAGATGGTATTAAGGCCCCATATGTCCTCGTATGGAGCGTGCTTCTGGCCGTTCCCTATCTGGGAGGTGAGAGTTTGGCCACTGATTGAAACAGGTGCCAGGTAGGGTCAATATTCTCTCAGATTTAAAATGCTGTGGTTTAACATGAATAAGGTTTTTATACAGTGTGTTCAGCATCAGATTGCAACTGCCCTCATGAAACCAGGTGGAGACAGGTTGATTTACACCAGCTGAGAATTTGACTGTGGGTATTTACTATGTTGACATACAACAGCCTCTCTGATCCTTCGCTGTTTTGTTTCGTTCTATGGAGCTGTTCGAGTTGTTTGCAGATGCCATAATTTCTCTCTTGACTCTCTTTTTGGCTTGGTTAATGATTGTGGGAAGGAAAGGGAAGGGAAGGGGAAGGGGAAAGAAGAAGGGGAAAGGAAAGGAAGAAGAAGAGAAGAGACGAAAAAGGAAAAAGGAAAAAACCCAAAACAGAAAGGAAGATTTGGCTGGAGTAAATTCAAATGTAGCAATGATCTGAAGGGGACTGAAAGGGTGGTCTGGTGGCTTGTAGGAGCTGAATGTTAGAATTGCAGTCAGATTTTTAGTGGACTGATCATAATTGTTCATATGTTTGGCAGAGAAGGAGAGGATAATTGGGTGGAGATAGCACTGAATTAGGGCCAGAGAAAGTGTCCATGACAAAGGCCATGTGTTACTTATGTCTTAGTTGAGTGTCTGACCCTGTGATTATTGTAAAAGTAGGAACACTTCTGCTCATTTGCCTGTTGTAATAGAGCAGAATGTGGGAAGTGCGTTTGTCTGTGGACAAAAGATTTCTTCTCTAGGGCTTTCACTGCAAGATTTTTCATGAGCACTAATATACCGTGAGGGAAAGAAACGTCAATATAACTGAACTGGATTTACACCAAGTAAGCGGATTCCCAGGCTGTGATCTCTGTATACATGGCAGGTAGTGTGCAGCATGTCTTTGAGACCCTATTACCTTTTTTCCCTTTCATTTTCAGGTCGAGGTTTAGTAATAAGGTGCAGAGGTACCTGTGACAGATTTTGAAGGCTGAAATGGAACCCTTCTTTAATTAGTTTATTAAAAAGCCGATTTGGATCTATATTAAGCAGAACTATTTTCCTTCTGTCACATAGTGGTCAATGGAAAGAGAAAGAGGATTCAATACACAGCAAGTAGCTAAAGAGAAAAGGTAGATTCAACAGAACACAGATGAAGAGCCTTGCAGGAATGTGACATAAGCTTGCGTTGTATCTTGGGTGGGTGTTTTTTTTTTGTATACAAAACCCCAGGAATTTGAGAATATGGGTAAACAAATATTTGCAAGACATATTCTTAGAAGACAACGCATGCAACTGTGTCTTATAATTTGCATGACTGTGTACAGTCTCAGTGCTCCAAAAATAACAGATAATTGTGGATCAGCCCATGAACTGGAGTCACCAGAAGTTCAGAATTGGGCAACATCATACTTCAGGCTTGCACACTTTAGTGGTTAACATTGATCGGTTTGGTGCAATGAGTGTGCTACTGAATGACAAGAAATTGCAAACCAAAACAGACCAAATGTTAAAGGAATGGGAAATAATTGTATCTTTAAAGTTAGAATTTGTCTTCTAGTTGTCAAGATTAACATTTAATTCTTGTTAAATACAGGCTGCATCTTTGTTTGATCTAACTATCTAGATGGCTGAGAAAAACACAGCAGAGATCCAGTCCTGTATGCATTAAGATCCAAATCTAAGGATGAGTTTGTTTCAGTTTCTAGTTTAACATTGCCTGACTTTAATTGGTGAGTCAACATGACTATTTCAGTAAAGGTCATGCTGTTTGCTATTTGTTACTTGCCTTTTCAAACACGTTTCTTTTTGTCAAGGAGATGTGTTTCTAGGTGGCTGCTTTTGGTGTAGCTGGAGCCAGGATGTCTGGTGATTTGCGAAACCTGGTGAGTGAGAGCTGTGGACCTCGTGTTGCCTTTGTCTTACGAAGTTGTATTGGACTGTTTTGGAGCAGTCATTCTGAAATGGCCCATTTCTTTTATTACTTATGCTTTTTTTTCTCCCCCTCCTTCCCACTAAGGGAAAGGAGGAAAGTGAACTTCTGCCTTGTAGACAGTGTTTATACATCCTCAGTCACCTCAGGCTGCAAATGCTCCTTTTTTTAGAGCTGCTGTGTGATTGTCTGTGGCTTAGGCTGCCTGGATAGCATCAGCAAACGTAGTCCAGCCCACATCACTCAACTTTCATTTGGATTGGTAACTTCCTATCTTCAGTTGATTTCCCATCACTAGGATGACTCTGTGGGTAACTTGTACTAGTTCCTGGACAGAGGTTTGTGGTGAGCTTCGTGGTACAAGCTTTATGTACACATTGTCCACAGCACTTTGAATCAAAGCTTCAAATGCTTAAAACCTGGTATTTCTGCCCTTGGTGATCCTGAGGCGCTTGACCACTGTGTAGGTTGTTTCTGTGTGCTACAGCTTCTCATTCTTGGAAACAGAAGAGCCAAAGGGCAGGCCATTGAATGAATGGTCCAGTTCTCCTGCTGTTTTGTTTCCAGCAATAGGTGATCAGGACAGACTACAAGAAGGATAAACAACTCATGATATTCTTCCAGTGCACAAAGACCTGTGGGTCGCGGGCTTGCTGAGCCAGACATGTGTCAGCTACGTCATGCAAGAAGAGGCTGAGATGCCAATTACCATATCAATCAAAAGAGGATAAAAAACATAGGTCTCCAAAGTTACTTGCCAATTTCAGTAAGACAAGAAGATTACACCAGCACTATACACCAGTGTTATACACTGCCTTTTCTCCCTTTTTCATATATATATGTTCTGGGTGCCGAATTTCCTCCCAGGGACAGCAATACAGATATTCTGATGTCAACTTTGGAGTATGAGAAACAATGCAGCTTATCTAAAGAACAATATGTTACAATTTATTGATGCTTTGCAACTGAGACTATAGTCGTAAATACATGTGTGTCCTTCTTGAGAGCAAGAAGTGGCCCAAAAGTGTTACCAATACTGAAAACATATATTGCATGGTGGATGCTGATCTTTGAAGGTGGATCTGTGAATATAACAGCAGCATGGTAAGTGCAGCTCATAATCACGGTATTTGATTGATCATAGATTAAAACTTCCTTAATGGAAAAGATGCAAATGGAGACATAGGGAAGAAAAGTCAATGTACAATGCCAAACTTTGGGTACATACTCCTCTTAATAAACAACAACTTTGTATCTAATTAGCCACCCTTGCTGCAGCAAAATGCCTGCTGATGAAAGAGGAGCTAATTGATCTACTCCGTGGATGACTTCTTATGCAAAGGCATTACTTACTGTGCTTGGAAGTCGTAAAACAGCAGCTGGCCTGGGATGAAATATTACATTAACCTTAGCAGAAAAATTGCACTAGTGAGAATGCTTTGTTATTAATTACTGATTACAAATGATAAGAGCCTGTTTTAGATGCTATGGAAATGACTTGGGGAGGGTTTCAGGTACAGTGTGCTTCATAGATCATTCGTTGTGACATGATGGATGCCTTTGTAAGTCATGAGGAATTAATCAGACAAGTATGTACAGTAACTACCAGCACTCAAGGCCAGAATTATCCCCAGGACATGCTCGTTCAAGTTACTGCAGTGCATTGGGATGAATTTTTGGGCACCTGTGTTTAATAAAAGACTTGCTACCTGCATGAGATGAAAAAATACAGTCGTCACTCAAAATAGCTCAGATTTCCCTGATAGAAAAAGAAGCAGCAGAGACACTTCTGTTTAATTTCTCTAGTCCTTGAGTCATATTTTATTATTTTGAGACCATATGAGTTTTAATATAAAGGCTCTCTGGAGCCATAAAAGTATGAGAAGAAAGATTTAATAATGCCGGAGACATGGCCAAAACCAAAACGGTTGTATGTGTTGGAGGGGAAAGAGCATAACACAGCTTTCAAAACTGGATATCTGTATGTGATGTGTGGGCTCCCTGTTAGACAAGCACTTGAGCAGCTGGCTGGGGAAAAGACCTGGGCTCCAGCAGTCTGACCTGGTGCCATTCAGTGGCTTTTTGTGTTTAATTGTCTCCAAATCAGGCCTCTGGTGAACTGAACCATGTTGGTTCAGTCAAATGCTTGCTCCGAAATGAGTAATGTTCAAACGGGGCACCTGCCTCTTCCTCTGCATTAGGTTCCTTTTTTTTCCTCCCCACTTGAAAGCTGTATCCCAGAAAACCTGGATAAGCATACCTCAAGATGCAGGGGGATGTAGCGGTTTGGAGAATTAGAAAGCCAAGGGCAGTGGTAGAATATCAGTGTCTGCAAACAGGCGTGATGAGCACAGATTTCTGCCACCGGCTGCTGCAGAGGCAGAATGCATCCTTTCTGTCTGCGCTTTAACAAGTGTGCCAGCATCACTGGCTAAGTAGCTGTATCCCAGTATTCTCGGCCTAGACCTTGTAAACTGTAGCCTCTCTGGCTTATTTCTGGTGCAAGTAGTTTTTAGGCAGCTTTCTCCATTGTGTGAAGGGTAGCAACTGTGTTTGTTTAAAGATATGCCTTTTTTCCCCCTGTGTTTTTTATTATCAAAGAGGTTTCTTAACGCTATGCAGCAGAATCATAGCCCACTTGCAACAGGGCCAGATGATCTCTTTTAAATCCAGAGAGCCCAGCTGCAACCTCTCTCTCCCTGAGGGAGTGTAATGCATCCCAATAGACATAATTATGAACATGAGAGAATACAGACATAAAACCTATCTATTGGTACTTGTAATTCTCGTTTACTATCTAACTTTAATATTAAGGAGGGGCAGAAGGAGTTGTTAAATTTGCAATTATTTTCAAGAGATTAGATTCCCCAAGTCCTGTTTTTACAGACTTACTGTATCTGATGTAGCACCTCAAGTCCTACAAACTGACTTGTAATATTCATTGCTATCGTATGTAATATTGATATATATTATTCATTCACTTTTTAGCTCTGTACAATATAAATTAACCTCAATAATGTAACCAGCTGCACCTTACCAAAGCTTTCTTCAGTAAAAGTGCAATAATCTGCTTGTCCATTGACAAAGAGAGATTCAGGATTGCTCCTCTGTAAATACCACAGACAAGCAAGGTTAAAATACTGCTGCTTGAAAGATGTGGCTGCAGAAGCCAGTGTGCCTTTTGGCACTAGGGTGTAAGGAAATTCACTGTACTGCGGAGAGGCAGCCTGCAGAGTTTCTGTACAAGTGTGTAAATCGTTAAAGCAAGCACAGATTATTTAAGGACACTTCCCAAGTAAGTTTTCTCTTTGCTGAAGTTTGTGGGGAGATGTAAGGTGGGTCGAGCCGGATGCTGCAGTCCAATCCCTAATGCTCGCTTAGCGCACTGGAGAAGCATGCGTCCCCTCCTGCAGGGCTGCACTGCCTGGTTACGGACAGGGCTGAGCAAAAAGGTTAGCTGGAAAATACGCAGTTTGGGGATGATTGAAACTAGCTGTCAATTTGGGCCAAATTCTTCCAATAGTAGTAGCTGGGAAACACTTGGGTTGACTTGGGGTTAATCTCACAGGTGCTGGGGGGTCGCAATGGATTTGAGGCTATTTGACGGTGCACCCTACACTGGGCAGTGGGGTGCTCAAGTCATGTACAGGGGTGACACAGTGCACTGAGAGTCTTCAGTCTCTCCTGATGATGCTGTCTTGCGTTCTGAAATTAAATGGAAGAAATGAGCAGGATTTCAGGCTATCAGGCTCTTTATTAAGCCTCTAGTCATGATGATCTGAGGCTATAATAGACTAGGAGCCATGGTCGTTTCAAGACCTTGTGTGATTGTCTGTTGGCCTACTAAAACAAGGAGAAAATTGTGCCTTACTCTGTCAATCTTCTTTGTCTGATATGGCCAGACCCTCATCACGGCAGGAATTTACAGTTCACTGAAACTGAAGCATGAACTGAGGGGCCCGGGCTGTCGCTGCCAGTGGTCAGGGCGCTCTCCCAGAACGAGAGAGCTGGGAGCCGAATCCCTGCAAGGACCCCTGCCCCACGCGTGGGAAACACCCTACTGCTGGTTGTTGGAGTTGTCCTTGTATTTGCTTGTTTAATCACCAGACTGCAAGATCAGTTGTTTTTTTAGTAATCATCACCTGGGCTAGCCACAGTTAAACTGCTTTTATTCACTAGTTTCCAGACCTTGCTTTTTACTCATATGGAAGAGGTGTGGAAAGAAAAGGAAAAAAAGTATTTTTATATGGTAATATCTATATAGCATCTGAACACAGCAAAACCAATGTTTATATTGTGTATTTCTTTTTTTCCTCTATAAAAATAACATAGTAGCAATCATATTGGGGCCACTCAAGTAGATCTTTGTTGCTCAACCAACCTGTAGCAGTTGTATATCCTGGTGTGGATAAGGTCTTATGTTTGAACCATTCCTACATTCATGGGGCAATGGCAAAAAGTGGGGACCAGAATAAAAAGAATATTTTATTTCCTTCACACTGAGACTATTGTGTGGTTGCATTGGAGGGGGATGGTGGCTTTGTGTTCTAGGATTTCCAGCATGCTGTCAGTGTAGATGTTTCTGTCCATTCATAACCTTCGGAGAAAAGTGAAACCTGATCTCTTGAAAATTGGTGGCAAAACTCCTAAGCTCTAAACAGGGCAAACTTTTCATTAAAAGATCTGATCCAGGGGTTCAGAAGGGAGATATAATTGCAACCATTGTTTTATCTCCCTTTTCGCTGTTCCACACATTCTGTTCCACTAGAAAATGCTGAAGAGCATAAATGTGATGCTGAAAAGATTTCCCCCTTTTTTTTCCCCGGTAGTGACATAATAACTATAGCCAAACCAAAGAGAGTTGGCGAACTTACAGTGCACTGAAGTTCATATGTATTTCTGGTGCCTGGAAAATCCAGGAAGGAGTATTCCTTGCTTTTCGATCTTAAATCACATCTGAACAGTATTCTGAGCGTGGTTCCAACACAGGGCTAAAAGCAAAACATTACCTCCAAGCTGTAGAGGAGCAGTAAAAAATCACAATATTCCCACAGTCAGATTGCCTGGCTGCACAGCAAATTAGCAAACCTCTGTAGCTATCAAATTGATGCCCTAATATAAATCTTTTCTCCTTGTAAACATGGGCTGTGTCTTAGATCATTTCAGACAAGCATCTGGGGATTAGTAAGAGGAAGTGAGTATTAATTCAATTAGAGGACAGAAGATGAACGTACAAGCTGGTGTGGGGAATCGACATCAGGAGGCGAAGTAACAAAGACATCTCTGGCTGGGAGAGGACAGTTTAATCTATTCAAGTCAGGCTTGGCTTTTGCCGTGCATACATTTTACTTATGGAATGTTAGTTGAAGGAGTATGTATTTACATAGCAATATAGTTAATGTCATGTTTTGGGAACTAAGCCTTGATGTCAATAGATGGATGGAGAGCTGCAGAACAGATGCACAGTAGTAGCTTTCAGTTCATTTTGATACATTAAATATTAATAATAAGCTCAGCTGAAGGAGAAAAGAACTGTTTCATTGAACTGGTAAGGAGAAGCTGAAGTTGTCGGTACTTCTCCAAAGCATAACATCTTACTTAATGTAAATTGAATGAGGGTTCCTGTGGTGAAGGTGAGGTGCAATATTAGGTACTTCCACAATTGCTACTTTCTTTCTGTAACAGATTGTTGTGCCAGTGACATCACTCTATAAAGTAATAGCCAAGAGTGACTATTTTGAGCAGTTTGTGTAGGCACAGCAGAGGCTTTTCCCTTCTTTTTTTCCATAGCTTCAGTCCTACAGAAGATTGTGTGTGGACTTTCTTTCATTTAAATGCCACATATTTACAGCCTAGAAACAAATCCTTCCACACTGCACTTGCCAGGCATGGACACACTGTCACTAAATGGGTACGTCCTGTATCTATAGGCTTCTCTCACCCCATCAACGCACGGTCCCATTTGTGCATAGTTTGCTGCTAATTTGAGTCTCCATCTAAAGAATGTAGGTGCTCTCATCTGCTCTCTACTTGATGCATGGATGTGAGTCTGCAGAGACGCTTTCGCCTCTGTTTCTGCACAGTTTCTAGCCCAGGTAGGGCTCTGGCAAGGACTTAGGGGCTCTGGGGTAACACTAAAAGCTAACGCAATGTATGTGGTTGTGTATGTTTGAGGGTAAATTTTCACCATAGAAATCTGTGCGCTGACAGTATGATGGTGGATCACGAGGCACACAGCTGAGTCACGTCCAGCTCCCAAACCGCCTCGCAGGGCTCAGTTAGGCTGCACGCAGGGTGTCTAGCTGTAGGGGTAGGAGTGATTCTGCTGCTTTCTCTGCAGCTGTTTTTATCTTCTTTATTTCATGTAAACTTGGGTTAATGAACTGTTGCTGAATTTGCAGCTGTGTGCAGGGAGTAAGGTTGTCTCTTTGCCAAGACCTACTTCTCTGTTCTTGCTGTTCCTCCTCCCCACTTCCTCCAACCCTGAATTCTCCTTCTCAGCCTAATGTCTTCAGCTCTGCCCAGTCTCCCTCTCCCTTTCCTATCTGTAATCTTACAAAGACGAGAATATTTTCACCTGAGTTACATGCATGTTTACGGTCATGGCTTTATCAGAGTGGTGGAGCCAACCAGCAAGAGAACAAGGGTGGACAGTTGATGGCAAAGCAAATAGAGAGGAGACGCTTGTACCTCTTAAAATAACATCTTCATTTATTTGTTTATTTTTAGTCAACTAGTGCAAAAACAAACCAGGCAAAAGAAAAGATTTTTGTTTGTCTGTGGGTAAAGAGACCTCAACGTCTTCTTTTGAGTTTATAAAAAGCAATATTGCTTTTAATGGGAATGTAGAAAATAATCTTTTGTGTCAAGAAAGTAATAACGAACCAGGTCTTGTGTTTATTAAAAATGGAGGGAGCTATAAAACAGGCAGTGCAAGATCTACTGTTTCACCTCCAACAATCTCTAAAGAAGTCACGGGAGACTGAGATGTAAAGGCATCGAAGGGCTTTGTTTTCAAAAGGGATGTAACAGATCGTTCCCTGCACCCTGCTTACAATCCCTGAATTACACAGCTGCTGATACATAGTAGATGGATTGGTGGAGTTTTCAAGCATCACCTTCATGCCTTGCACAGACTATCATGTCCTGGTCCTCTTTGACAGTCCCACTTCAATTTTCACTTGGGCTGTTAAGTGAGTTACTGTATAAAATATTGACGCTAAAGGAAGAAAACTACCTTTTTACCTAAGTGTAAATGATCTTGAAACAAAATACATGGGATAAAAGAATGATGTCTTAGGCAGATTTAATGAATAATTGATTTCTGCTTCTCATGACATTATCAGTGTAATTAAATCGGTGGCTAAAGAAGTAAGACAGAAGGTATCATCTGGTAAGACACCCAACCTCTGTGTCCAACCATTGGCAAAGTACTGCCATCTGTTATTAAAGGCTGTCCTGCAGCCGTGCAGGTTCAAGATTGGTCTTGTCGCTAAAAAGTCAGTCTTGTGCAAGTCCCGACATGATAAAAATCCATGTATTCAGTCAGTTATCCGCATCCAGAAATAACCTAAACAAGCTTCCTTTCTTCCCTGCCAAACCTGCACCTGTCTTTGGAAGCTGTAGATTGAAAATGATTCTTGCTTTGTGCAGATTGGCTTTGCACAGCCTATGTGGGTATTGGCGTGTGTTTCCAGTGGATCTGGCACAGAACTACTGGTGGTCAGTAAGCCCCAGAAAATGGTTGCTGTTGTGATTCCTTTTGCTCCATTAAGAATTATGTTGAAAAACCCAACAGACCTGAGCAATAAGAATAGGGGATAGGAAAGCAGTCTGGATGCAAGTGGGCTTGGCCAGGATGTGTATCTTTAGAAAACATACTTATATGAAACTTTTGTTTCTTCACAGGGCATCTGCATTGGAGAAATAGGGCGCGGAGGGTAATGAGAGAGGCCAGGCAAAGATAAAACTTAAGGGGAGACCCCAGCCTGCAGCTGCAGGCACTGTAAGCAAACCACTCATTTAGAAATTAGAGTTACAAATTTATTACAATTAGCATCTACTGTTGCTTTATTCTGCAAAATTAATTCTGAGAAACAGCGTCTGACTTTCTTCCAAGTAACATCTCCACAACACTGCAAGGGTCTCTTGGAATAACGTGCTCCCTTGTGTGTCCTCGCTGTTGCACACATCAGCCTCGGGTCCCTTATACAGTGAGGTGCTAGAGTATGTTTCGCTGCAAAGCTACGAGTCCATATGGAATAGGAAATCTAAATACCATACTGCTTGGTTGGTCAGTGTGTAGGTGATGAAATGGTCCGCTGTCTTTTGAAAGTCTCTGGAGAGCATTTTACTGGCTCTTGCAGATGTTGGAGCAGCCCCTTGTATCACGCATAAGGGGAGTCTCATTCAGCAGCTACTGAAGTCAGCAGAAGGACTCCCCCAAAATTGCTTACTTTGCCTTGGGGTCAGTCTCTGAGTTGCACAGACTTAAGGAAATGCTCTGTTCACGTTGTTAGCAGCACTGATTGTGTTATGAATGTTACGTTGAGCAACTGGTCCTGGAGAACTAACGTCTGTTCAGTGATACTCAGCCATGCATACTGTAGTCTGTGTCTCTAAGTGTGGGAACATTAATGCTTTCGTTGAATCACCATAATTATAACACAGTAATCATCACCACGTCAAAGTAGCAGCAAAGTGGCTTGGCAAGGCGCAGTTCTTGCATCCTGCTGTGCTGCAGCTCTGTTCAGCCAATGCTATTGTTGGAGCTAGTTTGCACAACGAGCACACCCTGCATTTTGATACTGGTTTTGCCATTAGTATTTTTTGTCATCAGATCATTTTGTCTCTGATTCCACACTTGTAAAATGAATTATGCCTGTTTATCTGTTTCTCAGGGGCATATTGGTGGTATAATTATTGTCTGCGTAGTGTTTTGATTGTAGAAGATGACAAGTATAATTACCAGTTACAAGTTAAATTGTGCATCTCCCAAAACTACACAGCTGCCATGAGATGTATCTCTTAAATTCATCACTCACTTGAAGATGAGCCAAGTATTTTGTCCCAACTATAATGGACCTAAATCAAGATGTACCTGTTTGATTTTCTGATACATAATATTGCCACTGCAGCATCCACCAATATATACTGAGTTTGAAATGTTAGTCTAAATGACATCAGGGAGAGCCAGTGTTTGTGTGGAGGCCTTTATAGACCAAGAGCAAACTGCTTTCTCATGCACAAATATGAACGTGCATGTGTGATACCGCTGAAATCTATGAGTTAGGGATGTGCTAGTCCTGACAACAGATTTTGTACCAGTCTTGAAAGATGATGTTTTTGTATGCCAAGCGCTTTATTATGCATACAAAATACGTATTAGTAAACCTGAATTTTGATTCTATAAGATGTATTTGCATGACTGGGTATGGTTGGCTTTCTGTACTCCAGCTGCCGAGCTTTGAGCTGAAAGAAGTAATTCTCAATGCGAAGAGTAATTGTTTCAGCTCAGAATTAAGTGGCTAATCATTAGGAATTCAATTGGCATGAAGTGCACAACATTAATCATGATACACTAATGTGTTATCAACGTGGATGTAGTGTGTACTCCACTGAAACTCGCTAATTAATATATGTGGTTTTTACTGGAAAGGGTTAATGTGTGCTCTGTTGTTAAGCAGGACATGGGAATGTCAGAGCCGGAGAACTAAGGGGTTTTAAAGAGACTGCCCTGCTGCTCACACCTTAGCGAGGGCTGAAACCCTTAGAAAGGTACCTTTTTCTCTGAAATCTGGTGCTGGAGTTGATGCTGCAGATGTAGCTTGAAGAAAGAAGTGTGCGTGCCCTGAATCTCCCTTACGCCCTGACAGGAGGGTCCCAGCTTGCACCAGGAGCGCAGCTGGCTTGCGTGGCGATGGGCCACCTCAAGCAGGGGACAGGGACGCTCGTGCGTGCGCTAGATCCGGTCCAACTGTGGAGGGGAGGACGTTGCCACCTGCCTGACAGCTGTCACCAGCCCCCTCAGACCCTAGGGCACGGACCAGCTGCGGTCTGCGTCCCAGCAGGCTGCGCTGGACCTCTGCACGGCAGTCCGGCACCTGGGGCTGTCTCCACACGTCCTTGCTACCACCTATGTTACTCTTAAATGCTTTTGACCTCTGTTCTGAAACTACTGAAAATACGATACTCGAACATAATGAATGACGATGAATATTAAACTGAGGAGCATCTGGTTTATTCTAAATAACTTCAGATAAAACGTTGCTGTTTCCTGGGATTGCGGAAACCAGCAGTTACTGCATGTCTCTGAAACGAAATTATTCCTTGTATCCATTTGCTTTGCAGCAATGCAAAATCCCATGTTGAGAATTAAAAACAGTCTCCTATGTTTAACGCCTGAGGGCACAAATGTAACCTGTTTAAATATCATTCTTCAATTATCCTTTGAATCATCTGCCTTCCAACTCTTTCCAGACTCTGTAAAATACCCTTCTGACTACCTATCAAAAAAATAGTACATCTGTTCTTTCAGTTCATTTCCCTAAACTGTAATCAAGCACTGTCTGTATAATAAAAATGAAATGTCTGGCTGGAACAGCATTCTTCACTTTTATTATTGAAAAATGCATTAATGTTCCCTTATCAAATATAGCCATTTAACAAGTCATTCAATTTCCTTCCATGTTCAGCTTTTTTTTTTTTTAAATAAAAAAAAGGCACAGAGAGCCATTCTGTCCTCATCATAAAGCCCAGACTTGGTTTGTTTCTTACGCTGTAATTTCATGAAACCTAAGAATGGATTATGGTAAATAGCCTGTTGTTTAAACATAGCTAAAAGATTATAGGCCCTTACTATATCTGGTCTAAGTTCCCATTTACATTAAAGCAGCATAGCACAGGCTGTTAGTGGAAATTATATTTAGGCGTAGGCTAAAAGCTTATGTGTCTTCAGTTGGAGTCTACTTCCGGCCTGACTTCGGCGATCAGAAAAGTGAGTGATTCATTCCGGTTTGTGGCTGTTAAGTCTCAGGGACAGGCACTCCAGCACTTTTGAAAGTGCCTCCTTGCCTATCTCTATTGAGAGGAAAAGAAATGGAGTGCTTCAACTGCTCAACTTCGAGGCTTATTTTTTCCATTTGTTGTAGAGGCTTTATGAAGTTCCTTGAGTCGGCAAAGGGATGCAGACCAGGTGTCTTAGTCTGCCAAATCCAAACAGTGTCATTCTGCATCCGCTTTTGCTCCCTTTCCACTGGGTTACGGCCGGTTCAGGGCAGTGGGGGGTTGGCCTGAAACACCCATGGCCAAGTGCTTTCTTGCAGGTTCTCCCAAGGCAGCAGCAATGCCTAGACTGGTATCAGAGTGAGGTTTGCTTTTGAGCAGATTCCAGCCACACCTGTCCAGCTGCAGGCAGCGGCACTCTTGTGCTCTAGGTCTCTAAGGTATGAAAAGAAACGGGGACCACCCGACTTCCCCAGCAGCAAAACGCGGGCTCCCCACGGCTCTGTCCTGATGCTGGGTGAGCTGATGCTCAGGAACTGCTGGTGTGCTGCACCAAAGGGAGCTGAACAGACCAAGTGGATCAGTGGCTCTCCTTCAGTGGTGGCCAAACACCATGAAAAAGCTGTGTGTAATGCCTGAGGCCTGTTTAGCTCAGGAAGAGGGGGAAAATGTATTGGTTTTCAGAACTGTAATTAGAGACAGGTCCTGCTTTCAGCTGGGATAGAGTTAACTTTCTTCCTATTAGCTGGTATAGTGCTGTGTTTAGGGTTTAGTATGAGAGTAACGTTGATAACACACTGGTGTGTTAGTTGTTCCTGAGTAGTGCTTACACTTTTCGGCTTCTCATGCCCTGCCAGGCGAGAAGCTGGGAGGGGGCACAACCAGGACGGGTTACCCACACTGGCCAAAGGGATATTCCATACCATATGATGCCATGCTCAGTACATAAACTGGGGGGAATTGGCCGGGGGCACCATGGCTTGGGAACTGGCTGGGCATCGGTCGGCGGGTGGTGAGCCATTGTATTGTGCATCACTTATTTTGTATATTCTCTTATCACCGTTGCTATTATTATCTTCTCTTCCTTTGCTGTCCTTTTAAACTGTCTTTATCTCAACCCACGAGTTTCACCCTTTTTTTTTCAGTTCTCTTCCCCATCCCGCTGCGAGGGCGAGCGAGCAGCTGCGTGGTGCTTCCCTGGCAGCTGGGGTTAAACCAGGACGAGATAGTAGCTTGGTGGTGGTTTTCCCAAAAGACTGAGATACCATGGATTTTCTGAGCTTCCCGAGTGTCTAGGATGTAGACACTTTGAAAATCTCACTCAGGGACCCTAGAAGGCAGTGAAATCGCGCGTTGACATCAGGCTCGGTGGGCACCCAGAAGTGTCGAAGGCGAGGCCTGGAGCTGAGCGCAGTCAGCAGCTTCCCGGGTGGGAAAGGCCCGCGCGCAGGAGGGCTGCTGCCCGCTCACGCCTCAGATCTGCGCAGAAGCGCAGCGCTTCGCGCCGGCTCGTTCATAGCGTGCATACGTTCAGCAAAGCGGAGGCGATTGTCTGCGCGTGTTCAAGGCAGTATTCATCTTCCTGCAGTATTTTCATCTAGTAATTGTCAGCATTTGGCTGTTCTTACAAGTGCTGAAGTCCCAAGGAAAACACAAGGTCCGTTAGGCCTTGCGGCTTCCCCAGGCATGCAGATAGCACACAGTGTGCAAGCGCAAGGATTTCCAAGCTGCTTTTTTAATCTTGAAACATCACATGTGCGCTTATTTTAATGTGTCTGTAAAAAATAAACACTTAAAAATGATTATGGCAAAAATAATATTGTGGGGAAATTAATAGGGGAAATTACTATGTCCAAAAGCTAGTTTTGGACCACTAGCTTCTGATAAAATGAAAAATCCATGAATATTCAATAGCTAAGGAAAATAAAGCCATGGCAAAAAAAAAAAAATCCTGCTGATATACCCTTTTAGAACAGAGCTAACATCAATAATTCTTGCTTTGTGCATTAAGTTTTAATGTGTAGACAGGCACTCTCTGCATAGCAGGGTGTCTGTGGAATCATCAGTGAGAGCTAATAAATGTCTGTCATACGAAGAATACATTACAGAGAGAGCCAAGTTAAGTGAATCATTTAGTTACCATTAGTCATTTTTCATTAACATTTTTAACTGTAGTATTATCAACTATGCATTAGGTAGAATAGAGGGGATAATGCCTATGATGTGCTTTATCCTGCAAACAAAGGTTTCTTCCAAAATATGGGGGGGGGGGGGGGGGGGGGGGGCCTGGGCTTCAGCTCTGATCTTGCCCGTGTCCTTTTCTCTGTTTGAGACTATAGAAACCCAGATGGGAAAGGAAAAAAATTCATCACATGCCTTGGCATTAACCAGCACCCACCATTTACATTAATGGCAATTGAAGAGTAATAACTGTGCTGGAAATGGAATATCCATAAGCATGTTTAATACTGGGTATTAAAAATAGCATCTATAAAGGAATTTCCACAATACCAAACACGTTATTCCGATCCCATTTTGATATATGCATCTGCTGCTGCGATCCCGTTCAGCCGTAACCTTGGAAGCACAACCACACCAGGACCAGGTGGGATGGAGGTGGGAAAGTGCCAGGGAATTGGTCGTGACCCTGCGGGTGCCACTGCAGTCTTGGTCTCGAGTCGTCGCTCAGCAGGACTCCCTCTTCTGACACATCGCTCGCTTGAGGGCTGGATGAGGCTGGATTCTTGATGGTCCGTCATCGTGAAAGACTTAACAAGAATTAAGTATGTTTGATCTTACTTACGCTCATAAATTTTTCCCCAGGGTAATGTACTTCTGCCATCTTACACTTTTTCCTTTTAATCTGTTACTTTTCATCGCTTTCTATTCTAAACTCCCAGATTCTGAATTATGTATCCCAAAATAATGACGTGATTGGGCATACATGTGAAGATGTATCCTTCCCAAGATACTGAGCAGTTAACAAGTAGAGTAAGTGGTACACACTTCGTTTGTATGATATAAGGGCTCGTCAGTGTGGATTTAGGATTACTTTCAACTTTGCATCATTCTTGACTTACATCAGTACTGTTCGACTTGTAAAAGTACTCTGCAGTAACCAGAGGCTCCAAGGAGAGAGAGGGAAGAAATTAAAAGAAAATTTTAGAAACTCTTACAAATTACTTTACACATTTCTTCCCAACTGTGATGACATTGAAAATAAATTTGATGGTTCAGTATCTCTGAAAGCTAGAAAGGGACATTTCTCTTTGGAAAAATGAGACATTGCCTTTTAAAGCATCAAAAGCTTTAAGGTCTCTACTTTTGATGAATTGTGAAATATCAGCTCCAAAACGTGTAATTGTCTTGGAACTAAAATTTGCACATATTCCAACTCAGGCTAATGTTATCCAGTGGGAAATGAATTCCCACTGTAGGAGGCAATATATAAAATTATTTTTTTCATTGTGAAGCAAGTTACCCTTGCTACTATATCTATGTAAGGTGTCCCAAATTATTTTAGTATATATATTCCAAAAGTAATTCGTGCATGAGTATGGACATGAAGTTTTTATTTTCTGAAGGATGCTGAACTGTCAGATGTGGATTTAACCATAAATCAACTAAGTTACAGCTTCTGCTGCTATTCTCTGGGGACAGTCACCCAGGTCCAGCCATCAGTTCCTTGCAACATTTTCTGTGACCACCAAGTAATGCTGTGGCTTGAGGATCAGGACATGTGTCTGTCGTGAGTGGGACGGCAACCACATTTGTTTCCATGCACCACTAAATGGCTCCTGAATTTTAACACTGTATCTGGTGCGGAAATAGCCTTTGCATTTACCACTTGATTTTAGAGTAAGGTTCACGGGGGTGACCCAGAGAGCCCCAGTCAGCTACTGGGATGTTGTATGTGCACTGTGGCCCTGTGGTGCAGAGCAGTGATTAGGACATGGCTGTAAAACTTTGGGGGAAATAAATTTAAGGGATGGTATCAAGCTATAGACAATTTGCATAGCAGATGAATCTCAGGAAAAGTGATTGGGGCACATTAATATTCCACCTCTCTGGGCTGTGTCTGTGTGCTGATTATCTAGCACCGATAGTTTATTTTAATGAGTAGAAATATTTCACTGTTTCACATTCTCCAGGGCTTAATTTTTGTAAGTGAACTGCTGATTCAGTTCTACCTCACAAAATAACTCAGTTTGGCAATAATTCCAGGCTAAAAATGTGAGCTGTAACTGCCTGCTATTTATCAAACAAGCAATTACATGGAACAGTGCATCATTCCATCGAACAATGTTTAAATTCTTCTAATTGTGTTTCATAAAGTGATGTCTCCGGGTTTTGCTTTTGTTATTCAGTGGCTCCCAACACTCTGGCTGTAGGCAGCCCGGGACTCATCAGAAACTTCAAGCAGCCCACTGCGATGGCTTTTCATGACTGTGTTTTCCCCTGGCCTCTGCAGGTTTTGAAGGGTCAGGGTTGGTGGAGAAATGCTAATGTGTTGTGTTGCTGCTGAGTTTATCGATCCTGTCGCTAGATTGAATCATCCGGCTGGGTCTTGATCTGCTTTCTGTGTCCTTTCCCTCACTGAGCACCGGGTGTTTTACCAGAGTATTGCTAGCACAAGGTCCCTTGTATATTGTATTTATACATCATCTATATATCATCTATACTTCTTCAGATCTTTTATAGAGAGCTGCAGGGATTTACACCATAGCTTAGATTTTGACCCTAAAGCTTGGGTGGAAGCCCTTGGTCCTCAAAGACTGCTTTAGCATCCATACACCTAAAATTTGAAGGCCAGCATATGTCTTCATTTAGCCCCATCTTTTGGTGGTGCTGATGTTTCTGACTGTATTCATGTAGCCAAGCACACCCTCCTCTTGGGCCTAATAAGCTAAGAGGGCTGTTGAGTTAACTGGTGTTTGGATGGGATCGTCATGCTGTGAAGGTGGCAAGAGGAGCATGTTCTTCCCTCCTGTGCTCATTTCTGAAGCTGTGGTCCCAGGCCAGGGGTGGAGGTGTGGTTTTTTAGGATTGCTGTAAATAGTGCTCCAGACAGGCAGCACCATGGGGAATTTGAAAGCATAACTCTGGCATAAAATAGTTGCTACATAAAAACATTAAATACGTGGGTCGTGTACCCTGAGCTGATGCTGGGAAGGGCTTCTCGAGCTTCTCCTTTTGAAGCTCAGTTTGGGCTCTGAAAATTGGACAATTTTTAATGTCTTCTTTTTCTCCCCCCCCCCCCCCCCCCCCCTATGTAATGAGAAACAATGTTCAGCAGGCCAAATAACATCTACAGGGAGGCTGGTGCAGGCACCGTAGTTTCCAGTTTGGCCTCTTTTTGCCCCCGTTGCCGGTGTCTCAGAGGATGAATGCAATAACTTTGCTGAACTCCTTGCCTTTGGTGTGGTGGTAATTGTCTGAGTCTGCAACTCTCTCAACAGGCTTGTTTGATGGTGGAAAAGGAGAAATGGGATGTAAGCTGGGCTTTTTTTAATCAGGACTGATTCTGGAGGGTTGCAAGCAGTAAAATCCTGCAGAAATTTGGACGGCAGGGCTTGGGCTTTATTTTTGATCGCTTAGAATTGTGTATAAATAAACAGGTTTGTGGAGTAGCGTGGTGCAGTTTTTGCATTAATGCTTTTCAGAGCTAAGGCACGTTTCGAAGGAGGGAAATTCACCTTGTTTTTAGTTTCTGTAAATGCCTTAAGGTGGTTTCATGATTTGGGTGGATATACAGTGATCATCATTAAAAAATTCAGCATTTATTACCAATGTAAGGCTAAACCTGGAACAATGCAGGATTTCTCTGATCTGGAATACGTAATGCTTCTGTCATTTCAGACACTGTGAGCTGATAAATAGTGATCTCTGTAGATAGCCCTATAAATCAATATCTAAGCTCATGTGGAAAACATGTCCTTCACAGATAATTCTCTGTCTTTTGATAAAAGCCTTGAAAAACACAGGCAGAATACCATTTCTCTTGCTCGGTTGTTTTTCCCTGGTATTGCAAACATCCTAGCAAATCCAAAATTGAAGTCCTAAAACTTGCATTATGCTGTCAACCCCTGTCAGAAGAGTGCAATAGTTGTTTTATCATTGGCAGCTGCTACTGTAAGTAATGACTTCTCAGCTATACACCTAAATTTAGCAGTGTCCAGTAAGTCATATATCCTAAATCAGTTTAAAATGGAACAGAGGTGAAATTCCTGCCTGTTAACATGAGAATAGAAAGGGATTAACAAAACCTAAAAAAAAGAACTCCATTATGGCCACTGTCATCATAAATAAGCTTTATAGTTACATCTTACCACTAAATGTCAAGGAACCTCTGGTACTGCAGTAATTTTCGGTCTTGTTCCTTCACGTTACAGAGATGGCATTGGAGTTGCCAGGTGTTGTTTCTGCTGTCTGCTTCCTGAACTCTCTCTTTTGACCCTTTTTATGATGAGTTGACTGCTTGTGAGCCACCTGGCAATTACTGCTCTTTAAAGAGCCTGGACTCATATTAACAGGTTAGGAGCCTTGATGACATGCTGCTGATTAAGTGAATGCACTAAATAAATATTGTGATGTAAGAAAAGCTCAAGTGAAAATCAGCAGAGAAACCCCTGCTATCTTCTAGCAATACAGAGCACGTTTTAATATATTCTTCAATGCATGAAAGGTCTGGACTCATCACCAGGGTGCTGTTCACATGTGAAGCTCTTCATGTTGTATTGAGTGAGGCTCTCGGTCAGTGTTTTAAGGGATTTTATTGCACCGTTCCCTGTAATTTCTGGCTCTGCTGGCTTTTGCGTTCGCTTGGCTTCATGCGTTGCTGGATGCCGAGACCTTCATTCAGCAGCGTTCTTAGGCAAGAGCTGAGCTTCAAGAGCAAACTTGAATAAATTGCCAAATTGAGGCTTGTATGGGGAGTGCGATTTTACTAAATCTCCATCCTTTTTACATAAGATATTAGCTGCAGTTGCTGCCTGCCAATCTGACTGTATGAGTGAGTACTGAAGAGGCAGTAATTAGGGAAACTGAACTATATGGTTGTTCTTCCTTTGCTTTCTTCATTATTCATAAATTCACAGGTAGTGTCTCTGTAGTTAATAATTCTCTATAGTTCTGTACAGCCTTCAGTCAGAGGATCTCTAGTACTGCGTGAACATCAATGAATTAACACCCTCTCACCTTGCTGTGGGCACTTTTAATCCTGGTGCAGTGTCTTGGCCAGTGTGCAAGTGTGCTCTGTGCTCACCTCAGAGCACTCAGCTTTTATTTTTTAAGGTACTTATTCCAATGTACTAAAAGCAGACCTCTAACCTTAAAGTCAAACTCATGAGCTAGCATATAATTTAGACTTGTTCCATATTAGTTTATGGGCCCATTTAGTAATTGAATCCAAGGGAATATATGTGTATGTATTTTACAGACTGAAGAGTCGAAGAGGGGAATAGCAGAAAAAGTGATTAACTCTCAAGTTTTAAATAACGGCAAGACCGAAAAAGGAAAATTTGAGTTAAATCGTTAATATACACTCTCTCTCTCTTTCCCACTCAATGTCTAAATTACACCAATTCAAGTCTGTCTTGGGCTGCGTGGCACAGCAGAGGCCATCAGAGATGATTTCTTAGAAGAGACACTCACTTTGTTTTCTAGGATGCCGTTTGAGACTAGTACAGACTCCACCTGTTGTTGTGCCCTGCTTCTCCCCCGTCCCGCCAGCAGAAGGGATTACAGGAGTGCTTGCTAATCTGCTGCAGGCATCGTTAGCTGGGGTTTAGGTTAACGTGGTGATGAAGGTAGGAGGGGAATGCCATCTCACCTTGCCTGAAATGGCTTAGGGAGACCTGTGTAAAGCTTTCTGCCACCAGACTTGCCAGAGGCTCTGGCTGGTGCAGATGGGAGCAAATGAAGGGTGCTGTTTGCCGTGTCTGTGCTTTGGAAATAAAACACAGCAACTTTTTGTTCTTGTCTTTCAGGTTTAGATTTACAACACTGGCAGAAGGAGAATTGCTGGTGGGTTTCTCTTACCTGATAGGTTGATGGATGTAGCTAATGTCTCTTAATATGAAGGCTGTAGCATCAAGTCTGTGACATAGGACACTAGTTTTTGGAGTCAAGATGCTTTACAACGTCTTTGTACTAGAATGGATGTCATTTGTACAAAACGATATTGACTGCTGAGATTGAGCAGGCTGCAACTGTCTTGACTGATAGCTAAGCAGTCGGAGTGAGTCGTAGAGAGACAGTACCATGGATTGTGCTACATATTGCTCTCTGCCCTTTGGAATGAAATTACACCTTCATTTTCCTGTCTGTTTTGATTTTCTCACAAGTGACTAAAATTGTTCCAACCTTGTGTTGGGGAAAAAAAAAGCAAAGGCATCTGGTTTGGTTGAAAACTTCACGTTTTGCACTGGGCAATATTTTGTATGTTTATACCCATGTTTCAACAGCTGTGGGTGTTTGTTATTAATGTAGTGTCATAATTAAAACAAAGGGTGTTAGTAACAAATATGGCAGAAAAAAGATTGAAATAAACAAAGTATTACTTAATGAGAGAATGAACAAATTAGGCCAACCGAGTATCCTTAAATTCATGGAAACCTTCATCCTGGATTTGCCTCCGGTCTCCTGATTTGATCAGTATCCCAGCAGCCTTCCTAATGAATTTGTGTCATATCTAATAAGCTTTCTAGGCTTATTAGGCATTGCCTAGGTTTTAAGATAAGATTTGCAGCGAAGACGGAGAAAACTCTAACCATTAGAAATCTCTCCAACAAAGTGGGTAAGTTTTCGGTAGTGCAGAGCAGACTCACAGTTGGCAGGATTTGAAGTGGTCACAGTATTAAACACTGAAAATTGTAGTTTGCAAAGGAGGATCAGTTTATTCATTGCTTAGAGAGGAGCTACAGTGGCAGTTTTGGCTGGCTGTACGAAGGTTGAATTTCCAGATTCAGCTTTAGAGGACTTTCACTTCTCCCGCACGTTTTATTTTCTTCATCAGCCTTTGCCCAGGGGGATTGTTTAAATGCTGCTCTAACGGGAACCTATGCATGCCTTCAGGTAAGGTGTTTCTGATGTCACATTCATTGAAATCTATTCCCAGTTGCCTGATCTTTATTGCACTCAGTTGGCAAGGTGATGTGTTGCGTGATTCATTAAATGCCTGAGACACGTTAGGCCTTTTCAAGACTGACAAAACAGGCATGGTGAAAATGTCAGTAATCTTCACCATAAATGCCAGTCGTTTTCTTATCAGCATGCTTCTGTACAGCTATTGTGTTTCAGTTTTCTCTCTTTCTTTCCGCTCAGCTTTTATAACATAAAAAATTTGCAGTGGTAGCTGGAGGCAAGCCTGCTGTTTCCAGCCTGGAAATTACAGCATCACAGGATCTTTTCTGTCTCCTCTGCTTCGTGCTCCCTCTTTCCTCTTTCTCTCCCTCTTTCTTTTAGTGCACCTGAGAGCTTGATGCTACTGGGGTGACAGGGTTTTGCATGCAAAGAGGTGGAAGGATAGGGCTGCCAAGGGCAAAATCTCTCCTGTACTGAAACGTGCTTGCTGAAGTTTGCCGAGTGGCTCTGCTGGTACCCTCCGCCTCGAGACCGTGGTCTTTACTGGTGAACGTCAACTATTGCAGCAGTTTCAGCACAGGAGACGTATGTGCCGAAGAGGCTGCCCACCACGGTTTGCTTTCTCTAAGCAGTTCTGTGTGTAAAATGAAAATTCATTTATCAGCATAACAGCTGAAACAAAACATATTTGTAACCTACACGGCGTTCTGAAGGAAACAGTGGTAACATTTGGTGACCAACCTTAATGTAAAATACACCATTCACCGGAGTCTTCCTTTCAAATCATGAGCTTTGCATAAATCTGTTACTAAGAAAAACATACAGGTGGAATAACATGACTATTAATAAAAGGTCCAAGTGTAGTGTGTAGATTTTTACAGTGAAAGCAGACAGTGCCTGGAGGGATATAATTCTTCCTTTTGTACATACACATTGTTTCTCTTTAAAACACTGAGTTCATATTCTAATGGAAACAGACCTAATCCTGCCTTTTGTATAGGCTTTATAGGCTCCTTAAAGTCAATGGAAGCATTTATGGGAGAGCAGAATTGGACTCCTCATGTTTCCTGTTTCTAGACTAACATGTATTTGTCTAGAGGTAAGTATTAAAAACATAAACTCTTCCACAAAGGGGAGAAAGAATACAGAATGTGCTGCTGTGACACCTGCAAAGTTTAATGTTGTGTAACCTGTCATCAGTACATGGCAACGTGGAAGTTTAAGGAGATGGAAACCTTTGACTACAAAATAAGTATCTTGTTACTGTATTTGTGTTGTGTTCACCCTGTTAATGCCTCCAGCAGTTCGGAGAGCGAAGAGGAGACACGGCTGCCAGGCTGGGAAGGCCCAGGGGCTCCTTCCACGCTCCCCTGTGGCGCCTTTTGCAGCCTGCAGTGTTTTCCTGGTGTTTTAAGTTGAGGAGGGAAAAAAAGGCTGCTTTCTAGGAAAGGATCCAGAAATATCTTTTCAGACTGGTTTTGTTTGGAGGATGGCAGTGTTTTTAGCTGTTCCCCTGGGCGTAGCTTTGGAGCGGGCAGGTTGCGTGGAAGGGATGTTGGAGCTGAAGGCTCCTCCGGCCGGCTGTAGCTGAAGACAGTCCTGGTTGGACTTGGGCAGAGTACGTTGGCGTTATTCAGGCTTGAAGTGTAGGGGGAAAAAAGGCAGCTTGAGGGAAAAAAAACCCTAGTTTATTAGGCTAGGTTGAATGTAGCAGCTCATTATGGCTGCCATGCTTTACCTGTAACAGCCACAGTCTTTGGGTTGCTCCGGCGGACTCCCGATCCCCCATTATGGATGTCCTACTTGGAAAGACCATTCCTGAGCATGTTTCCCCCTTTGGCTTATTAGGAGCTGCAAAAGCTCTTCCAAACATGCTCCCCATGTAGTCTTAAACTTGCTTGGTCTTTGTGCTGTCTGGATAACATACTCCATGGTTATGTTTGCCAAATTAGTATTAAAATGAGAAAAATATCAGTATGGTGGTGGGAAATGAAATCCTTTTTTTCTCTTTCATTTTCCTTTTCATGTCCCAATCTATTTTAGAAAACAAATCATATTTCAAAGTCAGAACCCCACTTTATGGGGCTTGACTTAGTCTACCTCTGAATGAAGCTTAGAATAATATGTAAACCTCTAGTCAGCATTTTGCCTGTACAATGTCACTGTTCTCTTTTGCCTTATCGTACTTCAATTTCTACTCTCTATCAACAGCAATCTTCATCTCTTCTCTACCTGAAGAGAGGATAGAGAAATTAAGACCTCTCAGCCTAGCCTGTATGCTTTAACCCTTCTCCAGCATGATAAATTCCTGTAAAATAAAGAAAATTGTATTAGACAAACATCGCCAGCTTATTCCAATTGGATGATAAAAGTATTAAGAACAAAAGGTCATATACTTAGCTGACAGAAATAGACATAAAAGTAGTGAATGCTTCTACACATGATAATTGATACAGAATTTGACCTCTGCTTTTATGTTAATATTTGCCTATCTCCTGCTGCTGCTGGAGAAAGTTACTTTCTTCCAGCCCTGTAACTGAAGTCTTAGCATAATCTGTCTACCCAATTATAATAGTTATTATTGTTAATATTGTGCACCTACAATAGTGCATAAAAAGTGCAAATTGGGTAAAAATTCAGCTTAGTCGAGAAAAATTCTGCGTTGCTCTAATGGATCGGAGATAAAATTCCGCAGTCACCTGAGACAAGCAGTGTTGGAGGCTGCTTTGACATTTCAATTTGAACTATTCCTCCAAACTTTATATTTGCATGAAATGCTTAGTCCAAACGCATGACTTTTGGTTTAAAATGACAGCTGTTTCCTTTTAATGTGCACAAAGATATTGCAAAAACCACAGGAATTTCTGTAATGAACTTTTAAAGTCTCCCTTTTTTTTCCCCCCGGATCTCCTGGTGAGGATAACAGTTATTGCCCTTCAGTGTTACTATGTAAGAAAACCAGATGACAACATTACCCAGAGAGAGCTGTAGAAAATTTATGATTTTGTCTAAAATACATGCTTGAAGAAAAGGTTGCTTTTAGGTCTCCACTGATGCATTTAAACACTTGTTTAGGAGCCTCCAGAGCTGAGGTCTGCAGCCGTTCCCTGGCTGGAGGCACGCTGCTGGCTGCAGGCACCCTCCTGGTCAGGGGAGCGGCAGCAGCCCCCAGCCCAGCAGCTGGTGAGAGTCCTCTTAGGAACTTTGGTGAGACCAAAATGGGGCTCTGGTGATCAGGCAGGCTGCGGTTTTAGTATCCAAAGAGTTATTAATTGAGAACTGCGGAGAAGACTGAAATGCAAGCAGGCAAAGCCATGAAGAAAAAATTTGCTCCTTTACCCATCATCTTTCTCCCAACAAGCCCAGATTTAAGCACAATAAATGAAGAGTAGAGATTAAATCATGTCCTGGAATAATAAGAAAAATATGATAGGCATGAGTAACTGTGGGTAACTTTGCCACTCCATAATGAAATAAACTTGAATGGGAAAAATAACAGAGGCTGTTCCCTGAGGCAGGGAGGAGATGAGGGAGTAGAAGACAAATGAGTATGAGCTTTCTTCTCCAGGAGAGCAGAGCAGAGTGACCACTAAGCCCTGCAGCCATCCTGATATTGCAACCTGAAAGGGGCATGGCTTGGTGGTCCAGGAGAGCCCTGCATGGGGAAATGGTGGGGCAGGAGCACTGTTGCTGATAGCAAGCTTTCATTTGGGTGTGAGCTGAGGACGTGCAGACCTGTGGGACAACCTGGGCTGCAGCGCAGGGAATGGGTGGAAGGCCTGTTTTCTTGTGGTCTGTCTTCCCATCGCCATGTTTGTTGTCTGCTGCTCCCTGTGCGACAGCACTGGATTTGCAAAGTACTTTGTACATGCCTGTACTGCTGGAGGTGCCTGCAAGGAGACCCGCATTGACCTGAAGGCTTGAGTTTGCCCTATCCCTTTGTTAAACCACACCATATATTACCGGAGCACTTGGGAGTCAGCTGAAACCGTGGCCCGTTGTACGAGGATCTCATCTCATAAGTAGGTGACGCAGATGAGAGGTTCACATCCCTGTTTTACATGTGGGGAAATGAAGCATAGAGAGATTACATCGCTTGGTGGAGATCTCAGAGGAAGCCAAGGGAAGAATAACAATTGAATCAAGGTCTTGGGAAGACTGTTCTTTGCCTTTAATTAGTCTGTCAGAGACATGCCATAGTTTCTTATACAGTGTATCAGTAATTACAAAAGCATACACAGCAGCCTGTCTTTGGAGAGATGCCCAGACAGGAAAACAAAACTGTTTGTTGAGCAAGTAATGGGATTTGTATGAAGGCATAATAAATGAAATTTATTTTAAGGTAGCTTAGTAGATAGACATTGGTGCAGGACGCAAGGCTTACTCCATACAGCAAGAAAATGTAGTAGTTATCATTTTATTAAATTGCAGTATGAACATCCATACTTACTTATTAACAAGTCTTTTAGTGGCTTTCTATGTCTGGAAACAGAATTAATGTTACTGGCAACAAATGCCACATCTGGCAGTGGAGAAGAATGTAGCACCTCTTACTATTGTGTTCAAGCAGAAGTAGAGCTTGCTGCATGTGGCTTTGCTGTGCAGTGATGTGCAGAGTGGTCGGTCATGTCTGCCCTGAGGATGTGCTTATCTCACTCTTTTGAAGGGGAAAAAAAAAAAAGGACAATGAAACCTTACAGGTCTTGCACCTTCTGGTAAGGAGAATGATAAAAACTTGGACTGATACCTACCCCTCTCAGTGTCTTAGGTACCTGAGTAGACTTTATTTCTGTTAACCTTCTAGAGGGGATTGCCTGACTGGAGCTCTCTGAATTGGCAGCATTATTTAGCACTCTGTGTTTTGTAAAGATGATCCCATAAAAAGTGAGGGAGACTGGCTGATAGCTTTTTGGTGTGTCTGTATGGCAGACAGTAATGATTTTGGTAGATGAAATGGCTGTCTTAATAGTTTCTTTACTAACGGTGGATGAAGTTGTGATGGCAATGACAGACCTATCCACGTGATCTGAAGAACATACTGAAGTGTGGGTGGGTTGGAGCTAGTCCCCTTAATCTGTCCCTTGCCATGCCTGTGGTAAATCTGGCCACGAGTACCATTCCGTGGTAACGATGCTCAGGACCCGCCATGGCTGCTCTTGGCTCTCCTGTCCTTCAGCAGGGCTGTGTTTTAGCTCTGCTCAGTGAAATTTGAAAAAACAGTCTTGCAGGAACTCTATGCAGAGCTGAGCCCTCTCTTAGCTGCAGGTAGAAGTTGACTTTGGTGCAGTCTGCTGAGAGTTTTCAATAGAAATTTCCTGAGAGTTCTCCGAAAGCCATTTTCCCATCCAGTGTCATTTCCGTACGTGACAGCAGCATTTTCTGAAGGAGCACCCTAATTACTAGGAAAGTTGACTCATCTGTTGCCTTACTGAAGAATAATCTTTAATTCATGATGGGCTGGGTGCTACTTAGCCATGGATTTGAGAGGGAGTTTGGCTTCTTTAAAGGCTTCAGTATTAAGCCTACCAGGTTTAGTTGAGTCTTTCTTGGCACATAAAAGCTTGGGAGGCTGGTAAGGCACACCAGTTCTGTTATTAATGAATTATTTCTTCTAAAACTTACTTTTGTATGTGGTGCAGTTCTTGAAGAATAAAAGTGGTTTAAAAGAATACCCAGGAGAAACAGAAAACTACAAGCTGTCCTGTGCCTCTCTAGAGATTGTTGGTGTTTTGGAATGTCAGACACTTAAAAGATTAAACAGTCAATATACAGCTGATGATATGAAGCAGGGCTTGATTTAAATCCCCATTAATGTCAACAGAAATAATTCTTGTTGACTTCGGGGGTGCATTTTAGATCTGTCTGTACGCTCCTAATGTGAGACAGTGTGTGTATCTGAAGTAGCCAGACTGGACAGTCCTACACGCAGGTTGTCTACTGCTGACAGCAAAAGTGCTGGAGCGTCACTTGGAGAATTTCTTCATTGCTTGGGAGAATGACAGATACAAGCTGAAGGGCTGGAGGCAAAATGTTATTTTCTTTAATAAAAGCTCTCAAAGTATTCAAAACTGTCTCTCCAGTTTATAATGTCTAACTTCCTGGACTGCTTGTTTTTGTGGTGAGTTGACCCTGGCTGGACTCCAGGTGCCCACCAAAGCCGCTCTGTCACCCCCCTCCTCAGCTGGACACAGGAGAGAAAATATAACGAAAGGCTCGTGGGTCGAGATAAGGACAGGGAGATCACTCAGCAATTCCCGTCACGGGCAAACCAGACTCGACTCAGGGAAATAAGTTTAATTTATTGTCAATCAAATCACAGTAGGATAATGAGAAATAAACCAAAACCTTAAAAACACTTTCCCCCCACCCCTCCCTCTTCCCGGGCTTAACTTTTCTCCCAAGTTCTCTACCTCCTCCCCTCCAGCGGCACAGGGGGACAGGGAATGGGATATGTGGTCAGTTCATCACACGTTGTCTCTGCCTCTCCTTCCTCCTCAGGAGGACTCCCCACACTCTTCCTCTGTTCCAGCATGGGGTCCCTCCCATGGGAGACAGTCCTCCACGAACTTCTCCAACGTGAGTCTTTCCCACAGGCTGCAGATCTTCACGAACTGCTCCAGCCTGGGTCCCCCATGGGGTGCAGTCCTTCAGAACAGACTGCTCCAGCCTGGGTCCCCCACAGGGTCACAAGTCCTGCCAGCAAACCTGCTCCAGCCTGAGCTCCTCTCTCCACGGGGCCACAGGTCCTGCCAGGACTCTGCTCCAGCACTGGCCTCCTCACAGCCTCTGTTGGACACATCCACCTGCTCCGGTGTGGGGTCCTCCGCAGGCTGCAGCTGGAGATCTGCTCCTCCGTGGAGCTCCATGGCTGCAGGGGCACAGCCGGCCTCACCATGGTCTTCACCACGGGCTGCAGGGGAATCTCTGCTCCGGCACCTGGAGCACCTCCTGCCCTCCTTCCCTGACCTTGGTGTCTGCAGAGCTGTTGCTCTCACATATTCTCACTCCTCTCCCAGGCTGCAGTTGCCCAGTTTTTTTTTCCCCTTCTTAAATCTGTTATCCCAGAGGTGCTACCGCCATCACTGATGGGCTCAGCTTTGGCCAGCGGTGGGTCCTTCTTGGAGGCAGCTGGCGTTGGCTCTGTTGGACATAGGGGAAGCTTCTAGCAGCTTCTCACTGTAGCCCTCCTGCTACCATAATCTTGCCACGTAAACCCAATAAAGTTTTGCAGAAAATAATATTGGGAAACTTTTCGGATGTGTTGTTTTGATGTATTTTCCTTCCCAATCCTAGAGGAAGTTGTTCATGATAATGTATTCCAGCAGCTTAGGAGACCGCACTGCAATAGCCTTATGAAAATCTTTCATGTCATTAAACCTCCATGAAAAATCACAAATGGGATTAAAAAAATCCAGTTTGTTCAAATGCTTACATTGCTGAAATAACCTTTTTTTTTTTTTTTTTTTTAATCTGTTGTAGCGTGTGGTAGTTCGGAATCTCTCTCCTAAGTGAACAAAAATGAACTTTACCATAAACTGAAATATTTTAATTGTTTTCCTTCCTACTTCTACATCTGATTAGAACTCTGCAAGGGGTAAGGACAATTCTCATGATCTCATCCTCTGTGGGATACCTCAGGAAGTGATGTAGCCCTAGTCTGGATGAAAGGGAGGGGACGAGGGTGTCTGCAAATGAGCATACATTCAAGTGTGTGTCCTGTAACCATATCTCATACCTCTGCTTGTGTAACTGCAGGGTAAATACCTGCATACAAAGCAACTGGGAAGTTCAGACCTCTGTCCTAAACCGAGATTTGGCTTCGTTAAGCCATTCTTCTTCTACTGTGTCTTGAGGAATTGCCTGAAGTACACTGGGACTCACCAAAGCCAAAGTTAGGGGTTTTATGATCGCTGCAAGACCACCCAGTGCCACATGCGGCAGCACCGAAACGAGTGGCTGTTTGTTCATCCCACAGCCTAAAGAAGGAGAAAGCAGATTTTCCTGGATGAAACCCCAAATCTCTCTTCATCCTGAACAGCTCAACATGGGCGGGAAAATTTCCTTTTTTATTATGTCTGTGGTGAAATGTGCTGTTAAAACCTATTTCCCTGGAACCAGCACAGTTTAATGGTGATTTATGCACTGAAGCAAGTCTGGCATTTAGATCCCTACTTGGTTCTTTATTATAATGTTATCACCCAGGTCACCTTTAAATTCAGGGGAAAAATGACTTTTTGACTAAAAGTAAATTTTTGCAAAGGCGTTTCTTTTTTCATTAATGATGCTTAGGATTTTGTTAAAAAAAAATAGCCCATTAAAAGTCCGCAGCCCAACACAGCAGTCAGACAGTGAAAGAGTGAGCTGTGTATTTGCAAGTCTTCATGCTTTCAGCCATAGGAGGGAAAATACATACAGCAAGTAAAGCACAGCACTGCGACCCGTGCAGCAGCTTCACATTTGGGTGATGGTAATAGTCTAACGATGGCAGTCAGTCTCAGAGCAGGTCAATTTATTCTGCCCAGCAGCAGGAATGTGTTGTACATCTACCCATAACTGAGATCTATCAGAACAACTGTAATGTATGTGAGGAAGAGAAAGCTATATACCAACAAAAACAAATTTCTGCAGAGTAAGCCAGACACCTCCTAAATGTGTCCAAATCGCTCATGCTAAGCCTTGAAAGTTGCCCCCTTGACATGTGAGACATATCTTTTAAATGAAATGGAAAAGACTGTGGAGATAGTGTTTAGTTAAGCAGCTGGATGCTGTGGAAATTATTATCATTAGTACATACAAGTCCTAGTGTCCTTGGCAATTTTCAGTCACCCAGCGCAGGAGAAAGTGAAACACTGGTATAGATGTGTTAACAGTGAGAGCTGAGCATAATAGCAGGCATTGTATTCTCATCATGCATTCAGCAGCACGCTGTAAAAATTATCGGAGGAATATGTCAGCAGGATGTAAGCATTTGCTAGTCATCTGTCTTTTGGGATTTCAGCCTGGCAAAGACCCTCGGTGACGTATCTTCTTACTTCCCAGTATCAATACAAGAAGTATTTGAATAGTTCCATGTAATTTGTTCTGAGGGGAATATAAAGGATGTGAGAGAGGGAAAAGAGCCTGAGATTCCTGTTTTACTTGGAGTGGGGTTTTTTTCCCCCCTTCTCCGTTAGTAAATTGAAAAACACTATCAGTTTTGGGGAACGTTTGATATGAAACAAGGAGTGGAGTAGTGGAGATGCCATTACAGCATTTTTCTTCTCCAGAATTCTGCCCACCGGGGCCTGTAATTCCAGCACGGAGCGAGGCTGGCTTCTTTGCTTTGCTGTCTTAGTCAGCCACTTTTTTGGGGGGTTTTTGGCAATGCTTTTCGTGCCTGGTTCACAACCTGTTGCAGAAAAATTAGAGGTGAGATCCTAGTGAGATCCAAAACACCACCTGAAGCTGTGTCCCTGTCTTCCCCTGTTGAGAGGGGTTTCCTGTCGACGAACACGGGGCGCAGCTCCGGACACAGATGGTGTTTTGTGCACCGTCGGGCAATGAACTCCATAACTGGGGAGCCCGTCTCCATCTCGCGCTGCTCTGAACAGCGTTTTAAAGGCTCCTTTCAGCGCTCCAGCAGAGCTTTGTTGCTGCAGCTCGCAGCGCACACCGGGCTCCTCGGGGCAGCAGCAGCGGACGGTGGGACACACGGAGCTAATAAGCCAGTATCTCGTGAAGGTCCTTAGTAATTTGCTGCTGGAGGAGAGCTATCCCCAGCGCTCTTAAATAAAGAGTAGGTTTTTGTAACCCAGGACCTCTTGGGGAGAGGAGGAATAGGAGTGTTTGGGATCGGATGCTCTCTTGACCTGGTATTGTTTGCTCAAGTTTGGAGACGGCTGGATCGTTTTCTTGGCAGCCTCAAGCTTTCATTAAATTTTGATTCTTGTGTATTTAGAAAAGGGTACAGGAAGAGGTACAGCAGTTTTGTCAGAGTTTTCATGCTGATTATTAACTGTAAATTTTAATACGGGCGTTATGTTTTTTGTAAGGTAGAAAAACGTAGTAGCTGTTCTTCTCCTCCTTTAACTCTTTTGCTTTCCATGTCCTTTCAGGTAGCTGTTGAGGTTGTTCCCATTGAAGCAGTTTTTGCCCCAAAGAGCACATGACGTGGCATTGCAAATGGGCAGTGGGCTCAAAGTCTCACCGATGTTTCGGTGAAGAGAGAAATGTTTTAGTTTAGCGGCCACAGGGATCTTTAACTGGTTTTTTTTGCCTTTGTGTCAGTCCTTGTGTGGAAGGGAAGCCTTTGCTTTTACCGTAAGCAACTCAACAGCTGCTCTACTGAAATACTTTTATTTTAAACACATGCACTTTCATCTCTCTCGGTACCATTTTTCACCTTGCAACACATCTTTTAATCTTTCCCTGGCTTCCACAGTGCGAGGTTCTTGATCACCTGTTGCGTACCTTAAAATTTTCCTTGACTGCCAATGAGTTCCCGTCTCATTGCGAATTGTATTGTCCTGGAAAGCTGTCAGCCATCTTTACCTCACCAGGCAGGTGTCACAAGTAAGAAGTAGTAAATGAGAGAAATTGAAGTGAGGTCACTCAGCTTTGCCTTCTTATTAATTTCTCTGGTTCCCTCACACTTTAGTAGTCACAAGTGGTAACATACTTTTGTTGAGACCAATCATAATGAGATTTTTTAGAAATCTTTGCAGCCGGATGTTTATATTGGCACAAAAGTACACTTAGTGCGTATTTTACAGGCCAAAGAGCTAATTTTGAGAATCCGCTAGCAGCATTTGAATGCTTGTGTTTGTAAACTGAGGCTTTGAATAGGTTTTGTTTAAAAGCTGAGGAAATTTGATGATCTTTAGACCAGTGCTGCAAGCTTAGGCCCTAATACCAAGTCAGTGGAAAATTGATTCATCTTTCCATTTGCCTTAATGGACTTTTGGATCAAACCCATGTTCTTAAAAGCACTTGAGTGCATGAATAGTGTCAAGTTTTTAGACAGGTTTTTAATTTGTGAGCCTGAGTGGTTGCTAGTGGAACCCCAGGTATGTTGACATCTGCAGATGGGGACTTCTGCCTCTGACTGACAGAACCAGTGCCCATGTACGCTTGTATCTGAAAAAGGGAAAGCCCTCTTTGGCCCAGCCCAAAAAATCGGATGCTATTATTTTATAAGTAGTTTATTAAAGAAATTACACTTTATAAATAATAGTGTAAAAAGACAGTCCACCCTCCTCCTTCCTTAAGGAATGCTGGAAGTTTGCAAAAAAAGCGTTTTCCTCTGTGTGGTGGTTCAGTGATTTAGCTGTGAGATAGTGCTCCGAGCCTGCCACTGCAGTTATATGTCAGCTGCCTTTACTGGAGTGCCACAGAGGCTGAAAGAGTGTGAGCAGAGCTCTGTACAAGATAACAAAAAGTTTCGCTGTGTTTAAAAAAAAAAAAAAAAAAAATCAACAGAAGCACTACTAATCTACATCATTATGCTATAGATCCTTCAAATGCAAATGATTTATTACTTTGCCCTTACAATAAATTCACTGCAAAAACAACTCCTCACATTCCTTATGCTTTTAACCTTGGCCTTGACTGCTGAAAATGTTCTTTCTTTAATGCTTCAGCATTCCTACTGCTTGGCAAGCTTATGGTTCAGCACATAAGTGGAATTTGATTGAAAGGCTGCGCTACATTTAGGATCCAATTCGCAGTGGCCAATTCACTAAGGATGCAGCACAGCTCAGTGAAGGAACTGCTAAGGTTTGTGGAAGCTGAGGTTGGTTGTGCCGAAAAGCAGTTACCTTTTTAGTTAGTGCAAATTGGCAGAAACCTTCTCTAGCAGGTGCCTGGTTGATCTTGTCCTCCATTTGTGTGAAGCCATCTCCAAGAGTGGGGAGAAGCCTCTAGGAGCTGGGATCTGCCATAAGGTGTGGGAGGGCAGCTTTGCACACTCTATCTTGTACCTCCTATATATGGATCAAGGCAAATAAGAGATAATACAGTTCTGCAAAAATGTCATAGAAGTTTTAGTGCCCTGCATGGTGCATGTGTGACCACGACATAAGCAACTACCAATAAAATACTTTGTAAAGGGTCTTCTGAGGTGCGATCTTACGTGTGAGTTTGGTTAAGTCCAGTTTGACTGCTGCTGGATACTTGATGGTGCTCTCTTTTTTTCCTTTCCCCCCCTCATTTGTATGAGCTTTATGTCAGAAATCAGAAGTAGCAAAACAAAGAGAAGATAAGATACTTGCATGAAGAAAGTCAGGGTTATTTGAAGCTTATTCTGTGACTTCATTCTATCTCCTTTTGTTGTTTAATTGTTGGCTTGAGGCAGGAAAGGGACGTAGGAAATTTGCATGAAGGTGGAATTACTTCTACTCTTTCCTCTTTGAATTTACATGGGCTACTAAATTTTTTACTGAGGTCTAAGGGGTAATTTCATCAAGGTCCACTTAGGCAGGAGCTGGCCCATGGGAGCCAGTCTTGCTGGGCCAGCCAGATGCTGCGTGTGGCATTGGTGCTGCACTGGGTGAGGACAGAAAATCCCCCCCGCTCGCCTGCACAAATGCAAGACATGTTGTTTGTCTGGGACTTTCACGAAGTCCTGGCAAAACACATTTGCAGTCTGGCTCCTGAGGAGGATCTGCTCTGCATGTAGCCCTTGGGTAGTCTTGAAGGAAACCTGAGGAAGCCCTGGGAGTCTTCTCAGTTCTGCCATGTTGAAATATTACCTTGGCCCCCATCCTGGAGTCCTTACATGCTTTGCCAAATTTGAGCTCTAAGCAAATAATGAACCTGTATCACAGGCATGTTCCTCATCTTTAATCATTCTTGTGTATAAAGAGCTTTGATATTATTTGGATGGAAAGTTCCAGCTGTAAAGAGCAATCCTTGCTCTTATCAACAGTTTGCAAATCCTGTCAAACTTTTGTTTTAGGGGAGTTTAAAACTACCTCATCGTCCTCATTTGAAATCCAGAGAAACTAATTGTTCCAGCACTTTTGAAAACGTATTGCTGGAACACAGAAATACTTACAAACTTCCGACTGGCTGCCCAAGTGCATACAAAAATGTTAGTGGTAGAATAAGGAATTTCACGAGGTTTTTCCCCATCCCAGATTATGTTCAGAGAGCTGCATTACTCTGGCTGTGACTTTACAGCCACCAGGGAGGAAAAAGCAAGGCCTATGTAAACTGCTATTTTAAAAACAACTCGTAACCTTTCACAATTACTCAGCTACTTCTTTTCAAGTTGGTAAAAATCTTTCACTAAAAACAAGAGCTCTGGTAAAGGTGCGTAAGGGATCTTGATGGCCAAACTACCTGGAAACTCAATAGAAATTGGATACTTGAACTCGTCCATTTCTTCTGAAAATCTCAGCCTTAGTCCCTCCATTGCAGTGGGGTTTTCTGCGGTCTAGTGAAAAACAGTTCCCTTTCAGAGCTAGGTAAATCCTAATGATTTAAACCCATCTTTTACATGTGTTTGGGGGCAGGGGGATACACTAGGTAGCGCTCTGGCTTCCATTGGCACAGAGAAAAGCAATGAGAGACCCTATTCAAAACCAGTATTAGCAGTGGATTGAGGCTGCAGGGAGCAGCCTGAAAATTTGGAAAGTACAGAAGTGAAGGGCCCAGATTACCCTTCCCTACTCTTTCTCTCTTTCTTTCTTTTTTTTTTTCTTTCATAGACCTTCAGTGTAATTTTGAACAATTACATTTTTGGTTTCATTTTGTTTGTTTTGATTTTTCCTGCAAGGCTCTCGCTTTTTTGCTTCAGAGCGGGAATCGAGAAGTTTGCCGACACAATGCACCAGGACTAAACACCGAGGACAAATGTCTGGGTGTTAAAGAGCTGCTTTGTGTTTCATTTTATCTTGTCCCTGAGCCAAACTGGATCCGAGTTGTTCAGGAAAAAACCCTGAATGATTACAAGCAGCATCAATGTTAAGTTTTTGCAGCCCAGCTTACTTGCAATAAATGCTTTCTATGAAGGGTTGTATGGCCACCCTGTTGCATACCTTTATACTGTTTCTCTGGAAAGGCTGTGTTTTGATTAGGGATTTCCCCCCAGTTTTTTGTTAAAAGCTATTTAATCTTGCAGAAAGCTTTGTTTTTAGCTGCTGACAATTAAGACAGCTAATTAAAAAACACTTCTGGAACAGGTTACTTGGCTTGCTTGGCTTTGTACTATGTCTCTGCACAGAAAGCGTGAGCAGATCTGCTGGGCACAGCACCGCTCCCAGACTATTAGGATGCTGTGGTGAGGCTGCCTGTTGCGATGAAAGCACCGGAGCCCCGTCCCCACAGGGCTTTTAGCTTTTAGCCATCTTTGCATCCTGCTGTTCCCGCATTAGTTGACTGCTGACCAAGCGTATGTCAGCCTTCCCAGGCTGAATTGCTGCGAGCAGCTGTAGGGCAAAGAGAGAAAATTGGGGGACAGTTTGTCTGCACAGGTTAATACAGACTTGTCATGTCTCATTTGCTTGCCTCTTGGTCCTTCGTGCAGCGCGGTGCCTGGCTGTGTCACCTCTGCGCCTCGGGGGCATGGCGCATCTCCGGTGGCGGAGTGGTGTGCCACTGAGTCCGTGCCTTCGGAGCGGGGCCCACGGTTCACGTGAACGAGTGTTCCCAAACCCCGGCCTCCTGCCATGTGGTCCTGCATGCAGCTACAATGTGCCCTCACAGTCTTAAGGTCATTTGACTTGTTACAGGCGATTTCTTTCATTAGAGTTGAGTGGGCTGTGAGTAAACTCTGCGGGGCTCCTTCCTTCACTGTCGATAGCTTTTTTTTCCCCCTTCCCAAAATTACAAGTAACTCAGCGCCACTTTTTTCTTGCCTCAGTCATTTTCTCCAGCAAAAGTCAGGGGCCATCCCCTCTGGGTGGAGAAAGCAGTTCTGAAGTCTAAGCATCCCAGGGCAGTGCTTCGTGCCACCTCGTGTCTCTGAGGTCGGCTCGCCTCCCTCCTGCCCCCAGGGAGGGAACCTTTGCAGGTTGCAATTCCCACCAAAGCCTCCTTGCTTCTGCTGCCATTTTAATAATTTATTTACAGAAATTGTCTTTTCAGAAAAATCTGCAGGGTGTCCCCTGAGCGCACCTATGTATTTTTAAAGAGATTTTAGCTGACTCTGCTGGTGTGAATGATGAGATTGATTAGGGAAATAAAGACTTGTTAAAACAGAGAAGTAAGAGGTCATTCATTACCCTATACCACCGCATACTATTGGTTTCCAGCTATTAAGAATACATGAGATATAGGGCTGTTGGAAGTGGACACACAATCCTTGCTTTTATACTAATGTAGGCTCTAGCCCACGTAATTTAACGGTGTCCTAAAAGTCCTGCTTATAGTTTACAGACTCCCACTTTGAAGCGTGATACTGTTAGTACTCAAGATTAAATTTGAGCACTTGGTAAATTACGAATAATTGTCTCCACATTGCTCAGTTTTGTGTAAGGGAAGAGCCAGGCAAGATTTCCACATTCACCATCTGAGCTTGGTTGGTTGTGCCATGCCTGTCAAGTAGTGGAATGCGCTCAAGTCCCCCATCACGTCTCCACCGCTTTTTGGGATCTGTAGGTATTTACTACCGGCCAAGGAAGTTTGAGGGCTTCAGGGTAACCTGTTGGAAATGTATGGGAACGTCTCTCAATAAGTAATCTGTGATTGCTTTGGCTTAAGGTAAAATTTAGCATCCAGGCGAGCCCGTAGAGGAATAAAGACATGCTTTCTTTCCCCCTGCAGCACGCGGAGCCGGGGCTGGGAGGTGAGGGTGGAACAACGCTGACAGTGTTCCCGGGAACCCGGCTGCCTCCCCTGCCGTAGTTTTCCACAGTGGCAGAGGCAGTTGAGCAATCTGCAGAGGCAAGGCAAGCCTTTAAAGGAAAATTATGTGCACTGAGAAAAAGAAAATAAGGCAGGGTAGTGACTCCCAAGCCGGCATCTTTGCTGTGTGCCTTCAGTCAGTCTCCAAGCAACCGGCAACGTAACAAGGACACAATGAGTCAGACTCAAACAGTGCTGTCTCTGCACCTTCATATAGAGGTCTATATATACTCAGTCTGTACGAGCCTAATCTTAGCTTCCTTATCCACGCTAACTGATTAAACGTGAAGGGCTGGCAGGCACCTGGCCACCCTGCACACCGGGTGCGGGCTCCTCAGCCGGATCTCCAGCTGGAGCGACTGGGCTGCGGGTCAGCACCCCCGCTTCTGCCAGGCCCCTCTGCGGCCATCCGCAAAGCCTACAGCTTATTTCCCAAAGACTCCGTTAATGTTGCAGCTTTTCTAAGGCTTTGTGCTGAGTCTGTCTTCCTCCTGGAGATTTGCAGCTTGCCTGGACTTCGAAAGGTGAAGGTGCACGGGGATGGGTAATGACTTCTCTGTGAAAGAGATCCCTGAACTTCGGAGCGCGCGCGGGGAGCGTAGGCGAGAGGTGCACAGCGTGCTTGGATTTATTTGCCCCGTCTCGGCGGCGATGTTGGCAATACCTGTGCTTGGCACAGGTCAGCGCTTTGCTGAATGCCTGGTCTCGGTGCCAGCGCTGCTGCCGCAGACAGCACAGCTTGCTGTTGGGCCACGGGAAAACACACTGGGGTAGTTTCATCTATTTTAGGTGCGTCATTGGAACCGGCTCAACACAGATATAATAAAAGCACACTTTATAGCAGAGAGGAAACTACTGAAAGAGAATACTGTTGCAAAAAAAGCGTGAAGGAAATTTCCACTGCTCGCAGAAGCCCAGCTAGGTACACTCTCCGGCGGTAACTTCTTCAGTCCCCAGTGCTCTTCTTTCAGAAGAGATCAATATTTATGATTTTTTTTTTTTTTTTTTTTACAATCAGGACACGTTGGACGTTGGACGATTGATAAATGTAAGATACCAGAAGTACAGTGTACATCGGTTTGGGTCTGAAAAATGTTAATGGGCACATCGCAGCCACTGACCGGCCCTGAGCAGGGATCCTCTGGGGAGGCCACCAGATGTGGGGCTCTCCGTGCCTCCGCAGGGCTGGCTGTGTGCTTGGCCACTGCTAGCGCCTGTAGCCCTGGTCCCGTCAAAAAGCTCCAGCAAAAAAAGAGGAGGAGGAAAGAAGAAAATTAAAACCCAGTGTTTATTGTTTGCTTCGACTCATTAGCCCCTTTCCGTTGGCAATAATTGTGGCGGGCTGGTAACGAAAGCCAACCCAACCCAACAGCACTGTGGAGATGGTCATTTTTAATAAAGACGTCAGTCCAAGCACTCGGGATCCTGCGGTATTTTTACTATAAAAAGAAAAAAAGCTCCTCTTCACAATAAGTGTTGGCCCTCAGCTAATGAGTGGAACCACGGAGCCTGGGGCAGAGCCCTCCCCTGCCAGCGGCACAGGCAGTGCCCTCTTCATGGCACCCTCCCAAGAGCTGCCTGGTGGAAGAACACTGCGGAGTCGCAGGCTCCCATCGCCGTGCGAGGGGAGGTGGGAGTACCTTGGCAAAACCTCGGGATTTTGGCACGGGTAAAACCCAAGCCTGGGCTCTCCTGTGGGGCATGCCGGCATCACTGTGTTAGCTTTTAATGGGAATTAATTGTCAGGCTCTCGCGGTAAACGCAGTGGTATGTGGCCTCTCCTCGCCAGTGCCGGACTGCCGTGACAGTTACAGCACATCACTCCTTCTGAAGAGAAATGCCCCCTTTTTGGCAGGGGTTGTAGCAGCTGAGACACCGATCTCAATTTAGGTATCTCTAGGTCTGCTCATCTCCATGTGTTATGTTTTCACCCGTCTGGCCAAGGTTTGTCATTTTCTCTTCTTGGATGATGCAAACTTTTTTTTTCCTCATCTTGGGTGTCAGTTAAAAAAAGGCTTTTCTGGAAAATAAAAATGCCATTTGAGGAAAACAAAAAAAAAAAAAGAAGTTTATGTATTAAAATAGAAAACTTTACTTACTTCAAAACACACAACTGTGAGGTTGACTCAGAATAGGTTTGTTAACCATACAGTCTCGATCCAAACCAAAAGATTACACTTCATGGATAAAGATTCACATTTATTTTGTAAATTCTGGTACATGTTCTTTTAGTCTGCTGGAAAAAAAACCCACTGTAATTTATTTTACCTTTTCATTACTTCTTTCCCCCTCCCCCATTTTTTACATTCACCTTTAGTCTCCATGATCTATAAAAATAACCCTAATTCTCTTCTGCTCTGGATAAACCAGTAGCTATTATAAACTAGAAGAAAAAGCCCCTTTCACATTGTTGATATTGGATGTTTGTTTAATTTCAGTAGGGCTTTCTAAAGGTGTAGTGCAAGTAGAGTTTATTACTATTTGAGTCTTTAATTGCTGTAGTAATATTTTTTTACAGCTCCTTATTTTTATGTTTAAGGGTCCCTAGACACTTTGATTTATTGGCATTGGTGAATGATTGATAAATGATTGAGGTTAAATAGAAAAACTGAAGGCATTGTACGAAATAGAAACGGTGCCAGAATGACCATGCAGGACCCACCAGTATATTTAATGTGATGCATTCTACACAGCTGCTACAAGCTACAGCCAAAGCTACCACAAATATCAACTGTTCCCTGGGAAGGGACTAAAAAATATAATAACAATAAGAGTGGGGTTTTTCTTACTGCTAATCAGAAGTGTGGTTTGTTCTGTTGCAGTCTAGCTTTTCATTTCAGTGTCTCAGGGTGTTTATTTCTGGAATGTCATAACCACAAAACAAAAAAAAAAGAAAGAAAGGTTACAGACAGGGTTTTCACAGGCGCCTAAAGCAGTTAGGCACCTAATTTCTGTGACGTTTCGATGGGAGTTGGTTGTTTTTCTCTCTTACACTCCTTTGAAACAGCAAACAAGGGTTTCTGTTTCAGGCTTGTTCAGCACACCCAGCTTCCCCTGCCATCGGTCACTGTTCTGCTTACAGGCAGATTTTGGGCTCAGGTGCCTGGCAGAACCTGTATTTTTATATTACTCCTATTTGTAATCTAAATTCTGAGCAGTTTACACTTAGCAGAGGAAGAAGTAATGAGTATTTGTTCCTGGGTTCGTGGCAGTGTTTCTTGGAGACGTGGGGGTGACTGGGAGCGGGCTGTCCCCACTGATGCTTCTGTCCGACCGGTCGATGAGCGGGTCTGGTTCGGGGAACGCTGGGCAGGGCGGGGGAAGCGGGTCTAAGCTGCCGCAGCGCGAGTCTCCCGTTGAACCGAACGAAGCGTGACACAGACCTGCACCCTGACAGGCGACAGCCGACTTCAGCTGGGATCTGGAGCAAGCCCAGCTAGGCATATGTTCGCAATCAAAAAGTCATTAAAAATTCACATTGACAAGTTACTCAGCTTGGAGCCTGCCTGTGAAACTGTGTGCTCTGGGCAATGCAGTAGCGCAGGCTCAATGTTCCTGGTAATCTTTCCGAATCCTGTGAAGCCACGGGAACTGGGAGAAGGGTGCTTTCTCTGGTTGGATTTTCATTTTCTTAATCTTTAGAGAATGATTTCCCTTCCACCAGGCTTGGGACAGATGTCTTCTGAGGGGCTTAGCTCTGAACATCATCTTTCTTGGCACACATTCCGATGAAACTCGGGGCGGGGGGCAAGAGTAATTTTGTCCTACGTTAATCCTGTGGGCCAATGCCATTGTCTGGTTTGGCCTCTGATTTCAGTTGATAAATACAAAGATCATTAAAAGGATTGTGTGTGAGGACCCCCCCGCCCCGCTCAGGGTGTGGCCGTAGGAAATCCATAGGAAACAGGTCATCCACAGGCACCTTAGAAATGGAGTGAGGTGCACCGTAACGTGATGAGTTAGATCAAAACAAGTTTGTTATGGGTTTATACAACACACTGGCAATGAAAAATAATTTGATACCGAAAAAGCAACAAATTACAGGTTGCAGTAATTTGCTGCTGGCAGCCACACTTGCACCTTGGCGTGGTGTGATTGACAGGTACTGCAGGCTTTCCGTGAACACCGGTGCCACTTGAAAGCACGGTGGGCTTCACCCTCCTCTGTGGGGAGCTCGATGTTTCCCACTAAATATTTCTCTTGGTCGTGCCTTCTCTTACAGAGCGTGTCACTGGCGCCTGCTTCCTGAGGGACTGGGCTCTCTCTGGTGGTCTCCCAAAGCGGGAGCGCTTCCCTTCTGGTTTCCTACACGGCGGCTCTCACTGAAGCTGGAGATGTAACTGAAGTTTGTGCCATCCTACTTACCAAAATCTCTGTGCTACCCTTCTGTCACTGCTCTTCCAAAGGTGCAGACAGCCCTTGAAGGAGGCAGAGGGGAGAAGTGGGAGAAGATGATCGAGAAGTCCCCTTCTATTGCATCTCAGGGAGAAATCCAGCCCTGGAGCAATTAATTATTTAAGAAAGCAGATTTTTAGCAACTTCTCTGTGGTATGACAGTCTTTGGAAGAATGAAAATCATTAAGTAGTCAATCCTTGCTCAGAGTCAAGCTTTGGATAAATTAGCAACTCTTCAAGGCACAATTTTGTTAATTGCCGACAATTACATACTTTGTTTTTACATTAGGCCAGCTGTGCTAAAAGTTCCTGTGCCTCTGGTGCATTTTCCATTTTTTAATGGGCTTGGTATTAAACCTCAACAACCAGGAACTTGTTTTTATGTTGGAAAAAGTTCCATGTGTGATCTTTAAAATTAACTGGGTAATTTTTAGCCCCTCAGTATTATTTGCAGAGTTTTGTCTCCTTGTTTATTAATACCTTCTTCTCTCATTTTGGTTATTTAAGTACAGTCTTTTTGACTTTGAGGTCATTTTTACGTGACAAACACTTACTTGATCCCGGAAAGAGATGTTTCTAGTTTGGCTTAATGCAGATCTGAAAAACTTGGCTGCATACTGTTTGATAAGGTGTGAAAATATGGGGTTTTACGATTATTTGCAGATCAGTTAAATGCAGTGTAAACCAATTTCTGAGTTTATTTACTCTCATGCATTCGCTTGGGCATGCGGACTAACCTCACTTTTGGGATGTGGGACAAGGACAAACACAGGACTGTGTGAATGAAATGGATGTGTTTGCTACAGCTGAACATGCAGTTCCCAAAGTTCAGGATGTGTAAAAATATGCAGTAAAAACACTGATGGCCTGTGCCAGGCAGACAGTGCCTCTGAAGGGTGGGGCTCCAAAACGCCTGCATAGCATTTAGATTTCTTTCTTTTCTTTAGAAAGGGGAATCGGCACAAACAGAAAAGTCTCCTCTCCTCTGAATTAAAGAGAAGGCGTGCAGCAGCTGAGGGCACCGTGGCTGTAAGGTGGAGGTTCCTCTCGGGGAAGAATTGGGTAATACCAACTCAAAGCATCAATACTGGGCTCAGTTGAGGTAAAATGGGCAGAGAGGTCCTCAGCACAACTTAATGTCGATGACCTGAGGTGTCCACATCACATGTGCAAGACCCACAGTGTCTGGACGGGAGTGGGGCGAGCGGGTGTCCCGGTGCATCCCAGGTGTTCTAGGCTGCTGCTTGGACCTCAGCAAACCTCTCTTGAGTCTGGTCAGCATGTCTGTGTTTCAGGAGGTGTGAAAAGTGTGGCTAATTCCCCAAAGTACCGGAGGAAGCAGGTCCAGGAAAGGGCATCCAGGGGCTCTCCCAGACTAATTTGGTAATAGGAAGTCGACCAAGGCTGGCGATGGTTGGAGCAGCTCATCCTCTGGAGCAGTCACCAGCAGAGACGTGGTGACATGCATGAAGTGGGTTTGGATGCCAGTTGTTACCACAACCGTGTTAGGTGCTAGCTGGCACCTTCGCCACCTTGGTGAGCACAGAGCTTGCTGGGGTTTGTATCTTCTGCTGGTGGCAGGAGAGAGCATGGAGGTGCATTGCCATGCTTTCTGTCCTTGCCTCCTTACCCGAACAGCACTTGAAAAACCCAAATACAAGCAGTGGGTAAAATAAGTGCCCTATTGAGAGGGGGGCTGACTGTATTGCAACAGTGAAGCTTTACTCCTCACCAGAATACCTCTTCTTTCTTTTTAATATCCAGTGCAGGAAGTTTGTGCTCTTGTATCTGAGTAATAAATTTATGGTTTTCTGAGACTCTGCAAAAGTGAAACCTGCTGTGGATCTGGTCCAAAGCCCATTTGAGTGAATCACATGGACTCCCATGGCTTTGGCAGAATTTATGAATCAAGTCTTACAGCTTTCAGTATACTACAAACAGAAAACTCTGTGTTACTATTTTTGGTGAGTCACTTGCTCTTAGATAGCTCTTAATGGGGGAGTGGCGCCATCAGTCAGCTCTCTTCCCTGAGGAATTACCTCTCTGCCCCTTCAGAAAAGCAACTTCTGTTCTTTGGAGCAGATTTTCCTTTTTGTAATTTCCGTAGTTAACCGTTTAGTGGAGAAACTCTAGTGATTTTTTTCTCTCTCCTTGCCCCAGTCCTTATTGTCTAATATGGGGAATCTCTACCATGTGATGAAATCCAGAAAAGTGAACATGTGTTTGAGTGTGTGCGAGAGAAAGGTGACCTCTCTTTCAATTTATCAGCGTGGCAGGTGGCCTGCTATTAGTTCTCCAGTTAAAGCACTAAATCATGTTAATACTGCAATCTGAAATTTTGTTCATGGTGTATCTGTTAAATCACCCCTTTAATCTCTTTTACTTCCACCAAAAAATCTGTCCAAGAAAAATTTGTGCAACTTCTTTCTTTATAGTTATCTTCACAAGTTTAATTATAGTATATATTAAAGTAACATATTTTACACACAACGTCAGTATAGTTTTCAAATACTCTACTTGTTTTTAATCTGCACTATAGTTGTGCACGAGGTCTCTGATCTAACTGGAATATAGCATTACTTTGATTTTCCCTTTGCTAAATACTGCTGTCAAATTACAGACCTGAACTGAAACCTGATAGGATTAACAGGGTTTTTTTCTGAGTTAACTGGACCTTGGAGATGCCACTCCACTTCTAGGTGTCTGCATGCAGTCACCGCTGAGTTTTTCCTGAGTTTCATGTTAACGTAAGTTTAACTGATGCTAACAAAAGCTTTATTCTACTGACTCGCATTGATATTTGAGGCTGTATGGGTATTTGTGAGGGGAAAAGCTTCTACCTACAAAAAAGTCATGCTTTAACTATCCTGCTTTTGAATTCCCTGGGATGTTCCTTCAGGCCTTTCTGGCATAGTCTCATCCTAAATTGCTGACACACTCCATAAAGTTATGGTCAGATCAGGGAGTCTTTCCCCCAGGTCTGACCCCTCTCCTGCTTGAGTGGGAATATTGCCAGACCTCTGTAAGGAAAATCCATTTCCACTCTATAGAAGCAGGAAAAAAAGTCCTCGTCCCTTCATGATATTTTTAGATACACTTTAAAACCTGTCAGTTGATTAGGTGTAGGTTGCCTCTTACCCTGTGCTTCTACAGCTCCTGGCTCAGTGAGACATTGATGAAGTTTTGGGGCACCATGGGTGTCATGAATCTTGATGTCTTTCCCACATTGTGGAATATCATTGCCTGCCTCTTCCACATTCAAAAATCAGGTAGCTTTACAAATAGCCAGAATGTAAAGAGATCTAAGGGTTGTTTTCTTGATGCCATCCCCTTGTTCCTTTCACACACTGGTCTTGTCTTGCTCTGCAGTAGCATCTGTGTGCCACAGATCTGGGCTCATCGTCCCGGATCCTGTGCGTAATTATACAGAACCAAAAATTTGTTCTGACTTAGAAAAGAGAATCATTTTTATATGATCTTACTATCTTACTTGGGGTATTTCCAACAATTTGGTGGTTGGTTTTTTTGGGGGGGGGGTTTTTTTTTCTTTTACCCCTTTCTAAAATGATACTGGGTTTCTGGTTTTGTTTTGGAAGGGCTTTCCTCCTATGTTTCAGAACCGAGTGCAAGTGTCTCTTCAGCTGCTCTCTACCCTATCCATTTCCCCATTTAAAGTGTTGAACTGAGAAGTTACTGCTTCACATTTGCATTCTGGAAATGTCACTGGAGCCTGCAAGGCATTAGATTTTGCAAGGGTTTGTTCAAACGTTTATCACTGGCTGCTGCTCGGGGGGGATCGGCGTTTTAGCTGCTGCTGGCAGAGGAGATGCCGACAGACAGCCGGAGTCTGCTGGAGGCTGCAGCTTGAAAACATCCTCTGCTGCCTTTGCTTTTGGGTTTCGGTGTGCTTACAGCTGATTAAGCAGACTCTGACCAGTGAGTATTTGTATTCTCCAAGCTCCACGTCCTTCCCTTTGTGTCAGCGGCGTGGTTGGAGGCACGCTGCCTCACAAGCGCTCTTAAAATGCGACATCTTTGTTGGAGACAAAGCATCACCTGTGGTAAGCAGCATGTTTAGGCTGAAGGGTCCTATAATGCGACAGCCGTGTAGCGAGGCCGGCTGGCAGGTCGTGCCTCGCACAAGGCACCGTTGTTTGGCAGCCTGATAACAGGGCAGATTTGGGCTTTTCTCCTCTCTGCTCGCTGGGGCACCGTCGTCATCTCTGCACCTTGGTTCCCTCAACTGTTAAGTGTGCACAGTGCTATCTGCTCATAGCCGAGAGGCAAAGCGCAGTCAGTAACGGGAGCGTTTAGGTAGACGTTATGTTTATGACCCCTAATGATCTAAACAGCGATTCTCTGTGTGTGCAAAACGCTGTCATCACGCAAGCCCCAAAATGAACTTTCCAACACGCTGTCAGACTGGATATGCTGCTGAGTAGCATTGCCCCACTTTTTAGCTTTCAAAGGCAGCTTTCTTGTCATTTCTGCCCATCAGGGATACCTAGGGACCGAGTAAAGGACCCACTGGATTCTTAATGAGTCAGTAGCAACAACACTTTTTCTTTTATATGGCATCATAACGCAAGAATCTGAACATAGCACTCCTGCTATTAACTTATAACACTTAATAAACCCCATGGGGTAGATGGTAATTATTATACTCATGTACAGGCAGGGAGGTGGAGATTCAGAAGGGTTTGGTGACTGTGTAGTGTTCACACCCAGTTATTAAAGCCCATGTCTTCTGACACCCTGTCCTGATTTCCAGCAACAGACATCCCATTCAATCCCTCACTCAGAAAAAGACAAAAAGCAAGCTGCTAAACTGATGGGCTTTTCAAAAATACAGATTTGAGGCTCTATCTTTGTTAGCAATGTTCCTGTCCCTAGTGGCTCCCTCAGAGTCAGAGGCTCAGCATGAGGAGGGCTGCTTGTCCACCTAGGGAACCGTTGGCCCAAAGGGTTTCCAGATACAATTATCTGCTCTTAAAGATCGTTCTGATAACTGGTTATGGTGTTAAACAGGGAAAATCAAACCATCAGAGGAAATTATGCTTAAAACTGCTCTTTGGAAAAGTACAGCAATCTGGTCCTTATGGTTTCATGTGGATTGGCATGGTAACAAGCATCATTTCTCCCTTTACTACCTCCCTCTCCCCCCAACTTAAACTTTATGTCTGCTATAAAATGTTGTTTGAGAGATGTTGTCACATCCCTGGCATGATGATATATCACAGCAGTAACACAATAGGGACTGTAAGTGTCTGGAGCAGGGGAGAGATCTCAGGAGCAAATCCAGAGGTGAACCCAATGGAAGATTTATTTTGATCCCATGCTTGCTTGCTGTCTGGAAGAAGGCTCTGCTGCAGCACCACTGAATCACTCCTTATAGCCAAGTTTTATATTAATAGCTGGCTTGAGTCAAGCTTAGCACAAGCAAGCACTTTATTTCCTTCTGTCTGAGACACACATTAACCTTGTTCTTCTTTGATATTATAGGGTCAGCCCCCATTTATCCAACCAGCTCAGAAGCTCCATTCTGGAGGAGGCCAGGTCTGCGGAAAGCCCTTGCACCCCTTCCCCTTCCCATGCTGCTGCAACTTCTTTGCTGCCAGCTGCTGCACAGGGTTGTTTTGCCGATGTGTGCTGAAGGGACATCTCTCTTCTCCGTTGATAGAAGCTGGAGGTCGAGATTGTCCCCTGTTTTTCCAGAGGGAACTGTGGGCCAGTGGGGCTTCTGCCTCTACTGGCATACAGAGGCATGGCAAGAGGGAGCGACCGTCTTTCTCCCAGTTCATCCTCAGCCCAGCCCCATCCTCAGGTGCCACTCTGGAGTGAGGAAAGGTGGGACAGATTCTCTCCTTAACCAGTGTTGTATCTTGTGTGCTGGGTACCACCTTTCAAAGGCGGTAACAGGAAGGTGATTTTGCCTCTGCTGAGGCTCTCTGAGGGTATTTGAAAATATGTAGTTTCTCATTTGCTCCCTTAAACTCTTAGTGCAGTCCCCAAGGGCCACATTTCCAACCATCACCGGCTCCCAAATAATAATAAAAAAATTAATGAGTTGCGTGATTTAAAAACAAAACACCTAAAGATGTGTTTGCTTTTATCTCCTGTTCAGTTTTTAAGTCTGAGGTTGTGCTTTTCACATCTATGTCACTGCAACCATCAGGGAAGTGCCCTGCCACTTGGGTGGCTGATGAGAGTCTTGTCTGGGTATGTCAGCTAGGTAGGTATGTAGCTAGGTAGCCTAATCCCTTCTCCCAGCCACTAAGGCTGAAAGAACATACTGGTATTACGAAGCTTGCTAGCTTGCTATATAATTAAAGCAGCTGGCAGCAAGGCATTCCCAGATCCTGGGTCTTCAAAATGCAGTCTGTGTTTGAAAAACTGAAATTAATTCAAAACAAAATTTTCTTGGACTTCAAGAGCACATATAAACTGGCTCTGACAGAACCATGGGTCCTTTGTAAATTGAATTCTTGGAGGTTCACATAGCTCTAGAGGCTGAATTATAACCAGCACATCTCTTACGCACAATCCAACTTTGACAAAACCAGAACATTCATAAAGGCCAGTTAGGGTTTGAGTTTTTTCCCTTTTATTCTTATTTTTGTCTGGATTGGCTGCAGGAGAGAGTGACTGTCTTGACATGGATGAAAGTGTGAGTAATTCCTAAGATACCAAACACAATCTGCAAACATCGATTCAATTGATGAAGCAGCACAAGTTGTGCCCAATGCACGGGGAAGTCTACAACAGGTTTGCTTATCCAGACTCAGTCATACAGTTTTACTAGCACAAATGGAAGCCTCCATAGACTTAGGATGTACAGACTGTGCAGGCTACATAACGCTATCAGCCCCTTAATAGGCTGCAAACTGGTTTGCTATGAGACACTGGAGCATGACTGCTCTGCAAGAGAGCTTGGAGCTAAACTTCCCAGAGCAGAGTTTGGCTGGTCATTTGGGTTGAAACAAATGACACATTGAAATAACTCCTCCCCACTCCTGCAAGATTTTGGGAAGTCTTATTTTTGTTTGTTTGTTTATTCATGTATTTGAAAGAGGAAGGTATTTCAGTGCTCATGAAAAGCCAGTACCCAGCAGGACTGAGAACAGCCTGAAACCACACTGGCAAGTGCCGGGCATTTCCCTCACCCTGCCAAAAAACCCCAGGCTTTCCTGACAATAGTCCTATTCCTCTCCCGTGCCCCTCCAGAGCAATGACTGAAAATTGCACCTCTGTGTTGATTTCTTGTTGTTTTTTTAAATATATAGCATGTATGTGTTTTAGTCTTTATTAGCCGCCATTAAAAAGTAAATGAAACAAGAAACAACAAATGAAGCTTTTATTTCAAGCAGAGCTGGCTTAAACAAATGATCAATCCTTCAGCTGGAGGAGTGAATATAGTGGTTACAAAAAGCAGACCAGAAAACATACAGGCCTGCTTTAGAAAAAGAAAAAAAAAGCCCAAGACAGCAGGCAGCAAAGAGTTATTCAGCCGATCAAATGATAGACACAAATGAAAGGGGCAACGGATGCAAGACCTTGTGAAGAACAGCATTTAATTTTAAATACCCCAGCTTAAGCCTGTTCATTTGGAAAAGAGTTTATATTGAAAAAGGCAGGATATATTACTGTGCCTGTCAGCAGTGACAGGGCATAAAGAGCAGCAGTGTTTGATCAGGCTTTCACAGGTAATGTAATGTTTCCAACTAGGAATTAACCATAAAACTTCTTTGGGTTTTATAATGTGGGGCAGGGGGAGAGACTTGTAACAAGCAGTCTTTAGAGGATGTTTGCAGCTTGAAACAGCACACTAAAAAGATACATAATAGTGTTACTGCTTTATAGAGGTAAGGCAAACCCCCATCTGCGCACAGATTTGTATGATCTGTGCCAACGTGCAGCAGCCCATGTCTGTAATAATTAATTATTAATTAATTACAGGGCTGTAATAATTTTTAAAGCTTAAGAGACAACGGTAAGTGTTTAAATGAAAACCATAGCAATGGTATCGTTAGTATGATTCCATAGTTTGTATTAGCGTGCCCGAACGAAGATGAGGGCACGCACTGTACGCGTCCAGGATGGGGAGTTGTCTCTCTTGTGGATTGTATCTGCTGGAGGCTACTCAGAGTCTCGCCAAAGAAGCCACCTTAGGAGCAGCCTGATGGAGGTGCGGGACTGAGACAGGAGCTCTTCCCAGGCTCCTGGCACGGCCCGGGGCGACGCACTGCTGGCTAACTCCTGCCACTCCGTGCCGCAGCTAAGCTTCCAGAAAACCAAGCAGTGGCCACAGGAAAGGCTGGAGATTTGCAGAACCCAGCTTTTCTGTCCTGGTGTTCCCTCCCCTGTAAATGCAGGAAAAAAGCAAGCACCTGAAAAGCTTTTCTTTTAAAATACACAAATGATTTAAGGCTCGCAAAACGGATCTGCAGACTTTCAGGGATGACGGGCAACAAGAGTACATGGGATTAATTTTCTTTAATTAAAATGTTTACATAGGCCATATCAAGTCAATGACAGGTTAACTTCAACGTTTCGCAGATTTTAGAGTTGGTGGATGACGTTTAAACCAAAATGTCTTCTCCAGTGGGGATTGCATGATAGCAAACTGAGCCGAGTGATGTGCAGGTGAGGAGGAACCCCGAGCCCATCCCTGCCATCGACTCCTTCCCTGCCTGCAGATTAAGCAAACAGCCAGACCGCGTGGCTTAGCCTCCCTCAAGGTTTTGCTAATCAGCAGGTTGCAGGGATCTCTCGACATATCCAAGCTAGCTCTGAAAGTGCTGAATGAAGTCCAGGAGTCATGTTATGACATGAAGAGAATTGGGATAAGATTTTTGCACATGTATCATTGTTTCTAGTGTCCAGGTTGCCAGTATAGGCATGTCTGCGTGATACTGTGTTGTATTATGGAGAGGCCATAATGTCTCTAGAGATCCTGGAGATAGAGGCATGCTGGGGATATGGCCTTTCTAAAACTGGATTTGGATATCCACAGTCATCCCTTCCTGCCCTGGGAATCTTGGCCCTGAGGAGCCACCTGGTTCCCTGTGGGAGTTTCCACTTGAGCACAGGAGGATGTGCAGAGCATCTTCTCCTTCTGCCCTGACCATCACAAGCCACAAAATACATCTTAACACCACGGTTTTAGATCTCTAAGGGAACAGCAGAAGCCAAAAGCATGGTGACCACAGAAAAATATAGCCTGCACCTCAAACATGGAAGGTAACATCCAGCTATAGTAGTTCAGAGATGTGAGGACCAAGGAAGAAATGCCAGAAGAACATGGTCACTTTGGGTTTTGTTTTTTCCACAATTGCTAAGCTGGCATCTGGATTGCCAGAAGTGTTTTCTGGCACTCATATGTTAAACTTTCTAAGTTTAATGCTGAATTATTTGAGCTGGCATTTGACTTCCCACTGAAGTGTTTTTAAAGAATTTCTTTGGCTAATCAAAATCATATGCTAAAAAAAAGAAAAAAACTAAAGTACACACTGAGGGCTAGAGGATAGAATGGCAGACCAAAATAGAGTGAAACCCAACAAACTGCATTTCAACTGGTTTTAGGCATGTAGATAGTAACACTGACTTCATCTGAGCTGTTGTCATGATGGCAGCTAGCTCACACTGGGACCTAATGGGTTTGTCATCCAGATAGAGACAGAGGTGGATATGTCTGGTGACAGTAAAGAAGTTAAAAGTTGGTGCAATAGATATATGTAAAAATTAGGGCAAAATTCTGCCCCAAAATAGGTCATTAGCAATTCTTATGAGGTACAAGTTATGTTTCTTTAGAAGACCCAACTTGCATTTCTCTTTGCCTTTTTAAATAAGGTGCAGACTATTTGTTTTCTAGCCTAAAAAAGACCAGCGTATTTCCCTAGGTATGTCCCTACTTTCCTCTTTAAAGATTTTCATTTATAGTTTTTGAAATATTGGCAAGCATGCAGAAGATGTAGGCTGTGCTATTGCAAAACCAGCACATGTCAGCACCAAGCAATTGCCATACAGGAACCTTAAATTAGAATTATAACTGGCTTGGTAGTAGTTGAGCTGAATACTTGATTTCTTCAGCTGGTTGGCCAGTCCAACAAAATAACAGAAAATTTATCTGATATGAACAAAAGAAAGGGATTTCCCAATTGAAGTGAAATCCAAAATGAAGGGGGGTTAATTATTTTTTTGTTCCTCAGCCCAAGCTGAATGATTTTTTATGGTATAGAAATACAATTTTTTGCATGTTAGTTTTCTTTCTCCCACCAGTGACTTTAAAATGTTTTTATTGATTAAACATGTTGACTACTTACCCACTAAAAATATGCCCTTTTTGATTGAAATAATTTGTTGAATATGTGGACAGGTGTCTTTGGTCTGAGGTATGTTTTAAGGAAAAAGAATTGCTGCAGCAAATTTGTGCTATTTGCTAGCATTTCTACAGTCCTTTCTGCTTCCCTGGACACTAGTTATTTGTTTCCACTTTACTTTGCTTTCTTTAGGGAGAAGATGGAAGTGATTCAAGTCTTTTTTAATACAATAATTATAATTTTACGCAACGAGCAAAATAATTTGGTGTGTCACTGTGTTCAGGTCCTTATACTCTCATATATATTGCTGGGCTGGCTGGGTCCTGGCATTAGCTTCTGCACCCACCATCTATAAAATCAGGCCAAGTTTCGACCAGATCGTCTTAGGGCTGTTAAGATTTCCAACCTCTGCTATCATATGATGAACCTGCAATACTTTAGACGCTCATTTATTTAAATTAGAAACTTCAGCATGGCAGCACGTCGCCATCATCAACACAAAAAGTTGATGCTCTGATAAGCTGATGTTTCAATGAGTCATTCTCATCTGTGCAGGCTACAAATGAAGAAGGCAGCAGTACGTGCAGGTACATAGTAGCAGCTCAGAAAAGATCATTTCTAGAAATGCTTGTATGTTACTGCTTCCGCAGCTTGAGAGCAGAATGAGGGCATTCAATTTAATATGAAATGAAACCTAACAAGAGGTGTTCTGAGTATGAAAGCGTGGCAGGTGAAGGAAGTGTTTGGGAGCAGTGACATTATCTTAGTTTCTTGCTTTACTACAACTTGCCTAGACATAAGGTTGAAAAGTGCTTGTTTTTCTTTGTCTAAAATATAAAATGTCTAACAGAAATGGAGGACAGAATTTTTGTGAGAAGTGTTGTCCTTTCTTCAGTGCTGGCTCAATGTCGATCTTGTCATGTGTCAGACAGAGATGGGTTATTTCATTAGCTTCTTTGTCAATAAATACAGTTTTAGTATGAAGAACATGTGACATTATACAACCTACATTTCAAAGAAGTGTTTTAGCTGTTCAGGAAGCAGCAGATGATACTTTTTTCTTTGACTTCTTAACAGCGCTCTGTAATCTGTTTAAGTAAGTTCCTCTCCTTCACTTGCAACTATGGTTATTTAAGAAAATTGCCCTTATGCAATTTGCTATAAAACCTGTGCCAGGGTAACAGGTGGATAATTCACTGGTGCTTTAAATTTGAGAGCAAAACTAGTATTTTCTGAACTCCCAATTTCCATGGGTTGGACATCTGGTATCTTGAAACTGCGGCTCTGAGCAACGGATGACGTTATTACGAAGGGCTTAACGAGAGCTGCGGGGCTGGGACGGGGCGAGAGGCTTGGGAGCGATCCCAAATCCTGCCCAAGGACAGCTGCCGGGATGGCCGGCGCACGAGGACGGCGTCTTTGCCAAGGGCTTGCGCTCGGCACAGCGCGGAGGGATGGGGGGGAGGGAGGGTGAAGGAGACTGTGGGGCTCGGGAACTGTTTTCAGACCCCAAAAGCAGTCTGCGGTTTCAGATAATAATATTATTCAGCAATGTGAATAGGAGATTGTTCCTGCCTTTATACAGATCTGTGCCCCCACTGCACGCAGTGCTGCGTGGCAGAACAAGCGATGTTTGGCCAGGTGTTTAACCCGTTCGCTGCCGGTTTCGTTCTGTGACAAACCCGCCGTGCCGTGGGGATGTTACGATTCAGAGGCCGAAGTTACGTCTGGATGTAAAAAACCCTGAGGGCCTCCCACGGTACCTCCGGCAAACCAGCACCGATGTGTGGGGATTGCACCGTGCCCTCTCGTAGGTTTTGGCAGAGCGCTAAGCACCCCGTTTGTGCCTGGCTGGGGGTCAGGCGGACACTTCCCTCGGCGGACCTGGCTGCAGGCGTGCGAGTGCGTCTCGTGCGCACGCGCACACCGCTGCTGGGCGTCTCTGTTTGCGTGTCTCGTAGCGGTGCCTTGGGGGTTGTCATCTGGCTGTGTGATCACATGCCCCCCCCCAACCACTCCTCGACCCCTCAGACCTTAGAAACCTGAGGCTTTGCTGTAATGGCAGCGATTTTATTGGCATTTTCTGTGGGAGTGGAGGGTTATACTGAAATACTTGTACCAATTCAACGTCTCATGTGAATGCGGTTACACTCGGTAGGTGCAGGATCTATTTAACTTTATAGCAGTAGGAGCGGAGGACTCATTTAGATCTCGTATCTGCATGTGCATAATCAGCTCCTGCTTGTAGGCTGCCTGATTAGGCATGATCTTCAGTCATTACTGTGCCCATTTAGTGCTTCTGAATTGAAGCTCTATGGACATGTGCGGCAGTCTCAGTCCTGTGTACTCACTGGATATTTAACCTCTCCAAATGCAGAATGTGGTGTGCCGGGGACACAGAATCATGGAATCATAGAATCATTTAGGCTGGAAAAGACCTTTAAGATTATCCAGTCTAACCGTAAACCTAACACTCCCCGGTCCATCACTTAAACCATGTCCCTAAGTGCCTCATCTACGCGTCTTTCAAATACCTCCAGGGGTGGTGACTCAACCATCTCCCTGGGCAGCCTGTTCCAATGCTTGACCACTCTTTCAGTGAAGAAATTTTTCCTAATATCCAATCTAAACCTTCCCTGGTGCAAGTTGAGGCCATTTCCTCTTGTCCTATTGCTTGTTACTTGGGAGAAGAGACCAACACCCCCCTCACCACAACCTCCTTTCAGGTAGTTGTAGAGAGTGATAAGGTCTCCCCTCAGCCTCCTCTTCTTCAGACTAAACAACCCCAGTTCCCTCAGCCACTCCTCATAAGACTTGTGCTCCAGACCCCTCACCAGCTTCGTTGCCCTTCTCTGGACACGCTCCAGCACCTCAACATCCTTCTTGTAGTGAGGGGCCCAAAACTGAACACAGTATTTGAGGTGCGGCCTCACCAGTGCCGAGTACAGGAGGACGATCACTTCCCTGCTCCTGCTGGCCACACTATTTCTGATACAGGCCAGGACGCTGTTGGCTTTCTCCACAGGTGGCCTTCCCCAGTGCTCCTCTCCATGCACAGCGACACGGAGAAGCCCCTGGTCATCGAGTGGTTGCGCTGAAGGGACAACCTAAGCAGGAGTATCCTGGCAAGAGGACCACTGCCGCTGGGTGGCAGCCGCCCTGCTGGCATAGTGTGACGGCGGAAAAGCCGAGATGTGGGAAGCAGCCAGGAATGGATGAGGCACATGCAAAGGAGGCTGCTGCAACCACCAGCTCCAGCCTTGGAGGAGGCTGGATCTTCAGCCTTCCTGCAACTAACTGTCCCTATTTCTCCCCCTTCCCCATCCTCAGGCCCAGCTTTTCCGTGTGCTGAAAATGTATTTGTTCTTACTTTTGCATTTACCAGTGGTCGTTGGGGGAAAGAGGCTGGTATTTTGTTTTTAATTCCTCCAGGAGCTCAGTCCTCATTGATCCTTGCCAGGTCTGAGCTGTTAAAGCAGAGACATTTTGAGCTGAGTGCAGAAATGTCTGAGGGGAGAAAACAGAGCTGGTTGGTTTTGCTTTAAAAATAAAATAAAGGTCCCGCTAAAATTCACCCATGGGCCAAGGAACAAACATGATAAATTGCAGCCCAGAGGGTAATTCTTTTGGAAAGGTAAAATCATCTAAAAATAGCACCTTAGAATGAAAGTGCTTCATTGACAATAACTACAGTGTTGCTACGGTGATGCTGGAAAAAAATGATCGTAGATACTTAGACTGCCACAAGAACTGCTCCCCCGCCCTCCCATGGTATGAATCAACTACTAGTATTAAAATTACAGACAAATCTTGTGTTATATTTCAATTTCTTTCCTTGTCTGAATGCTTTTCTGTTCTATTGCACGTCCCACAGACAAATGAAATACCGTCAGAGAAAGGCACTGAAACAAAGTTTATTGGTCAGCTCGGTGTGATCTATCCGTTTTGTCTCAATCGCAGCTCGATGCCATTTCTTTTTATCAAGAACAGCTTGCTTCAAGAGCAGGGAGCCAGCGGTCAGAATGAGACCCAAAGGTAATAGCTTGACGGGACTGCTCACAGCTTTTATTTTTCTCTCCCCGCCTCCGTCCCCCCCCAGCAAGTAAAAGACATAGCACTAGTGAAATCTGGAGCCTTTTGTTTCAACCAGTTTGAAGTTAAACACCTCCCAAGGTACACGCTGTCCTGCTTTGTGAGGATTATAAGAGATGAGAAAGTTGAAATTCTGGATTTCTTTTAAGAAAGCATAGTTTGGCAGCAAAGAGTTGTTCTTTCAGCGTACGTACCAACAGAAGAGCTGGGTAATACCTTTATGATACACTCAACCCGTTCAGGCCCAATTTGAGGGATTTGAAATGCAACATGGCTTCAAAACATTTGTGGCTCTGCAGAGACTATATTTGCCAGCAAGTAAAGTGTCACAATCTTTTGTGTAGCAGCTGAAACCTACTTAACCCTCTGCCTTGGCTAAAACTGGTAAATGGCTCTGTTTATACAGCAGCTGCATCTCAAATGCGATCCATACAGCTGGCGGCAGACCAGTTGCAATGTAGATGACATTTTAATTTCCCCATCAAACGCTGTCTGTAATTTGTGGGGCTTTCCTTAGACAAGCAAAATGATATTAAAACACAGTGGGTACTGTATGATGTTTTCTGCCTTCCTTGCAGAGCTTGGAGTATGCCAGTTACACTGCAGACAATGTTGTATGAATGTGAAAGAAAAATATATCCATGTGTTCTTAAAATTAAGTTTAATTTCTAGCTGCATACAGAGTCTCTGACTTTCTCCATGTTGATGTTGGGCTAGAGCCATCAGTATGCAAAAAATCACTTCTCTATGGCACCTATCCTTACCTAAAGAAGATACATCATCAAAGTCAATCTCATGGGTTCAAGAAATTATATAATTAGACTTTCAGAGGATTTGTAGCCCTCTGAAGCTAGGAATTAAATTTTATGAAGGGTAATTTTAAGAGTGGTTGACTGGCAGTGTGGGAGGATGGAGTGTTTGATGGCAAAGGAGCACGGTTTTATTACCTGGTTTTCTCTGTCTTTGCTCCAGGACAAGCATTGGGCCAAATTGCGTTGAATTCAGAAGAGATGGAGGCATCAGAGTTTTTGTCGTGTTACATAATCTTTTTAAATGGTGACAGACTCTGGTTTTGCTAGCTAGAAGGTTTAGCACTCTCCTTTGTAGCTGGTATTCCAGCAGTGAGGAAGAATAAGAAAGTATAGGAAAGTGAGACTAGGTTTATTTTTGCATGCTGTACGCGGGAAGATAATGATGGGTTCTTATCGTGATGAGGCGCTGAGTGAAAGGATTCAATTCACAAGAGCATTATAGGAAACTTATAAAGAATTTAATAATGCTTTCCTCCACGTGTTTATATATAGCATGTTGCTTTTGTTCAGCTTCGCGCAGCGTTCAGGTATGAAAGGCTGTGTTTAGAGGGTATTGTGATTAAGGTTTAAAGTGATGCTGATCCATGCGCACTGAGAATAATGAAAGACTTCCTCTGACATCAGCAAGCTTCAGACTGGGCTTACAAGGCAGGAAGCTCAGGCATGAGACCTCCTCATACGTCCTAATGCTCCGACACAGATTGCCCCAGCCGATAGCGCTGGTAACAGAGAGCAGAATTTGCACTTCTGAATGTCATTCGATGCAGATCTGCTTTGCTGCCTGTGGGATACATGGGGAGAAACGGCATGCCAGGGGACAGCAAAATTTGGCACGGCTGCCAAGACGGGATGCAGAAGAAGCTGTGAGTCCTGGCGTCCTGTCCAAGGAAGCGGTTTCCTCTTCTGACAGCGTCTGAAATTCAGTGGGAGCCTTGCACAGGCATAGGATACTGCCAGGCAGCTGCTGGGTGGCATCGTGCCTCCTTGAGAGGCACCTTCTCCAAGCCACCGCTGAGGTCCTGTTGGTCTGTACAGCCCCTGGTTTGGGAAGGGGGAAAGCATGTCCATCACTGTCCTGTGCTGCAGTTACTTTGATGACAGCCGCCTTTGTAGCTCTGAAATGGAATTGGATCAATAGCTTTGAGAACTGGAAAGCAGCATTTTAAAGGGCTGCTAATTCTTGAAGAGCTGATCACTTACTGATCTAAAGGTGTCTGTCGTGGTGGACCAAACAACGTCCTCCATGTCAAAACTGGACAGATGATGAAGTTGCGGGTTTGCTGACTGTTGTGAGTAGATCAAAAGAAAGGCCGCAGTGGAAACTCTTTTCCCTAACTGGAAGTTTAGGTCCCACTAGAAGTTGTGCCAGTGGGAGGTAATATTTAGATGCTGGAGGATTCAGATTCCTGAGCCAGATTCATGTGGGGTTAACCAATCCAGCTCATTATTTGCAATTCATTTTATAGGGTCTGTCTTTTCAGTGTACAGGTAATGTAAGACGGCCTGTCATTTTACAAAGAAGCCACAGTTACAGTCTCCTGGAATCATTGTCATCATTGGGTTAGAGTTGCTGAATAATCTGCCTGTGTGTGGAAAAGAAAGTTTCTACAAATAAATCATCTGACCTTTCTGTTCTGGAGAAAGCACATGCTTAAGGAAGAGTAGGTATCTAGGATGGATCTGCTTATTTTACCTCTGGCGGAGCAGTAGGTCTGAATATATGCTGTGTAATGTTAGATCCCCTGGGGATCCCTTCGAAGTATGTTAAATGCCATCTACGTATTTCTCTTCCTTCCCTTAATGACTTACGGACTTTTATCAATGCATACCATTCCTTTCCCTTCTCCTTTGATGATAAGTGAGTTTGCTTAGCAAATGACTGCCCTGTGATGGCCTCCTAGATCTCCTTATGGGGCTTTGAAACTAAACATTTGCTCAAAAATTCATAAAAGGTACTGTGGTGTTCAGTTGAAGCTTGAAAATCTTCACCCATCCTTGGATGAATATATCTGAAGGAAAAGTAATTCATAGAGGGCTCGTTCTGTGATTGCTTCCAGGAAATGGGCAACAGAGACCCTTTGTGACCACAAGCCACTGAAGAGTTAACTCCAAGCTTTCATAGGAGTACAGGCAGATTATTTTTCTAAATAGGGCTAGAGACTAAAAACAGGATCAGATACTTGAAGGGAAGATAGGAAATGGCATGCGAAATTAATTTCTCCATGGAAGGCTAGCATATAATCTGTGTCCTCTTTTAAGACCCAGAGAAGTTCTTTTTGCTACTAGGCTGCCTCTTCTGAAAGTTTTTCCCCTCTTATGTAGACTTAGTGATTGCAGCCCTTAAAAAAAAGCACATCTGTATACATATAAAAAACGTGCCTGACACAGAGCCGTGTGCTCACCCCAAAGTCCCAGTGTGGAGTCCTGTTTTTAGAACAAACAGCAAAGACCCCATTGCCTCCCGTGGGTTGTGTCAGTACATGTTCCACCAAAGCACCCCGCCAGTCTAGCTCAAGAGGCACCCTGAGCTCTTCCACCCACTTCAAAGCAGTGCCTGGGCATGGGGCAGCCCTGGTGTAGGCAGGGGAACAGAAGAAAAATGGGTGAAAGTCAAGCTTCACACACTTTCACCAGGAGTGGTGTGTCTCAGCCTCAGCAAACGTGTCTGCCTCCATTTTTGTGTCTACGTTATTCACCATCCCCTTTAGTTATTTCAAATAACAGCAGGTTGAGGGCAAGTGAGGGGCAATGAGGGCATGACTTAGCTTCCTCCTGTCCAGAGGCTGATGGGCTTCTTCCCTTGGAAGGACCTCCACAGGCCCGGTGTTCCTGTCTCACTTCCTACGGTAATTACCATGGCTGATGATAAGGGCCTGTAATATCCAGCACATAAATTGCTGTGGCAGAATCATTGCATTTCATATCCACTGGGATTAAACTAATCTGTTGTGTTATGCTGAGAGCTCAAAAAGTAAGAGGGACGCTTTAACACATTTCATCCTCATTTAGTAGAGGTTGTCTAAAACTTGTTTCTGAGTCTTGCTGTACACTCTTATATAATAGTCACCATGAAGCAGGGGTCTACAGTATATTCATGTGACGTACTGTGCTTACACTGCAGTCAGTGGAGGTTGAGGAACGTGTAAACAGATGTCCTTGAGAGTGATCTCAGCCTTGGCTTGAAAAACGGCAACCTCTCATAGAGTGAGATGTGGTCATGTTAATTGCTGATCTTTTAACAGCTCCAGCCGCTGCAATAGATAACTCCCAGGTATGTGAAATATCAGCCTTGTGTCTTGGGTTTCTTTAGTTGAATCTGTGTAACATAGAGCTTCAAGTGGGCTGCAGACTGAGTTTTTATCTTCTCTGCAAGCATCAACTCAGATGATTTCTGAGTCCTTGACCACATGCAAAACCTGCCCTTCTGGATGTAATGGTGCTTAGGAGGTGGGGCAGCAGGCCCACCTGGCAGTATACTCAGATATTCCTTTGCTTCCAGATGCTTACTGGCCCTCTCTGCAGCAAGGATCCTGCAAGGACCTTCTCCCTCTCAAGCAATGACATTCTTCTCATATTGTCTCAGGATCTTCTGCTGTTCATAGTATGCCCAGAAAGACTTCACCCTATTGAGAGTGACTTCAGGAAGCCCAGGAGACTAGGTGATTTTCCCCTGCGAGGCTTTGCTATGTCTGGTGACCTGTGTGATGTACCTGTGAGGATGTACTATTTCAGGTAAAGTTTTGCAGGATGGACACTCAAAACCAGCTTCAGCTGAGCAAGGCAGCCGATCCCCTGAGTTAACTCAGCAGCTGAGGTTTATCTTTAGTGATCAAATCCAGTGCAGAGTGGTTCATTGTCTTGAATGTGGCTTTTGCTTAATAAGAGCACTGAATAGGAATATAGATATAGCTCTGGCTTTCAGTTTGAGCTTGGTAATTCTATGTAAATCTCTGTAAATCTTATGCTCAGACTGAGAACCTGACAATTCGTTAATGCTACAAGCACTTACCCTTATGGATAAGACAGAACAAGTTTTGCTCTGGTCTTTCTTTGGTGTATGAATGTCTTTTTCTAGCTGTTTGCACAAACAGCAGAGGCCATCTGCCCTTTTGGGTTAGGCTTTAGCTCTGAGTTTGGTGTCATACCAATATCACTGCTCTCAGCCTTGAGCCTTGCTATTGCATTGGAGGCAGCTTTTCTAAACATAATCATTTTAGCTACTTTCCAGAGAAGAAAACAGCTTTCCCCAGAGCCCTCTTTTTGTCATTCTATGTCAATGAAACTGACCTTACTCAAGCTTTTGGAGACCACAGATCCACAGATCCACAGTTCAAAGGCCCAGGGCAGATGTAGTACAGTTAAGTACCTGCTTGTTAAGCAGAACTGACAGTGAATAATCCCTGAGCAGTCAAGACATTGGTTGGTCTTGGGTTGGTTTCACGTCCCTCCCTTAAGTTCCAAGTGATATAATGGTCTCCTGATGTTGGCCTGCCAGAGGTGAACTTCATCTCAAAGGAGTATCCCTTGAGCAGTAACTTATTTCCTACAGTTGAGCTGTATTTGGGAACATGTTGATCTTGATTTGACTGACAGGTCTATAAGTCAGTTCTGTGAGTTCAGCTTCGGAATAACTGTCTTTGTTTCCAAGAAAAAGAGCTCTCTTGTTGCTTGTGACACTAGACCTGCTGTCCCCACTCAATTAATTGACCAAAACAGTCAACATACTGAAGATCATGCGTTTTTGAGCCTACATTATTGTTTTTGCAGAGAGAAAACGTCTTTGTATTCTGTAAGAATTTAGTGTGTTTGCATGTGTTCGTGTTGGTACAGTGCTTAAGGGGCTTAGCAAGGCATCCTTTATCGTGGGTAGCTGGCTAAAGCAAGTATTTCTAGGAAGCAGCTGTCTCCTTAATCTTTGTAATTTTCCTTATATTTATATTTTAAAGGTCTTTTCCAACCTTAATGATTCCGTGATTCTGTGATTTTTATGTTTATATATGTATTTATATTTCCTTCTCAATTTATTTATTTTTTCCAAAATAATGTAATTTACAACATTTTTGTTAGCAAATCTGAGGATGAATCTTTCCTTCTCTTTAGAGCCTCTTCTATTTCCTTAACACACATGCTCCCTTGACTCCTCATGGTTCCATTGCTATTAAAAGTCATGGTCATCACTAACTTTAAGTTAAATGGGGCTGCATGCAAGAATGCATGAAAAAAAAATCAGTCCCTCAGAACTTAGAAAAGAGTAGGATTAAAGATGCGTGGTAACCTTAACACCATCCCTCTGGGTGTTACAAACCAGCCTTTGATTATGTAGTTATATGGGGCCCAAGGGCTTTTCTAACTTGAGCCAAACTAATGCATAGCTCAGGACGATAGCCAATGTGGCATGTGCTTCAGCTTTCTTTCCTTGTTCCTCCCAACATCCTTTCTTTACGCAAGAAGGTGTGACCCCTTTTTGGCCACTGTTACACACAGGAGCATTTGCTACCAAGCCTGTGGCATTCCCAGTGGGTTATAAGAGGGGGTTTCCTCACAGGATGCACTTTCCCAGACATTAAACTGAAAATAAAAGCAGCTTTATGAATCCTTTCTTGTCTACTACATAGGCAGTAGGGCCTGTTTTTTCATAATTAAAGTGCAGTGCAAGCCTAACATTTTGGGAAAGCTGTAGCAAACTGTCACAGTAACTGAAGGACAACGCTGTACTTATCCATCCTTAGCGTTATTTTTCAGGGTCTAGAAACAGGCTTTGAAGCAAAAGTTTAAGGAGACAAGCTGGCTAGCCTTAAATCCCTCTGAAACGTCTCTTAGTTTGAGGCTAATGCTTGTGCATTAAGGATGCGAACGTGATTTTGCTGTCACGCCTCGCCGATGGGGAATGGAGTCTGCGTGAGGAAGAGGTGGGCAATGTGACTGCTCTCAGCCGTGCCTCGTGGCAGATCCGCTGCTGGAGACGGGCCGTGTTGGTGGCTAACAGGACTTTTGGCACAGGATAAGGGCTAGTCAGATGGTGCTGGCTGTCCTTACTCTCGCATGTGGCTGTCAAAAACCACTCCATAAAGGAGCAGTAAAATACATGGACTACTGCCCAAGTATGTGATGGCTGCGGTATCAGAGGATGCTGTTCTCTGTTTGCTCGTGGGAGCCAATGTGGTTGTACATATCACAGTGTAGGAAAAGCTGGTCCCCTGTGCCAGAATCTGGAGCTGAAGCCATGATGAACCTGACCAAACCAGAATATTTGTTGTTGTCCTGAACTTCTCTTGACTTAAGTGATTAATTCCACTGACTTTATCACCGCAAGCAAGGCCTCTCAAACACATCAGCAACCGGTTCAACAAAACTTCCTCAAGGAAGGTGCATGCTTCAGAAATATATAATTCTCTGTCCCCACTGCTTAGTTTGGAAAGATGGGAGCTATGAATTTAGAAATAGTGCAGCACTGTTTGTCGGTGTGACACTTTGGATGACAAAGCTTTCCTCAATCATTTCTTCAGCTTTTAAGGGGAGTAGCAATAGAGGAAGATGGTAGTCTGGGAACTACTGCTTTTTATGTGACATCAAGTGGCACACACCACATGGCAAGATTCTCTGGAATCACACATTGCCTTCAAAATGTGGGGATAATTGCACTCGTGTGTGTCGAGACACTGTAGCACTCATGTAAAGAGATGATGAGGATGATGATTATTTTGTGAGGGCCTCAAAAGATTCTTATCACATTACAGGGAATTAAGTACATTTTTCTATTACTTTTTGTAGCTATTTCTTAAAAAGCAGAAGGCACAATTTTGCAAAGTGGCAGAACAGCTGCTTGATTTTCACAACTAAGCATAGGCTTAATGTTAAATGCGCACTTAAGTGCATGGCTGCATCAAGATGATGAGCTAAGTTGGAGTCTGATATTTTCTCAAAAATGCATGTAAATAAGGAGACCTTTAATACGTGATTTGTTCAAGCCGCTAGCTAAATCAGCTGAATGCCACTTCTTGGATGTGTGCTCTGAAGTAGACAGTGCCTGTAATGTCCATCCATACAAACAGCTCCCTTCTCTCTCCTGAATGAAAGGAGAAGCTTATTTCAGCTTACAGTGTCATGCCAGTTGGAGTGCTGAATGTCTAAAATGGGTCTGTGTTACTGGCTATATCTCTGATTTGCTTCTAAATCAGTTGTGATGAGAAGAATTTACCTTTATGAAAAAGACTAAATGAAAATCTGCAATTGCGCTTTGTGAGTAGGATTGAAAAAGCAGCCCAAAATAGCCGAGGACTGTATCTCTCCATGTAATGGTCTGGATAAAATGGGTGTTTAGTATTTAATCTGGGGGAGTATGCTGGTAGCAGTGAAAGAGCTTTATGTTTAGATTTGGTATAATCTGCTAACTGATAATTTCCCAGCAAGGAAAAGCTATAGCCCTGCAAAATTCAGCAGGATTGATGGTTCTTGTTGTTGTTTCCGTGGCTGTTTTTGTTGCCAAAAGTCAATTTTGATCAGGACCTTTCCACACACACTCCTGTACCAGGCTCAGAGTACAGTAATATATACAGGGAGTGCTTTTTTTTTTAAAGCTTTACCCGGTGGATTTCTAATTCTCTTGTTAACTAAAGTGCGAAGAATTTCTCTGAAGATGCAGAGCTGCTTTAGTGCAGGGCAAATACTGCTTCTTTCTCTGCAGGGAGAGGAGGAACCCACGCAGGCATATTGTGGTGATGGGAGAGGGAAGGTCAGATGGTGGGGTAGGAGGTTCACACCATCTGATACAGAGCTCAACTCCTTGCAGCTCCTGGCAGGAGGTTTTGAAGGAATGGAGGAATGTTCCTGGGTTCACTGGCCATATCCTGAGCTGCTTCGGAGCCTGGCAGAAGGGACTGCTCACCCTCCACGTGTCCCCACCAGCCATCCAGGCTGCCGAGAGAGGCTGCCGGCGCTGCAGCCGGCAGGATTGGCCGTGCCGGCTGGCAGCTTTGCGGCTGGAGGTGGAGGCCTCTTGGCAGGGCTCAGAAAGATGGCTTGTCACGGGATCCAGGGTTCCACCCTCGCCAAATCCCATGGCGCTCTTCAGTGGAAGGATGAATGATCCATCCTCAGGGACCCACCAAACCCACAAACAATGAGTAAGTCATTACAGTAAAGCACAGAGAAGCGGCAGGTCAGGTCCTTCTTATCTTTCTGTAAGCAGATTTTAAAGCTCTGATCCAGTGCTTAGCAGGTTCTGGTGATATTCACTGGATTTGCTGTGCTTTGCATGCTGTACATTGCAGCTTCTCAAGTGTACCATGCCAGCACCCTGCATTTCCTCCTGCCCTATAAAGGACGATGCCGTGTGGCGGGCAGTGATAACGCCGAGCTGTAAAGAGCATTCAGAAGGCAGTCAGCAGGCGCCGCACTCCTGTCGTGGACTGCTAGAGATGAGCCTCCAAGACATCGGATGGTTCTTAAAATAAGGAGAGATGACAGAGGAGCGTGAGCCAAATCGGTGGCTCCTGTGGAGCCTTAGTCTGTGTATCACCTGTCCAATGCTTCCTCCCCAGGAGTAGGGGTTAGGTAGGAAGGATGGTGCTGTTGACGTCCCATCTGGATGTGTATGTGAGGGAGGTCATGCAAGGTGCATGAGAAGTCTAGTTCAGATAAGGTATCATTACAGCAGGCGGTTACCACAGTGTGAAACAGGCTCTTGACTACCATGAAACAGGAACCTTTGTGAAGGTTTAGTATCTAAAGCCCAATATTACAATGGCATCCAAGTGAGTAAACGTAGGACTGTATCTAGTGCGAAGACTTACCTGCACTGAAATAATTACAGGATCAATACTAAAACATGAATCACGGTTTTGTGTGATTTGTATCAAGAGTAACAGAAATAAATCAAACAGCATGGAGTATTCAATCTTCTAAGTGCTTGGAAAATGTGTATTATTCTCCATGTCAAGCAGCAGTAGGAATTGCCAATGGCATTTTGTAAGAGAGGAAAACTGTGGCTAAGGGTTAATGTTCCTTGCCCAGAGCTGCAAAAGGAGTTGGTCAAAGTGGCATTATTCCCGAGAACTTTTTTTTTTTTTTTAATTAAAATCCTGGTTTTCTCCTGAAATGTGCATACCAGTTGCTCATTCTGACCACGGTGGGAGGCAGCCAGGATGGGAGACTTTACTTTTCTACCAATAGCATTGCGGTGCACTCCATCCTGGTGCCCGGATGTAAATGGGGAACATGCCTCTAGGTTGTCAGTTTTTCTCATTTGGTTTCTTTATCTTTGTGCTCACATGGTTCCCCTTACTTTTGTTTCATTTATTTATTTGCCTTTAAGTATCCACATCATGGTGGCTCCTGCCATCTAGTCCTTGGCACCATCCCATATGGCATCTTCTGCTGGAGAACCTTACGCTGGGAGTTCTTCCTGCATAGGTTCTCCAACAACCTATGGGGATGCAAAAAAAAAAAAGCTCATTTAATTTGTTTAACTTCTCACAGTGCATGTTTACCAGACACTGAGTCATGTGTTCCATGCACATTCAGCCTGGAGGAGAAACCTGCCTTCCAGGCAATGGTGTTGCATGAGGACCTCTTTCACGAAGCTTCATGGGAACTTCTGAAGCTCACTGTGTCAGTGCAGAGGGTTTAACATTGACTCTCAACACTAACCCTGGCATGACTGGGGCCTTGCTGTCCAGCAGCACCCAGTCCCAGCCTCATTCTCACAAAAATTCAGTATTATATTTGCATTATTGTGGAAAGCACCCCCAGAATGAGTATGCTTTCTTGTGAGACTAAAAGATGGTAGTGAACACTTTGTGCTCAGAGTATCCGAGGGGGATGTCAGGTAACAGAGGATGGCATTTAGAAAAGTGAACATTATTTAATGATACTAATGGGATCTCAGTTATCTGGTCCCCTCTGAGCAGGACTGCTTGTTGGCAGGGTTTAGCACATGTAGTTTGGACTTCTGTGCTTGTATCAAGTTGCTTCTAATTGCATACGACATGGAAGTTACTGGCATTATTGGATAAACAAGAGTTAATTAGAAGAGGTACTAATTTTTCAGGCTGAAAAAAAAAGATTGGGATGGAGGAGTGTCTGTAAAGCAATGCTATTTTATCTAACGCCAGCTATGTGAAACGTATCCAAAAAGCATTGATTTTTCCATTGGAGGTTGTACTTCATTCACCTCATTTACCTAAGTATTCTTAAAGGCAAAGACTTGGTAAATTGATTTTGGATAATAAACCACTGGGATTTGCAGTCTGTGGTATGCCAAGGTTAACTGGCTGGAACTGGGGAAGTATATCCATCCTGCTTCTGCAACTCCCCTGTCTCCATTCATAGCAGTGTGATTGGCACTGACTTACAACCTGGATTACTCATGTGGCTCTATAAATGGCAGTGTTCTATCCTCAAGTCGTCACTGGTCTTCCAAGAATGTCTCCCAAACTCCTTCTCCACCCACTTTCTCAGCTGCTGAAATACCTGGGCATAGCAGTGGCAACTAGGGATGCATTTCTGCTGCTGAAAGTTCCTCCCAGGACTGATGGGGAAACTTGCTAGATGGAGAGAGCTTATCACAGCCTAAAGGCAGCCTTCAACCTGAGTTATTGTGAGACTAAATATTTTTTTTTTGCATGTGAGGAAGGTTTATGTGTAGTCAGCTAAAATCTTTGAGTTCTTTCTCTGCAGGTTCCATGGGCCAGCCACACTGCAGATCGTTTCATCACTAATCCTAATGACTTGCCAAGAGCACTGCTTGCATTATGTTTTCTGCGTATTGCTTTGGGCAAATAACTCCACCATACCAGAAAATTTAGTGCATTAGAATGCATGAGATTTATAATGGGCACCATCACCTATTTTTCTTAGTGAAAACCCAAAGACCAAAAAGGCTTTTAAACTCAAACGTATCAGAGTATAAACCAAAACATTTTGTGCTTTAGAGCAGAGAGAGCAAAAAGCTTGGGCTTTAACAGTGGGCAAAGAGAGCCAAGCTCCACTCCCTGGCCCAGAGATGAACTGCCGTGGCACAGATTGTTTCCCTGCAGCTCACCCGCCTCACCTCCAGACCAGGACGGCCGTATCCAAACCGTGCAGATGGCTCAGGTCAGGGTAAACCCTCGAGTCGTGCCCAGGGACTGTCTGGGAGAGGGCTCCATGGCCATCCATGGGGATGGACAAGGCAGACCAGTGTTCAGGTGCAGGGATGAGTTTGTCCAGCCTGATCGGTATATGGAGGAACTTTGGACTGAAATTGCTTTCAGCTGAAAAAGGCTGGCATATTAATGCACTGAATTAGATAGCTTCATCAAGTGGTCTTGGTATTTAACGCTTTTTACTATGACTGCACGTGGCAAAGTAACATTTCCACCACTACCTTGGAAGAAGGAGCAGGGCAGGACAAACCGTTCCAATTACCCCAAGTCTTGCTATGCTGTTCAATCATTTTAATCTAAGGAATTCATGCTGTCAGCCAGATGAGAGCATAGGGGTAATACCAAGCAGATCACGAAGGGGTGTTCGACATAGCTGCTAAATTGATGAAACCTAACGTGGAGTCACAGTTACAGGAGGTGAAGCATAGTGAAGGTCTGTTTTAATTACAGCACTGAAATATGGTGGCAATGGACAACCTTATAAATCTCTCTTAGACTTAAGTAAGTTTTGCATTACATTTTTAATGAAATGCTGATTACCTTGTGCTAATTGACATGAGCCCTGAACAGACAGAAGCAAATGAAAACAATCTGGCTGCTACCATGCATTATTATGACCAGACCTTCCTCACTGTTCATTGAATGCAGGCTGGTAGGACGCCAGGGATGAAGCTAGGTGGTGGTGGTATTATAGGGTGTGTTCTACGGCTTTCACTATTTAAGGTGTCTGTCATCTTTTTCCTTTCTTTGTCTTCTATTTGCAAATTAATTGAGTTAATTTCTAGTACCTGCTTCACTTACTTTTTGTTTGCTGACTTGTCTGGGCAAGCAATGGTTTTAGGCCAGCCAAGTAAAATAGAGTTGTCCTCAAGTCAACTGTTGGTGAACAGATTTTGTATCTGGCTTGGAGGGTTTTCATGAGAGTTTTTCAAGCTCAGTTCCTGTTTATGTCTATAGGAGTTCTCTGCTTGCTTCCAGGAACAGGATTTTGTACAAACTTAACATTTTTGTTTAAGATAATCAGTGTATTTTATTTATGGTATGTCTATGGCTGAAATGCAAGTACTGGATGAAATAGTTCTGTGTAATTCTGAGGTTAGGTGCCTGACAGCTTTAGTGAGATTGACCTTTCAATTGGACCCCTAGTCCTTGGGATTGACTGTCAATTAAGTGGTTGCTTTGGTTTTAAATTATGATTTTCATCCTAGGCACATAAGACCAAGTTTCATCTTCAATCATCTTAACCTAACTTTCAGAAAGTCAGGTTAAAAGCCCAGTGCTTGCTGAAAATTAAGCTACTTTAATTTATCAGAAGTTGATTTTTGATGGTTTGTTACCCACTTTAAAATATATAGGCCATTATCTCTTACAGTGTAAACACTGTGGAAAATGTCACATTTAATAAAAACTGGGACCTCATTCTCAGCCTTATTTTAAATGAGTTTCATTATTTTACTCAATATATTATTTATTCATGTATTCAAATATATTTATTCAATGAAGGCAGAGATATTTTGATTAATTGAATGACTAAATGCTCTGTACTTCTCATGCAAATTGCAAAAAAAAAAAAAAAGTAGAACTCTCTTTGTACTCCAAGGGCTAAATGCATCATCAGAATGTAATGAATGCCGCTGCTTGTGCGCAGTCAAGTGAGGATTCATGTTATCATGAATCTCTCCGTGTGGTTTTTATTATTACAGCAAAAATAAAATTGAGCACATGGGTTACATATCTGTTCGATGCTTATTTACAGACCCCAATTAAATGGGAGGTAGAGTAAGTGGCCAGATGAGCCATGCCAGTTACCCAGTTGAGTATTACAGGCTGACTCCAGTATTTCTTTGCTATTATTTCTATAATTCTACCAGCTTTGCCTTTCTCAACTGAAATTTAATAATTTAAAAAAAAAAACCTGCAAAGCGAGAGAGGTGGGATTTTGAAAAAGCACTTGCCATTATATTAACTAATTTCCCACTGAAGTGGGGAGTTAATCTCATAGACCTGACTTCGGCGGGAGCAGAGCTCAGGCCAATACTCAGCACTATTAAACACTCAGAGCAGCAATGTGTTTAAAGTTTGCACAGATTGACAGTATATCCAGGCTTTGGGAATTTGAGCAGGGTAAGACGTTAAAGGGGCTTTGGACCAGGCATGTTATTTTCAACTAAAATCACTCATAGAATTTCCACAGACTCAACTTAGGTGGGAAAAAAAAGCTTTTAGCTTAGAAAAAAAGCCTGGTGAATTTGGTTTCTTTTGTTTTTAATACATATTTAGGGCAATACATGTACCTTCTGTCCCCTCAGCGCTGCAGCTGAGAGTCAACCCAAACCAGGGCATTTGCTGGCCCCTTTGCACGGGTCCCAGACAGAAACCTGATTTGCCATGACCGACCTCGGCGTGCCCAGACGGGTCTGGTGACGAGGGTGACAGCCAGGGTGTAGCAACCATGGGCTCTTCTCCAGCTCATGCACCGTCAAGCCAAGGTCAAGGTCCTGGCCCATGGGCCAGGAGACCTTATTTTGCACCACCCCACCCCTGCTGCATCCTCCATCCATGCTGTGGTTCCTGACTGAAAGAGAGAAGCTGGTATCGCATCGCAGAGAAATTTTGTTACGTGATTCCCCGTCTGGTGGACCTGACCTACATATCGCGCCTGTGAGATGTACATCGAATACCTCCGCACAGCCTGCTGTAACGCAGGTTGCCCTTCATGTCTCTGGTACGAGGCCCAGTTGCGTACTGGGTTGCCTGCCCAAAAGGCTGGCAATTTTGATCAGGCCTCTTTGGCTGGAAAAGGATCCAAGGTGGTGGAAAACCAGTGCCTCTTCGTTGAGCAGAAGGACTGACAGTGGCATGGGCCAGGCATTTTCCTGAGCACCTTCCAGAAAACAACCTGTCCAACTGCAGGGCGAAAACTTCGCTCTCAGATCTCTGTACCCGTCTTTCTCTCTCATGTTGTATTCAGTCCCCCAGAGGGATTTCCACTGACATTAACTGATCCTTGGTGCATTATATATCTGAAAGCAGAATTTGTGCTCAGGTTGCCAGACTATGCAGCATAGACGCAGAAAAAGGACAGCCTGCTGCAATGTTGTACAAACCTCTGGTAGAAAAAGGAGGGTTTTGTTCTGGTTCTCCATAGATCAGCCCTTATGCACCAGTCTGAGGGTTCCCACATCCCTGCGTGCAGGACTAGGCAATATTCTATCTTGCAGCAATTTTGTACCACAATGTGGAAATTAATGTAATTATGTAATATGGAAATTCCCAGCAAAGGTGCCTGTTCCCCTTCCCTATGATAAGGCCTCCCTAGTCATACTATTTTACAGCCACGCTGTAGTTCATCTGAACCATGAAGTGCAAAGCAACTGATTTTTTTGATCAAGGTCTAAATTAGAATATTGCAATAAGAGTGTTTCTCTTGTACTTAAAATAATGTGTATTTCTGTATTGCATTAACAATATTCTGCATTACACTAAGTAGTTTTTAACATATGAAGTGCAACAAGGCAGTAGCTGTCTATCTGTCTAATAATAGATTCCATAAGCTGTATCGGTAAGTTGAAAGTAGCCATCTGTCTACTAAAGCATGTCCTTCACATGGGATTGTCCCAAAATAAGAATTTTCTGTTCCAAAAATCTGGTTACAGAAATTGGATTGTTACTGAGAGCATGAAATACTGCCTTTCCATTGGCTCTTGATGACCAAAGAGGCAGAAAACATGACCTGCAAGGTTGGGAAAATGTCTTGAGGTCACAATTTACCAAACCTCAATGTCTCTATTATGTTCTTCAAAGCGGGAGAGCTTAAAACAAACACCAGCACTGTGGGAGGCACCTGGAGAGCACTGGCAGTCTGTTCATCTAGACATCAAATTCTTCTCATCTGTTTGCAGTCCTCGTCACATCACAATGGAAACTTTCAGGACTGGACTCACGCTTAGGATATCAAAGTCATTGCCCTTGTTATCTTTTAGTTCCTCTTGCGTGAAAGCTTTGGTATGAAACTTAATAATAAAACCTGTGGGCAGCTCTCCTAATAGTATACATCTCCCTCATGTTAGTGGGTCATCTGCTCAGCCCTCAGCAGGGTGCGTTGCATCCTGCAAAAATTCTCATAACTTTCTCAGGTGGGTATTTTCATGATAGCTACTGGACAATTCCCATCATTTGAGACTGCTGAAACACAGCAGCCCTGTAGAGGCATGGAGATCGGAAACATTTGTAGATTTTTTTTTTTTTTTTTACTGAAGTCTGCTGTGTGTTCCTTCATTATAAAAAGTGTTGCTTTTCTCTGAAACTGCTGTTGATGCACTAGCCCTAAGGCATTTAAAGACAACGTTTCATACCTGCCTTCGCAGTGAAAACAACACTGTTGTGAAGAGGCAAAGCATTTTAATGTTATTTGTCTCTACTCATTGTTGCTCATTTTCTTTGCCTTTTAATTTGTGTCTGCTCAATTTCTCCATTACTTTTATTAATTATTGGAACAGCACTTACTGGTCTCAGCTACCTATCAGTTCTTCACAGCCCTGGACATTGCAGAAACACAGCAGAGGAAGTTCTTGAAGTCACTGCCAGGCTTGACATTAATTTCCATAAGGCCCGTGATCTGAACCACAATCTTCTTGCAGTGAAACTTAAGACATGATAAAAAATTGGACTGTGCTTAATTCTAGTCTTGTCAATGGCAAACACATTTTTCATTGAGCATTGAACTTGGTAAGAACATGGAAAAGCATCATGCAGAAAAGGAAACACTGGAGTGAAAACGAGGAAACCTCTATATGGTTGTCATGTTACTTTGGTAGATTTACTGCTTGCAGAAACTGATCAGAGACCAGGACACTGTTGGGTGTCAAGCTTGGCTCTGCCACAGAGTCACTGCGTGACTCACATTTATTGAACAGCGATAATGTTTACGTGCTTCACAGTGGGGCTGAGTTTGTGATTGCGGAGATCACATATGCTCCTACATGGACATAAGCTGTCTGCTTGTTCACGAATAACCCAAACGAAAGGCTGCTGCTTTATGTTTGGATGACAGATGGGTCTGGTCTAGTCATGTTTTTGTTGGCGTTCACCTATTCAGTGTACAGCAGTGAGTGCACTGCTGAGCGCTCTTCTTTAATCTCTTAAGTAAAATACGCGTTTCCTCTCTTGGAAGGTCTTTCTAGGTTAGATATAAAAGATAGGTTAGTGTGACTAACTATAGTGTAAATTACTGTTGTCTAGATTTAGACTTCTAAGAACTGAGTCTGGGAATAGTCTGTGGTTTCTTGACTTTGTTGAGCCGCAGAGGGAGCAAGCTTACATCATGCCTGATGACCACAACCAGCACTAGTTCAGTGGTTTCTTTGATACAATTAAGAGATTGCTTTTAGTTTTAATCACTTGCTATTTAAAGGTCCAGGAGAGAGACTGATTTACAAGTCCTCTCAAACTTTGCATGGGGTCAGGAAGGCCATGAACACACAGAAGGCAGGGCCATTAAAAAAAGCAAAGCTAGGGTAAAAGTATGTCCATTTTAAAAACAAATCTATAAATTTTCCATCCAAAATTATATTTGTTATTCTTCACAGTAGCTGTATAGCTGTGAGCTGCCTATTGAATGACTCTAGCGTCCTTGAACATAAAATTCTGTTGCGTAAATAATTTCAGAAAGTGTTTTCTTATGGTTCTGTTGAATCTTTTAAATTATCCCATCTCTGTATACCCACCCCATCATATCTCAGATGCAGAGCTTTTTAAATCTCCGTGAAGTGATATGTTACATCCCTAGCTGCATTCCCATGATTCCACATATCCATGCATTTCATTTATATTGTTAATTTGGCATCAAATCCATCAGATTGGCCAGTTCTGGGAAACCAGATAGTTAGAAATAGTCAAGGGTCCATGAGTCAAAAAACACCAGGCCTGGTTTGCCACAGACACGTTCATGAGTTCGGCTCTTCCATTGTGGCCAAGCTCAGAGGACAGGTCACTGCCACTACTTCCCCCAGCTTCAGGGCTCGCTGGAGGCCAGGTCAACCACAGCTTCAGTCCTGCCTGCTGGCTCTCCAGCTGGTTGAGGTCACCTTGGGTGGGTGAAGTGACCCATCTCTGCTCCTTTCCAGTGGCACAGCAGAGAGAATCGGGCTCCTCCTCAGCCTTCTCCTCTGCTGCAGCTCTTCAGGAGGGGTACAGGACAGCCCAGCACCCTCCTCCAGCTGTACATTCTGCTCCCACCGACGGCGGCGCTGGATGAGGGCGTTCACCAGCCAATGCCACAAAAAATTGTCAGGAGTTGAGCACAGTTCGTGGATTTTCTATAAAAAACTAATTACAGACTTTATTGCTGAGTGCCAAATCCATTTTCCCCTCTTCTGGGAGCCATTCAATAAACTTTATGTTCTGAGGTAGAGCAAAACTGCTGTAGTTTAATGCAGTGTTTTATGCGTCTTCCCTGCACTCTAACACCTGATTTTTGCTAATAGCCCAGTGTGGATTTTCTTTTTCTTTCTAAATTATATTAATAGGCCTGAAATGTCCCGTGACATGGCATTTCCCTCTAGAGGCTTACTCCTTCTTCCCTGGGAAGAAGCCAGTATTTCCAGGAGCGGTTGCCTGTATAGATTTGTCACCTAGACGGATGTGGGCTTTGGGTGGGATCAGACCAGGTGGAGTCCCCGCTGCACCATCATGCCAATGCAAACCAAAGGGACAAAGGTGGATTAGCATCACTCTTGCTCCACCACCCCCATGGGACACTGCATCCCCTCCCCTGACTGCGCAGGGTGACAATAAGGACCCTGTGGCACCACCGTACACAGTCTTAACCCAATGTTGTGTTGGCTCAGGGTAAGCATCACTCTTCAAGTCGGTGCTGGGTGCTGAGGGCTGCTCCCATGAAGAGGGTCTGCAGAGTTTGGCTTTCTATGCACTGAGAGTGCCCTGGGGTGAGGACATGCTCGCTCCTTCCCGGAGCAAACGCTCTTTCAGACATGATTGCTTGTGAGGAAGGGATGCCACAGTTTAGGTGGCATCTGTGACTTTGAACCTGGGGACCTGGGCTGCATTTACATTATCTAAAGGCCTCAATCTGGGAAGCGCTATTAAAGAAAAGAAATAATGCAGAAGGTAAGACTTTCAGATGATTAGCATCTATGTTTATACTCCTTTCACAGAACCACAGGACTCTGTTAGTGCAAGTTCTTGGGCATAAACCAGAGCAAACCATGCCTGGAAATGAAAAACAACACTACCTAAAATGAAAACCCCATCCAAGAAACGAACCCACAGAGAAACAAACTCAGAATTGAGGTTGTCACAGTGGTTTTCATTCAGCCTTTTTTAACTGCCCCATTTCCACATTCATGATCTTCTGGCCATGGGTGCATTTGATGGAAAAAAAAAAAAAAGGAAGCATAAACTTCAGCAGAATATCGGAAGAAATGCTTTGCAAGAGAGGTGCACTAGGATTATAAAAAGTTTTCCTCCCCAAAAGCAAATGGGCTTTAAAAACAAGACTAGGCAGTGCATTGACTATGGCTTACTAGGGTACTGCACAGCAGAAGGAGGGTCTCTGAGTGAAAACATCTTTTCTAGCTCACACCTGTGATGGGGGAAGATTTTCAAAGGCATTAAGAAGCCATTGGTGCAGTAACTCCCATATGCAGTTTCAAAAACAATCATCTGCGTGACACTGCAGGTGACACTCCCCAACGCTGGGGTTCAGGACGCACCGTCATCCTCTACTGAGCAGAGAAGCTGTGCAACTTCTGGCAGTAACCCGTCAGCCCTATAGCATCTCTCTGTGCCACTGGGTGAGCGATAGGGCTTCTTTAGGGGGTGATAGTGGTGGTATGCAGCTCTTAACAACAGCAAAAATTCCCAGAGAGTCAAATCCAAAGCTTCTGGAAATCAAGAGGAAGTTTTTGATTGGAAATTATTCACTGGCTTTTGGATCATGCTGATATGTGGGGTTTTTTTGTTTTGACATTGCCTGAGACAAAGGGAAATTAGGTTCTTGATAGTACCGCACCAGATTGCAGGCTCTGCATCTTGGACTTTTAATTCAGAACAACTGTTACTTTTATTAGTTTTGTGTTATGTCTTATTTTACTACAATCTTTTTTTTTATTTCATAAATATTAATTCCCCAGACAGTCTCTTTTGTTTAGTAGTTTTCATCTATCACAGGCTTTTCTGTTTTCCTTTCCTCTCTCATCCCAGAGAGATGTCATCCTCTGCCATCAAAAGCGAGAGCTTCTCAAAGGAAGCTCTTCAGCCCAGAGACGTAGGAGCAATATTTTTACTACGTATCATTTTTGTTTTCTTCTCTGTGTTCTTTCCCCTTCACTTCCTAATGCCAGAGCCAGGCTCTGATTTCGCTTGCTTCTTTGGAAGGGACTGTAATGTTTTAAAAACCTAATCACCATCTTTTTTCTCCTGTCATCCATGGACAGTCATTTTAGACCATTCATTCATCTTTGTACTGATGTTGAGGTACCAGACTGCTTTACCGGATGCCATTCAAACCCAGAGAGCTGTTCCCAGGCAGCCTGTGGTTTTGTTACTGTTTGGTTTGGGTTTTTTTTTTTCCATGGAATTGCTTGAACTACTTGTTTTCCTTCACCTTCTCTACTGTGTTTCTAGTCATTTTTAATGCAGATGAGTTAGATGTGGTAGGCTGAAGCAGGTAGGCAGAGTTGTAGTACTTCATTTAAGCTGTACCTACTAACCAGGTTCTTAGTGCTACTTCTTCAAATTGGACTGGTTTGGCTTAATATTGTCCACTTATTCCAGATAAACTGTATGCTTCTCATGTCCCCGTTTCTTGCAGTGAACCCAGTACTTCTCCAGGAAAAATCAAATGCTGCCTTTATAGATCCGTGAACTTTATGTTTTTTTCAGTAACATACAGGTTGATTTTCAGAGGTGTGGCAAACTCATATTATCAAATTAAAAACCAGACCAACACATGTAACCCTCCTTTCTTGTACTTGTGATTTTTTTTTTCAATCCCAGTACAACATCTTGGAGTATCTGACTGTACTGGACTTTGATGACTTTCCATTTGGTCTCAGGCGCATGTAAGATAGTTGTTTTGATAAATGGAAAACTATATGTGTTGCTGTAGTACGATATACATTTTCACAACAGGTAGTGCCAAATGTCTGTTATTAATTTCTCATAGACACCAACCTGATACGGAAGTTGCACCCAGTGGTGAATCTCATAAGTGTTGGTCAGGAAAGAAATAACAAAAGAGGGAAAGGTGTAAGTCTAAACCATTAAATGCTTTGAATACCTGTAATCTGCTAATACCAACATTCTTTACTGCCACAATTTCTCAACCTGAATTTTGAGACTCCAGTTTAATCCATTTACTTAACCTTTATGTAACTGGGAGGACTAGGAGCTTCAGGGAGTACAAATATTTAAAGAGATATTTTGGTCTGAAATTCTCCCAGAGAAGTACCAGGAACTAGAGCTGAAAAATAAACCCCATCCCCCATCTTAAAATACAAGCAGAATCACAGAAAATTGAAAGTGCTGACAGCGTTGGGTTGCCTTGCCTTGAACCCGGCAGAGTTGCGCTTGGGCAGGGAGGAGATGTTGGGAGAGGACAAGGTTCAGCTGGTGAAGATGGTAGAAAAATGCAGCAACACTGGACCAGTTCCTTGTGGCTTCTCACATCTGGAAACCAGGGATGATGCATTATGCTTTGAAGTTTACAGATGGAAAAAGACCAGATAAGTACTGAGTGTTATTTTTATCCCAGACCTCAGTCCGCAATAGCGGCTCCAGATGCAGCTTCAGGAGGAATTATTCATCCTGCCAGCACCTGCAGATCCCCCTGCAGTTTATCTGAGGTTTATTTGGGAATGAGCATTTATTCCCATTGAATGTGTACATCTGTTGCCTTTAGTCCCTAACAAGGCAGATCATAGCTAAAATATGCCCATATTTTAGTGGACTCAGGACTGCTCCACTACCTCGCTGAAGGGAGCAGAAAGATCTCATAGTACTTCCAACAAGCTGAAATTTTAGGCTACGCTTGAGCTCCTAAGATTTACTGACCTCAGTTGATCCACAAAACCTAAGTGGGGAGGGGACAACAAGAGGGGCCCAATCCTGTCTGCAGTGTTGGAGTGGGTGAAGAGGGAACAAAAAGATTTATTAGGCTGATGTGTAGGCCCTCCGTAGCCTAGCTGGCTGTTCAGCAGTTTTTCCGAGTTGTTCAGTTTTTCTCAGCTAATCTTGGCAAGTGTTTTCTCCTCCTGGAAACGGTATAAGCGAACCTGTGGTTTATCTCTGCTCAGGTGGTCCTTCTCTCTCTGAAGCTGCAGACAAGAGAACATGAATCGTTGAAAGTGAAACAGGAGCAGATGTTCTGCATCAGGTTTAAACTAGTAGTGTATGGTAGCTGCTTTATCTCAATCTCTTAAGTACTATGTGTGTTTTGGAGCAGCCTCTTACTCATCCTGTTTAACATTCGTGTCTTCCTTTGAAAATGTTTGCATCTCCCCTCTCTGCTCCCAGCCTTCCATGGGTTTGAAAGTTCAACTTGAGCTCTAGTGGTGCTGAGTGCAGCTTGCAAGAGGGATGCTGGGGGTGTTAAATGAAGAACATCCGAGGAGAGTGAGGAAAGAGAAGTGAGAGGCACAAGTGAAAAAGAAGTTCAGGCAGAATGAAGAATTAAGGCTAACCTTAAAATAACTGGGACTCCTTTGGACCCTGTATTGCATTAACTCGGGGCTGAGAGAATACAGTGGTGCTAGTAAGGTGAGTTAGGGGGCCTTGACCACTTCTGAAGAGCACAGGGGAGAGGGACTAAAGTTGGGGGCTTGCACTTGCATGTGCATAAAGAGAGGTGATGGTGAGCTGGAAGAAGAGTGCACCCAGGAGGACAGAAAGAGTTGAATGAAATTGCAGTTTGTTCCTGGAAGCAGTGAATCCCACATACTGCTTTCCCCCGTGAGCAAAGCTTATTTTTAAACAAACAAAGCCAGAGATAAAGTTAGGTCATGGAGCAGGAAGAGAAGGTCTCTAAAAACAGTAGGAGAAGTTGGGAAGAGGTTTTGTGAGACTTCCTTGCTCATGCTAGCTGGGATACCCAGCAGTTGGAAGATACACATGGGGATGGATTACAGGAATGGATACAGGGTTGATCATAAACCTGATCAAAAGCGTTTAAGTATGGTCCTTGCAAATGGACCCTCACAGGGTGACATGCTCCAGCTAGCATTAACCTCCAGCAGGGATTTAGAAATAACAGCATAAGCAGAGTTTAATGAACTCAGTTTTATATTTGAAATGCAAAACTGAAAGGGTTGAGAGCAGTTGGATGCCACTGTTATCTCAAGGTCAGCTGTGCAGATGCATCTCATAAAAGGCAGGATAACGTTCAAAGAACAAAATTCACTGTTAATTATCAGCATGTTTGTGGGAGGCGTTTGTGCCGTAGAAGCCCCCCCATAAGGTGAAGGGCGCGGCGGTGCTTGGCAGCTCTCCCTGCCTTGTGAAGATGGGTCCTGCAGCAGGCAATGCTGTGGGTTGGAGGAGTAACCATTAGCTCTTCATTCCTGCACCCAGTGGGTAGCAGTTACTGCACAGATAATCTAAAACAACAGCTCTCTTAGCTGGACATTGTAACTTAGGCTTACTTCTCCTGTCAGGAATATCACCTCTTCCCTCACTATGTGAACTTGTCACTTTTACCTGCTTCTAAATCCGTGTTACCTGGCAGCTCTGGAGAAGGACAGCCTCCATTCAATAAGCCAGAACAGCATCAACACCCAGTGTTTCTCAGGAGCCATCAGGGGCCTCTGCTGTCTTCATTAAAATAATCCGAGAGGTGACAGCACTTCCAGGTACTGATGGGCTGTGGGCACCATGGATCTTCTCAGACCACCCTATTAAGCCAGATCAGCAGCAATGCATGCTGTGCTACTGAATTTTTTCAGTCCCACCTACGCAGGTATGAGAATGTCTTTCAGGGCTTCAGTACTGCCTGGAAGCACCCGTGCAGGCTGTTCTGCGACCCACATAAGCCGCTGTGCCAGCTGGGTGCTTACCACTGGGATGTGGGCAGGGGTGTATATACGCATATGCGCGCGTATGTATATAGGGAGATGTATGAATTCTCGCCCAGTTAAGCGTAACTTGTTAATCAAAGAGAAAATAAGCAGCTTATAAAAATGAAAAGCCCTGAGAACAGCAACAGGCTGGTAAGGGTGAGCAAGCAGAAGTCAGTGGTGGCTGGAGTCATTGACAGCCGAGCAGCCAGTTCCCCCATCAGTACGTTTCCAAGGCTGCAGTACCGAAAAGCAGCGCAGTGGGCGTAAACCACCAGGCTCTACATTTTCCCTGTGCTGAGGGGCAGCTGCCCACGTGAGCAGCTTAAGGGCAAAGCGCACCCCTCTGCAGCGCGAGCAGCCCCGAGGGAGGTGGAACAGCGCTGGCCCCGGGTGCGGGACCGAGCCGCCCTGTTGCCTGCTGTGCAGGAGAGGGCACGCGTCCATCGCGTGCACGCTTCCGTCGAGCGCACGCTTCCGTCCCGTGCACGCTTCTGTCACATGCATGCTTCCGTCGAGCGCACGCTTCCGTCGCGTGCACGCTTCTGTCAAATGCACACTTCCATCGTGTCCATGCTTCCGTTGCTTCCATCGCGTGCACGCTTCCGTCGAGCGCACGCTTCCGTTGAGCGCACGCTTCTATCGCATGCATGCTTCCGTTGCTTCCGTCGAGTGCACGCCTCTGTCGAGCGCACGCTTCCGTCACGTGCATGCTTCCGTAGAGCGCACGCTCTCGGCTCCTGTCGCCCGTGCAGCTGAGTGCCTCGATTCGCTCCTGGCTGCCAGACCCTGTCCCTTCGGACCGGAGGGCTGCGGGCTGGCACCTCGCCGCTGCTCGCCTTGCCCTGCTGCTTGGGAAGAGGGGCTGTCTTCCCCACCTTTCCGTGCCCTCCACACTCACAAATGCCGTGAACGCCTGCCCGGTGCTGCAAGTCAGCTTCGGGGACAGCAAGGACCCGCTTTGGGAGATTTTTGCATGCAGAGCAAGAGCCAGATGAAAAGTTGGTCCTGGAGCTCGTTTTTTCTTCCGATCTTTGCTGGCATGCTCAAGCTGCAGGTGGGACGAGGCAGATGACAAGGATACGAGAGCAGCGAAGAGGGAGCCAGCCCTTTCACCAGAGAGAGGGAACTGATCAGAGGCTGGCGCGCGTTCAGCAGCCATGAAAGGAGCAGAGTGCAAGGAGACAGAGCTTGGCTGCAGCCGGAGGAGGATCCCGAAAGCAAGAGCTCAGAGTGGCCTTTTCTGCCCGTTTTCTTTGGGAAGTTTGGAAAAGAATGAGCATTTAAAAAAGGGGAAAAAAGATGATGTGCAATTTCTTTCAGGGGGTAGTTTAGGGAACAGTTTCAAAAAAATAGCTGCCATTTAAAGAAATACTAAGAATTTGTTCTTCAATTGTAAGTTAACATTTCGTATGCAGTCCCTAAATGGATCTGTTATTAGATGAGACAGAGAACCCTTAGAAATCACAGTAAACACAGCTGCAGAGATGAGGAAAACTAACAAGGCATCATGCTAATAATTGTACCTTCCAGTTGTCTTTAAATCGCTGACGAAAGTTCCCTTCAACATTGCCCTCATGCTCCGACATAATGAGGCTTAATGCGGCAAGTCAGATGCTTAAAAATAACAACCTAGACACTTTAAGGCTTGTCAGGATTTAAAGAAGGGTACCCAGGCATGTTTTCTGTTCTTTTATTGCTGTGCTGAGGTCTCCCCACTGCAATCCAGAGGGACCAAAGGAGACGGGAAGTTTCCAGCGAGGACCTGGTGGTCAGATCCACAGAGCTTTGAATATTGTCGTCTGTGTAGAGCTGGCACAGTGGATGGAGCACGCTGGCATTTGGGAAGAGGCGTCGATGGCCAACAGAGACGGCAGCCTTGTGTAGCTGCTCTTTGCTTCCCAGAGAAGCCTGTGGTGGAGTCATTTGTGGTCGGCTACTGGCAGTGAATTTCTTTCTGTGCACAAAGACTGAAACATCTGTTTTTTTAAGAAAATGGGAAAATATTGCAAAAGCAAACAAAACCGTCTCCTGTGTCATGGTACATCATCAGTCTTTTGCTTTGGTCCCTCTTTGGGTCCAATCCTGACAGCGTTAGGGTTGGACTAAATGACTACTGCTGGCTTGTTTGGGGCTGAGCATCCCTGAGGGCCGGAGTCACTGGTATCTATCTCAAGATGGAAGAAATCAGACGTAGGAAGCTATTGATGAAACAGGCTTTCCATGTTAACCCAGAATCTTGTTTCTGTACTACTTCATTCTGCAGCAGGAAGGTTTCCTGGGAAGCCTGTTGTGATGAAGATTATAAATGGATGCTAGCATTTAATAGAAAAGGCCTTTTGTCTTTTCAAGCAGGGGGTCATCTAATTCTTTTTGTGCAGCAGCAGAAAGGTGAAAAGTTTCCAGTTAACTATAATTAAGGCCGTGGAGAAAGAGCAACCCTGGTTAGTTGCCTTCTGTGAACATTAGCGAGCGGCATGGACAAATGTTCCAGGAAAAGTTGCCTTGGAATAGCAAGGTTCAGTCTGAGCACAGTACAACCTTACCAAAGGGAAGTAAAAGAAATTCAATGTTAATTTTTAATAGTTTAGTTGAGGAGAAGAAAATCCATTTATCCAAAGGATTTGGGTATTTTGCCAGTCTGTGTCGGGATGAATTCATTCAAATCATTACATGAAAAAAAAGAGTCAGACTGAGATGGGAGACGAAATATGTTCTTGTTTCTGTTTCTCGACCTGCCGGGGAGTGAGATCAGCTCTCTCCTCCCCATCTCCTCCGGCCCTTTGCACCGTCCCGTTAGACAGCAAGCGAGCCTCACTGGGGCGAGCTTACGGCAGGGTTCTACGCTGTCGGGCGTGATCACTGCTATTTCCAGCATCCTACCTTAAAAAAACCCAGCACTGCGTTTCTTGGTGGGGGCCTGAGCCTGTATCCCTGGTTCACGGGAGGGAGGAGATGTTAGGAGGGGACATCCTGCAGTGTCCCCCACAGAGTGCCTGCCCCAGCCATGGGAGACGGGGACTCAACACACCTAAATATGTAATTACAGCGTTCCCCTCTGCTCCAGCGGGTTGCTAAAGCCCGTGAACTATATGTAAAGAAACCAGCTATGCAGCAACTATCTTCTGTTTTTCCTATTCGGGTTTCAAAAGCTTTGGAGCAATATTGGTGCATCACACGCTGAGTTAAAAATTGGAAACATATTACCCTGATTTAGCATGGGACTGAGTAAATTGTATTCAGTTGGAATAGCACATATCCCGCTGAGAAGAAAATAAGTATTTCTACTTGACTGTGTGACACCTAAGCTGCAACCCAGAGGTACAGGAGGAGGATTTGTGTTACCGAGAAATCCATTAATGGCGGCGGCCGGGTCAGAGCTGCCAGGGCTGAGCAGGGCGCGTGTGCCGCAGGCGGTGCCAGGCGTTCGGGCTGCCGGCACCTCCTCCACCGCATCCCGCGCAGGGTCTCGCACGGTGCCTGTCGCGGTGGGGTCCAAGCAGCTGCCTGGTCTCTGCCCGCCTCGTAGTTTGATGCCGTTGCCTTTTCCTGAGGGAGGTTTCGTACAAAGCAGCGGCCTCTCCACCTGCGTGGCCCTGCCGCATTTGCTGAAAGCCTTCAGGAATGAAGCGGGTGAAACACCTAGGTGTGCAACAGTGAGCTTAGCTTCCAGAAGCCACCGTCCCAGGTTCGTGAAGCTTGAAGGACCCACAAAGAGACACCTGCCCACACGGTAGGATCATTTGGGCCCCTCTGACACCTTCTCAAGCAGGTTCTTGGAGGTTCACAGTGCTGGAAGTTCCTCACTCTGTTTCAGCACAGACATACCTTACCCTTTCTGTTGGGGTTTTCCCTACATCTAAACTGAATCTCTCTTGTTTAGCTTTATTGCTACTTGTCCTAACCACAGCGAGTCCAGAGAGCAGATTATTCCCTTCCTCCCTGTGGAATTTTTTATGTGTTTTTATATTTATGTATCTATCTGCTTTGTCCCGTTTCCTCCCTCCACCCAGTTTATCTCACCCCTACTACCACAACTTCTTGCAACAGAGAAATAAATGTCAGTTTTTCCATCGTCTCCCAGATGCCAGCTACGTTAAAATGCAGTTTCTTACTCTTATTTTCTAAGGGCTACTCCCAGCTCCACCCTGGCTGACTCCATGCATCCCCAGCCCAGTGCTCCTCCTGGTGCACCATTTGCAGATGCCCGTGGCGTGCCTTTTGCTAACCAGTTCTCAAGCCTCTCCTTGAAAACCACATCCACAGCTCCTGCAGGAGAGATGTAATAGCAGAGTACAGCAGCTACAGGTCACTCCCTTGGCTTCGAGCTTCCCAGTGCCTGTGCTCCTCCCCAGGCTTGGGTTGTCCCAGTTTGCAATCCATCTACGCCGTGAATGCAACCTGGGAAGCACGAGGTAAACCGTGGAAGTCCCGTTGACCCTATCTACGGGCCCTGGCGACTTGGAGGCAGTTCTGCGAGCCCGGCCCTTTCCCAAGCAGCTGCAGCCAGCAGCAGCATATCCCCCGGAAGGGGCTTTCCCAGGGGAGGCTGGATGCTGTCGGCTCCCCCTCAGCCAAGAAGGTTGAGTGCAGCCCTGGGATGTGGCACGCTGTTGTGTCCCACCGCCAGGTCGGAAGGCACCGCAGCTCTGTCACCCTCACCCCACCACGGCAGCTGAGGTCCCGGCCTGGGGTTTCATCTGCTTCATTTTGCTGGGAGAGAAGAGAAGGGTTTGGCCATCTGCTAAATTCCCCATGGCCCCCTCCCTGCTGACACCCGGCGTCGGCCGCTGGAAAAATGAGGCACAGCGCTCTTTGTACAGGCAACGCGGGGCTCCAAACTTGTCTTCAATAAATAAAATCCCAAGAAACCTGCCGACATGATGATCCCCGCCCCCCTTAATTATTCCCAGCTCCAGGCTCCTCCGGCCTTCCTGATGGTTTCTCACATCTCGGGTGTATTGCGCTCGAACTCAGCCACTTCCATGTTGCCTGCCCTGTGTTTGTAAGATTCCTTAGAGCTTGAGAACAGCAACACGCACGGCGGCTCGTCCTTCCCCCCACTGTGTGGCCAGGCCATAGGTCTTTCTGCCTGGTCTTCCTGGGGACTTCCAACTTTTCCATCTCCTTGTTCAGAGGAGACATTTTACAGGATGTATGCATTCGTCTCATTAGCCCCAAACCCTACGTATTGTATGAGTCCTGACACCAAATCGTTTTGAGCAGGGAGGGTGGGAATGGACAGGCTTCCAAAGATGTTTGGGATTATACAGGAGAGCGTGGCGTTTAAAAGGCCTTGAATCCATACCTTATTGTGTGACAGAGTCTTAGGCTGGTTAAAAAGCTGGTTTTAACATACAGCTGGTGTCGCTTGGTGTCAGTCTGTGATTTCTCAATGAGATTTTTGTATCATTTGGGCTCACTGTGGTGCTTTACTTTCTCTCCAAGACAAAAAGGCCAATACTTAATGACCTAGTTGTGAATTTTTCCCAGGAAAGCATCAGCATCTGCGGCTGCATCTGTGTCTGCCGCTGGATTTTGGCTGTTTTAGTGTTGCTTCTTCTCTAGCACCCAGATCATGTACCTGGACAAAGAAGAGCGAATGCCAAAGTTGATGCGGGTTTGGGGTGTGTTGTCATTCAAATAACTGTAGCCTCCGGACCCACAGTAATGCAACCGTGTAACTGTTTCGCCCTTCCCTTCTACGTGCATGCACACGGATGCACACGGACAAAGTTGGGACCATGTACAGGGAGAAGGAGGGAATATGTGAAGCAATTTAGGATTTTTGACAAGACAGTGCTAGCAGCTACTGTGTATGACTGTTTTACTCTTAACAGCGTTGATTCGTCTTTTCATGGCCCTGCTGCATTCTGTACAATGGGAACTGAAAACGGTGTGGTTATCTTGAGTTGCAATACAGAGAATTATTTGAAAAAAATGCCTATTTGGCCTTATCTTCTCTGTGGGGCAATAAGTTCAATGCATGAAGTGGAGAAAAGGAAGCACTTTGTAATGTTTCAGGAGTTTCCTTCAGAGGATATAATTTGTCTCCAAAATTTTCTCACTTAGTAAAAATGCTCCTAAGTTAATTTTATTATTTTCTATTATCCAGCCACTCCGTAGAGACATTTTCATAGCAAATTTGTGTTCCGGTTTGTCTGTTTGCAAGTTGTCAGGGAAGATGTTAAGCATTTCCATCTCCAGTACAGACAGTGTGCTTTCTAGTCTGCTTTATTGGACTTCAAATAAACATTAGTTGAGGTTTTGGTGGGGTTCTCATTTGAGTGCTGGGAATTTCTGAAAAGTTAAGTCAAGAATAATATGCTATGAAATGTGAAAGAAATCAAAGTATGAAATGTTGCAAAGCTATTACTTAAAAAAATTATTGCAGTCCAGGTCAGTTTAATAACATCCCTTTATCTAAATGCAATTGTTCTTTTAGATTCAGTGTTTTGATTCACACAGCTGAATTGTCTGACCGTCATCTGTAGAAATCTGCAAAAAATCATAATTATTTGTGATGATTTGCAAAATGCTTATGGCTGGACTATCAAGTATGAAAAATTGCTAGTTCCCCTTTATTGTCTAATGCTGAACTTTCTTTTAAGAAAACAATCTAGGATTTGGTGTATGGAATATATTTACACCAAATAGGGTAGTTATGGATCCAAACTGTGAAAGCAAAATTTTAAAACAGTCTAAAATAAGTCTGTAACTTCAAGGCTGTCCATCAAGGTTGCAAGAATCTTACTCATACTTTTTATGTGAAAACAGAATTGGAAATGTGCTTGCATGTAACCTCATCCTCAAAAAAAAACCCCTTAAGCATTCAGGGAAATATAAATAACACTGGGAAACATTTTATATATTAAATGCCAAACACCTCCTAGAAATTGGGTGGTGTGGTTGATGGGCTGGGGGCAGGAGAGCTGATAATACCGGAGAGATTTTAGTCAGCTGAAATAAATATTAGTCTCGATGTCACATAGCTAGGACCGTTAGTGCCATCTATAGTTAGTCTGTCTGACACTTTTCACTTTTAAGACCTTGTTTTCAATGGATTATGAGCCTGCTGCACACACCTTCTAAACAAATACCATTAAGAAGATTTTGGTGGAGATGAGATCTGGTTTATGCTAAACTTAACAGTGCTATTGGATAGAGCCAACTAGGTGGGCAGCGGAGATGCAGCTGATTTTGATTGATAGCTGCTTGGACAACAGATGAGGGGAACTTGCATAATTCTAGCATAGGACAGAAACCAAACCTCCAGACAAAGTGTAATTGAAGAGTTAAAGGCAGATGCAAAGCCTTCCTTAATGTAAAACTGAAGAGAAAAAGCAATTTAGCAGGGCATGGGACTGCAAACCCTATTCACAATATTTGTCCTCCTTATTTTTATAGTGAGACAAAATTTAATTAATGGGTTTTTTGAGTGACACTTAGGTATTTCCATCCTTCTATTGAAAAAGTGCTTTCAGTGCAGGTCCCTGTGGACTGGATTGATCTCTGCTCCTGAAAAAAACTCATTAATTAAAAATGTCTTGTGTTTAAATCTGAACTTGGTGCTTGGCTATCAGACTTGGAAGGGCCCTCAAAGATTATTTTATCCTGCTGTGCCTAAGTAAGCAGAAGAAAATACCTCCTGTCTCATTACTGTGTTTTACCTTGAATAACCTTTGTATGTCTGGGGTTGATGATTGTCAGTTGGTCAATGTATATATTTTTGGTCAGTGTATTCTCTAGTGCCCTATACTCAAAGCCCCCCCGCCCTGCACAGCAGACATCCACATCAGCAGAGTGCGCTGGACTTCGCTTTCCTCCCTCGTCGTTAGTTTGGGACTGATGGAGATGAGAAGCTTCTGGGATCAGAGTATCCCCAGACTACTTTTTTTTTTTTTTTTCTTTTAAATGCTGCTGAGCTTGGGAGTCTCCTGCTGCTCATGTTGCCTCCCTGGTCAACTCGATTGCTGCGTCAGAAAAGGAAGAAAAACTTTGATCTTGACATGCCCTTCTTCGCTGTCCCCCTTCACGACTTCTGCAGGAAGAAACCCGTGATCAAGTGCATCTATGGTTTTGTCAGTCCTTTCAGGGAAGAACTGATGCTTTTATCAGATGTCTTCCCAAAACCTTTAATGCCCAGCACCTGCACACATGCTTAAAAGTGCCCAAAGTGGTGTGGATTTAGGCCTTTACTTACTGTGGCTTCTTGAACTGAGGGACCAGCGAGGACCTCTGGTAATGACCACAGACGCAGCAGTCGATGTCTAAGCAGCAGTGGCTGCGCACTCACAACTCCTCTGTAGCCACATCTACGACATCTTTGGGGGAAGACAGTCCATGGCCATAACTGTTTTGCTCTTCACCCTCCGTGGGTTTTAACAATATTTATCACTTGGATCTTACTTCTCTGCCTGCTTAAATCTGTGGGGTGTATTTTCCTCATCAGTTGTGAGCACATTTTCACTGGCCAGGTGGACCTCTAGTTTAAGTAAATGCCATTTTAGTTTTGTGTAATCTTACTCTGTTGCCAGTTCCCCATACCTGAATAATTTAATTCAGGAGTTAAATTATTATGTGGCTTAAAAACCTTGCCTGTAACTTAAAATGAGGAGGAACCATATTTGCATCAGATAACTCAGTGTTAATGCATAATGTCAAAATATCAAATGGAAAAATGCTGTTGTGATTGCCTCACATGGCGCTGTAGGCTCTGGGGACCATGGAGCGCGTCCTTTGGGTTTTGCAGCTTACAAGGAAGAGTTTGGTGCTTCTGCAGGAGCTCCATTAAAGGCTCTCCAGTGCCTTATCCGACTTTTCACTCGTGCAGTGCGAGTGTGGCTTTCATGTCGCCCACTCCTTCAGCGAGAGGGCTGTTACCATTAAACCTCAAGGAGAGCCAGCAGGACTCTGCTTCTGTGGAGGAAGCAGGTAGGTCAGCTCTTCCAGGGTGCTTTGGGTGTGTTAGTCAGCGGCAGAAGAAAATTGGGTTTGATACAATTGGCATCGTTCTAGGACAGTCACCAAATTGGCCTTTTTTTACAATAAGCTGAAGTCAATAGACAAAAAAAATTACGGAAGCAGAGCTTTCAAAACTGTACTTCCTACATGGTCCTTCATCCGTCAGCCGTACCAAACGGTACTGTAATTTATGAGAATAGGGCAATACCCTTTTACTGTTACATTGATATTTAATACGTGTTCTGTGTGCTACCAGGCAGGCCAGAGCACATGGAGACCTGACCCTTGGGTGTTGGTGTATACTAACAATGTAGCTGACCAAACTTTTATGCCATTTCTTCATATTTCTTCAATGTTAAAAAGAGTGGGAGACAAGTACCACTTCAAAATACACAAGTATCATCTTTTAAATTAATTTAATGTAGTACAGTCTCATTTGCAATTGCAAATACCAAGGCTGCATTTTTCCCCTTACTCTGAATGCCTGAAAATCTCATTAATATTAATGTATGGGGAAGAATTCCTTGGCTTATTGATGTAGGAATGCACAGCTCTACAAAGATTCATCTGCAGATTGGGGTCTGAAGCAACCATTCGATTATCAAATCTGACCTACTATCTAATACAGACTATAGAATCTCATCCACTTAATTCTGTGTTTATCCCAAGAACTGGACCAGAAAAGCAAGTACAGTGCATTAACGTATTGTAATGTAGCAGTGTATTCAGGCATTTCTTATTTTTTTACTCTAAAAGCAGAGGCAAACAGAAGTACTGTGCTATATGGTACTGATGAAAATCTGCAGGAGGAGAGATTTCAGCATTTTACCTCTCTGCAGAGAAGAATTTGTATGTCTGTGTGTTTGCATAGGGTTTTGTTCAGTTTTTTGAAAATCATTCACTGGCAACTCTAACCAGTGTAGAGATGACCATTAGTTCAGTTTCTGTCTGAGGACGGCATAAATTGAAATATGGATTTTATTTTATTTTTTAATACAAAAAGTAATTTTCTTCAAAAATCTCTGTGGTTCTTGACAGTCGCTTTCTAACATCTTATTTTGGAAACTCCCTGCCAACCGGTTTTCCTAGGAAACATGAAGCACATTTCACATGTGGCTTCTCGTGTCCTGAACTATAACACAAAACTGCCCTTGAGATGCACCTGGGAGGTATTCAGGGGGATACCACACATGCACGAAAGATGAGCCAGGATGTCTAAAGGAGCTGTACTGGGCTATTGCATGTTTTAACCATTAGCCAACATTTTGCTGAACGAAGGGGCTAAAGAGGTGAGATGAGGAATGTATGAAGGAATTCAGAGGAGAAGTGATAGGGGTTACTGTACAAAATACAGAGGTCCCAGGCTTGGCACATAACTGCTGTCCTGAAGAAAAAAGTCCTCCTGCCCAAGTTTGAGGTGCACCAGCCCCTTGGTGTTGCCCATCCTATGAGAACGTTCCTCCGCAACTCACTAGCAGCTCAGAGGGAGAGTCTCTGCTGCTCACGTGTTGCGAAAGCCTTTGCTGCTCCTCGGGTGGATGAAACCTGGGTTCTTAGGGTTTGTCCATAACAATACAGTTTCTGTCTCCTTTCCTTCTAAAGCTCAGAAGTCCTACAATTGGCTTGGATCCATCTTGTTTGGTTTGAGTTTTGCCTCTAAAGTGCATTCAGAATCTGTTCGTTGAGGATTTTTTAACGTGAATCAGGGCTAACTACTGGTATTGAAAGCAGAGCTTTGATCCATGACTGCGGGAAGTTCAGTAAGAACCCTCAAGCTGGTGCAAAACTACTTGCCAAAGGGTATTATACTGGCAAGGGGGAGACCCCTATAACCGAAGACACCGAAGGAACAGCAGATATATACAGTCTACAGCACACATGCAAAGTGCCGGGTCCTGCACTTGGGTCACAACAACCCCATGCAACGCTACAGCCTTGGGGAGGAGTGGCTGGAGAGCTGCCTGGTGGAAAAGGACCTAGAGGAGCTGGTTGACAGCTGGTTGAATATGAACCAGTAGTGTGCCCAGGTGGCCAAGTTGGCCAACAGCATCCTGACCTGTATCAGAAATAGTGTGGCCAGCAGCAGTAGGGAAGTGATTGTGCCCCTGTACTCAGCATTGGTGAGGCCACACCTCAAATACTGTGTTCAGTTTTGGGCCCCTCACTACAAGAAGGATGTTGAGGTGCTGGAGCGTGTCCAGAGAAGGGCAACAAAGCTGGTGAGGAGTCTGGAGCACAAGTCTTATGAGGAGTGGCTGAGGGAACTGTCGTGGTTCAGTCTGGAGAAGAGGAGTCTCAGGGGAGACCTTATCGCTCTCTACAACTACCTGAAAGGGGGTTGTGGTGACATAGATGCTGGTCTCTTCTCCCAACTAACTAGTGATAGGACAAGAGGAAATGGCCTCAAGTTGTACCAGGGGAGGTTTAGACTGGGTATTAGGAAAAATTTCTTCACTGAAAGAGTGATCAAGCATTGGAACAGGCTGCCCAGGGAGGTGGTGGAGTCACCATCACTGAAAGTATTCAAAAAACATGTGGATGTGGCACTTCGGGACATGGTTTAGGGGGCATGGTGGTGTTGGGTTAATGGTTGGACTTGCTGATCTTGAAGGTTCTTTCCAACCTTAATGATTCTGTGATTCTGTGATACATTGCCTCAGCTGCTTTATTGCAGTGTCCTATTGTCCTAATGTCAACCTAACTAGAAGATATCAAATAAACATTTTTGAAAGACTCAGTGTTCAAGAAGGAATCTTAGGCCTCCTTGCCTATCAAATAGGAAGGTCAATACTTGCTTTAATACTTGGCTTTGAGGCTTAACTAATTATTGAGCGTAAGGGTCTTTGAAATCCATAGGTAAGTGGTATTAAGTAAATGTAAATAACATTACCAAAATGTTCACCCTGTTGCTTTAATGCAATTTATTCAGAATATGTAAAAAGGCATTTGTAGCAGTGAGGGTAGGGCTGCACAGCAAAACACCGTGCAGTGCAGAGACACCTCAGATGGCTCTGAGTAATCAAACACAGGAGCCCTGCGTCATCATGGTCCTTTGCGTGGGCTAATATTCCTTGTTTCCCAGAGGAGCTCATTACTTGTCTTAGCAGAAGCTCTTGCTGTTGTTGCTGGACACAATCTAGGCAGGAGGTGGCTGTTGGCGAGACTGTGGCCATCTATGTGCAGCTGCCCTGTGGGCCTCCCCAGGACAGATTACAACCTCTCCAAAGCATCCGGTAGCAGTGATAGTGGAAAGTTAGGGTGCTATTAACAAAATTAACAAAAGTTAGGGTGCTATTAACATAATAATAACAACGAATAACTAATAAACAAAGGCTATGGGTGAACATAGTGCTGTGTGTGTTAGAAGGCCACACACTCTTTCCTTCTCTGTCAATGTCTTTAGCAGAGAGGCAAATTTATGGCTAATATTCTGTAGCTAATATAGCTGCTCCTCAAGAAATCACATCTGAGTGATGTTGCCCTTGGGGAGTAGCAGGAATCTCCACGGGCTTCATTTCTTCTGCCAGGGTCATAGCCAAGAAACAAGCCGTGATTATTTATCCTCTAGCATAAAAGACATCAGCAACAAGAGCACATACTGCTTTCATTTTGACACGTTTTCCAACTCTGATGTCTTCCTACCCCATTTCAGCAGCAAAAGATCAGGCAGGTTCTAGCACTGCTGTAGCCGTGGGATAGAGTGCAGAGTGGAGATCTGTTTTCCAGGACTAAGAAAACCAGCGACTGCATCTCAGGATGAGGGTGCTGTAAATACACTTGCCACCAGGCTGTGTGAGCACTTGTGGTCCTTTGTGTCGGCTTCAAAGCAAAGCCCTGGACACTTTCTTTGTGAACAGCGTTTAAGCAGCACATGTCAAAAAGTTTGGAGACAAAAAGAGTTTCTCTTCTAGCATAGCAATTTTACTCACCGACATAATGAACTGTTCTATGCAGGCAGTAATCTACTTTTCTATGAATTTGTATAATAAGCAAAAAGGCAGTAAGAGTTTCCCAGCACTTGACTTAGTGATGCCTGTGCTTTCTTTGCAGTTGTCCAACACAGCAATTCTTCATCAGATTAGACGAGACCAAGTGACAGACACGTGCCGAGCTAACAGTGTATCTAGCAGGAAGCGCCGCGTGCTGACACCCAACGATCTCAAACACCTGGTCGTGGATGAAGATCATGAAATGATCTATTGCTATGTTCCCAAAGTGGCCTGCACAAACTGGAAGAGAGTCATGATGGTTTTGACGGGAAGGGGCAAGTACAGCGATCCGATGGAAATCCCAGCCAATGAAGCCCATGTGTCTTCGAACCTGAAGACCCTCAACCAGTACAGCATCCCAGAGATCAACCACCGCTTGAAAAACTACATGAAGTTCCTTTTTGTTCGCGAGCCTTTTGAGAGACTGGTGTCAGCCTACAGGAACAAGTTCACCCAGAAGTACAACACTTCCTTCCACAAGCGATATGGCACCAAAATCGTGAGGCGCCAGAGGAAAAACGCAACACAGGAAGCTCTGCGCAAAGGTGATGACGTGAAATTTGAAGAGTTTGTGGCGTATCTCATCGACCCGCACACCCAAAGAGAAGAGCCCTTCAACGAGCACTGGCAGACTGTGTACTCCCTCTGCCACCCTTGCCACATCCACTACGACCTCATAGGGAAATACGAAACACTTGAAGAGGATTCGAATTACATTCTCCAGCTGGCAGGAGTAGGCAACTACCTGAAGTTCCCCACCTATGCAAAGTCTACGAGAACTACTGATGAAATGACCACAGAGTTCTTCCAGAACATCAGCTCTGAGCACCAAACGCAGCTGTATGAAGTCTACAAACTTGATTTTTTAATGTTCAATTACTCAGTGCCAAGCTACCTGAAATTGGAATGAGGGATGGGTCGGGGGGAAAGAGGGGAGAGAAAGGCTGGTTTATTTAAGATTTTTATTTGTCATACTAAATATGGAGAATGGGTTATTTTGTAAATTAATATTTTCTTTTTTTGAATGATGCTGCGAGCAGCACAGTCAAAATTATTTAAATCAACTGTAAGAAAGGACAGCTCTCTTTGCAGGGTAACAGGATTGTGACGATCTAGCTGTAGAAATGAATAATACTGCTACACTGTTTAAAAAAAATGTTAATTGTGTTCTGGTGAATTTCATTGATCTTGCATTCCTCCAATTCTAATTAATGTTATTTATACTTATTTAAAACATGGTCTCTTGGTAGGTGTCACTTCAGCAGCAGAAATAAGATAACATTTGGACAAAAGGAGTCTGGTTTTGTGCTTTCCTCAGTTGAGTTTGTCTCTGGGTAATAATATTCTTCCATTACTATTGATGCAGGTAAATACAGGAATGGTTCTTGATACCACACACTTTGAGAAGAGGGGTGGAAATAATTTCTTCAGAAAGTGATGTTGCACTTAAGCATACTAAAAAAATCTTTCTAGCCCTGAAAGGGAAAAATAAAACAGATCTTGATAGATTCATGATATCTAAAACCCACGACTGAAAGAAATATGAATGTATTCCTTGGGAAGAGAAACCATGAATTTTTTATAAGTCTGGACTTAATGATTTTATCAAGAAGATTACTAGCCCCATTGTCTCTTAATTTGAAGCCTGCCAGCCCACATGAGTGCAGATTTGCAGGTGGTCAATCAGAAAAAAATCAGCATTTTGAAAGTGACTGTAGAGATTTTTGAATGCCCAAAGCAATTGGCATTCACTTAGTTCATATCCAGGATGGGGTGGGAGGAGCTCCATCCTCTGCAAGTCATCCCTCCCTACCTGATCTTAAGATGGGCAACCAAAATTGACTCAAAAAACACTGGTCACGATACATTGTGGCAGAGGATGTGGCCATGTCCTTTCAAAAGTCAGAAAGTGATCTTCGTTTTGATCTCTGAGCATGCAAGGCAATAAAAAAGGTCTCATCTTCCTACATGCTAGTTTCATGGCTTTTTCCCGGGGGAAAAGGGAGTCTTTTTTTAGTTGTTGCCTAAATACCATTGACAGGGATATTTCTAATTTCCAGTGGGTTAGTATTTTATCTAAGCCAGCTCTAGCACGAGACCATGACCTTTTTAGTTAAGGTGAATGGCTCAGTAATGATTGTTCTGCGTGTAACCGCTTGTCGGGACGGCAGATTGTACCAGGCGTAGCACACCGAGAGGTTGGCTTGGGCAAACAAGTAGTAGTCTATTCACAGCAGATAAATAATGAAAAATGGGATTTCAGTGCGGCTCTATGCACAAGCTGGTGAGCAGCAGTACAGGCTTCTCCAAACGTTTGCTTCAGTTTGGTGCAGGTGGGGTCCATGGCCAAGTGGGCGGCAGGCGCCTGCCTGGGGAATGGTCTGTAGCCACCCCAAGCTGTCCCGTCCTGGGGCGGCAGCGCCGGCAGCCAGCCGGTGGGCAGAAGGAGGCAGAGGCTTAAGTTGAGGCACTTGTGGGAATCTAAAATCTGTTTTAAAGTTGATGGTTGATGGTTAAAATGGGGTTTTGACTTGCCTGTATGTCAATTTTATGATCAGACCAAACCCTTCCAAAAATTAGCGAAGATTTAAATAAACTCAGCTGAAGGCAGAGCTGTTTTAACCGTATCGGAGCCAGATCGCCAAAATGTTGTATTGTACAGCAGCCGAATTACATCCCCTGAATTATACTAGTCTCCAGGATACGTACGTGGTTAAAGAAAAAAAAATAGGTTCCATCTTATTTTATAAAAATAAGTCACCAAATAAATCTCAGCGAAGAACAAATTAACATAACAAACAGCAGCTGAAGTCCTTTCACAATTGGATTTGCTCTTAGCCAGGATTCGGGTAATTATTTTTTTTTATCATTCCCTAAAAATAAATCTCTCATCCATTCTGGAGCAGCCACAGTTTTTATAACTCAGGTCCTATTTATAACCCGGAGTGCTGATCCAGTGGCTAGCGAGGAGCTGGCTGGCTGCATCTGATGGCTTTGAATTCCTGAGTGTTTCCTGATCGCTGGCTGGTGTTTTACTTGAAAGCAGTTTTGTCTCGTTTAGAGGATGCGGAGCTGTTGCAAGTGCCTATTACAGCATGCCCTGGCTTTCCTTTGTTCATAGTTCAATGGTTATATGTTTATTTAAAAAAAAAAAAAAAAAAATCTGTCAGAGGGTAGATTGCCCCTCTCCTCCCCAGTATTTCCCACAAGCTATTTGTGTGCTTGTTTGGTCTTGTATCCAACAGTGCTAATATTTTGGTTCAATTTTCTCTTCAGTTAGCTGTTAATTCACTCCCAACAGAATGTGATGCGAATGTTTTCCTTTAAGAAAAAAGTTGCATCGGAAAGGCAATATTTTTAAAATGGGGTGTGCTTCCCCCTTTCTTTTTGTACTTTTCTCTGTCGTCACCATGTTTTTACCTGTTCTGAAATACTCTGTTTCGTTTCACTGCTTTGGAGACACAAACACCCTATTTGACAGCTGTGATAGAAGAGCTTTAGGAGAAAAACATGTTCAGATCCGAGGGGTGAGCGCTGCTTGAGCCGGGATTTTTAGCAGCAGCTTTGGGTTTGATTACCCAAATCCTGCCTCCCCGCAGAGAGCTGCCCCACGGGCGGGTGCTCAGCACCAAGATGGCTTTTAAAGCCTAAAAGGCACTTGCTTTTTAAAAACCTTGATCCCAAACTATTAGAAACTGTCCATTTAGCGTGTTATGTCTGTTCTGGGGTGCTGTGAATGGGCTGTAGATCTGTGTTTTTAAAATGAACAGCTGACATGCTGGACGCGATTGTGTCCTGCATGTTGAGCATGAAGCCCTCAGCAGATCGGAGGAGGACCACCAACGTTAAGCAATAGCCCTTTTTTTTTGGTCTGCTGGGTGTGGTGTTTTTTCTGAGCCAAAAAATATTTCTTTCCGCTACCCCCGCAACAGGAGGACGTTCAGGGTCGTTCCTCCTCATCTCAGCGAGCTGGCAGCCACCACCCCAGTGCGGGAGCAGCCGGGGAGCTGGGTTGCCTTTACCCCAACTCTTCACTGGGTTTCCCAGCCACGGGAGAAGAGGGGCTGGTCTGCTCCCAAGCTCTGCCTCCCTCCCAGGGTTCATTCCTGCTGCAGCCACAGCAAAATTCAAAATACAGAAGCGCCTGTGGGGCCGTGAGGGCCACCCGGGGAGCTGCTGTTTTGGAAGGATGTGCATCAGTTACGGTCGAGCAGCGGTGAAAGCAGGGAGGACCCGGCAGGGACAGTCCTGCTCCCCAGCACTGCCCCCAGCCCCCTCAAAGCTGCTGGGCGCGAGGAGCAGTGATGCCCGTCATTTGGCAGGGCCAGCGCTGAGCCCGGCAGCGCCCGTGGCTCCTCACCTGGCGCGATACCCACAGCCGGGCGTTCGTTCCCCCAGACGGCCCCAAGCACCTTAAACTGGAGCCCAGGCTGGATTTGGCCCATCTGGACACGGCAGTGACTCCTGGGCGGCGGGAGGCCCCCCCAGACCTGACTTGGTCTGTGCTTCAGCCTCTTCATAAAACCGTGTCCGTTATCACAGAAACGTGCAAACCGCCTGAACCACGCGCTGCGTAAGACAAGTGAAATAAATAATCCAGAAGCAGAAGTGCTTTTAGAAGTAAGTTGACCCCAGATGTTTTAGGGTTTCACTGTAGTCTGCTGCACTTTTCAGGTACAAAAAGGGACTGTCCTTACTATTACTCTTGTTACAGAGAGTGTTATTTTCTTACATGCATGCACAATACAATGTGTACGAATAATTTAACATCAATGTGGGGTTGGATTTTTTTTTTAACCTATTTGTATGCAGTAGAAGGCTTGTTGTAGAAAAGTATCTCCTCATACCTAAATATACTGTTAATAAAGAGAAAAGCTAAATTATACGATGCCAACACAAGTGTGAACTGCTCATGAATCTTTCCTTAAAAAAGCCATTCAAGCCTGATTATTTTTCTAAGTAACTTCAATTAAATTGAAGAAAGAAAGTTCCTCTCTGTGTGCTTTATTTCTGGCTCATGCTTTCAGGGCTGAGGGTGGGATTTTTGTCTGCATAGCTTTGCTTTCTCAGAAGGGTTGTGGCTGAACAAGCAGAAGACTCAAAATTACTGCTATGGAGCAGGAAAGCTAAAGTCATCTAACAACATCCCTCTTGCTCCCTTCCTTCCCAAGTTCCCAGCCAGCAAAGATGAGGGCTGTCAATTTAAGACCTGTCATATGCCCAGAAACGTCGTCCCACCTCAAGCAAGGGTGTTTTACAGCCAGTCAGATGACATAAATGCCAGCTATCTGATGAGTTTTAGGCCATGTGCTTGTGCCCAACTTCATGTAAATTCAATAACGATGACTGTGAGTTAAACATTTCCAGCAGTCCCCAAACCTGCGTGGTCTCATCCATGGTTTTCACTGAGACCAGAAAGCCGGGCTTTAAAGACAAACTTGAGTGAGGAAATCAGCACCATAAACTGCACTTAGGAAAAATACACATTTAGAAAATAACTGCTTGTCATCATAACCATATTGTTGGAAGGGACCTTGGAGGTCAGCTGGGACACCCTACTGCTGAAGGTCACCAATACTAGGTTGGCCGTGGTTTTGACTAGACAAGGCTTCAACACCTCTGGGGATGGAGGGCTCAGACCCTCTCTGGGCAACCTGTTCCAGTGCCATACTACCCACCCAGCAGAGACGTTTTGTCCTAGTGGTCACTTAGAGACTCCCAGCCTTTAGCTTGTGTCCATCATCACTGCTAGAAGAAGAGCACTTTCTTTGTAAGTCCCCTTCAAGTAGTTGTAGACTGCTGTTAGATTCCTAGTTAGCCATGCCATCACCAGACTAAGTAAGGCCAGATCCTTCAACATCTCCTTGTAGATGATACGCTTTAGGTCACTGCACGTCTTGGTATCCCATCACTGTAACCTCTCCAGCATCTTAACATCTCTCTTGAATTGTGCAGACCCCCAAAACTGGATGTCATATTCTGGGTGCAGCACTGCCAGTGGCAAACAGACCATTTAATCTGCCCAGGCAAGATTTGCCTATCCAAGGCAAACGTTATTCACAATGAGAGCAGAGACAAACAGAAAATAGGAAATCTGCTGAGTAAGGTGTCATGCCAGGGCACTGTCTGTCTTTAGAGCCCAAGCCCGTTCCCACCTCGGGTGCCCCACCACCCTGCACTCCCTAATCAATGGGGCGAGTTGCAGCACAGCTTCCTGAAATCACAGCCTGGCTGTGCAGCATTAAGACAACAACCTTCACATTTCAAGACATCGGTGATTTGTTTCCTCTACAATCTCAATCAGAGAGGGGCACAATTAAGAAGGTCTCGAGAAGGACTCAATCCACGAGTGATTAGCCTGGCTCCAGGCACTGTGCTGATCGCTCTGCCTCCCTTGGCAGCTTGGCTTCGAAGCGATGCAATCTTCTACTGGCAACACATGGGTCTAAGAAGCCACCACGCTGCCCTGAGAGAGTCCATCAGCTTCGATAGCATCCATGTTCACAAAGATGAACGGCGGTGTCGCACAGGAACGCGGACCAGGAGAAATCCTCTGGCTGCATGGGGCGCAGGTGGGAGAGAGCAACGCCAGGGGACCGAGCCCCGGCAAGCTGGGGGCAGCAGCTGCAGGGCTCAGCCAGGGACGGGGTGAGCTGGGGGGCTTCAGAGAGTCGATATCACACGCACACAAAAATGGAAAGTTCCATTTTTGGGGTAAGGGGGTAAGGAACGGCCTCTCCGCACAGCTCTTGGGTGCACGGCTCCTGGGTGACTTCCTTCATTGCTTGTAAGACAGTGGAGAAGAGCCCGGTCCCTGATACTGCCACAGGGACTGACCAAACTGGATTTGCTCCAGTGGAAGGAAGCATGAGGATCTGTCTTTTTGGCAAGCCTCAATTTTTCCATTAAATAATTACAAATCTACAAAATTCCTGCCCGTTGGTACCCGGCGTATGGCTTCTGCCCCGCGGCTGCTCCTGGGTACGGACCACCGGCTGCTGCTGTACGACGGGAGAGTGGCAGCAGCAGGACCACGGCACCCGGCTCCGGGGAGATGAGCGTGGAGCGCTGGGGGATGCGACAAAGCCACAGGACCCTGCGGAGCTGAGGGGTCTTCTCACCCGGGGAGGTGACGAGATCGCGCAAATCAGCCCAGTGGAGACGACGCAGAGTTTGAAGAAAGCCTGTCCCTGTGGTGATAACGTGCTCTCTGTGCAGGCACAAGCTCTGCCAAAGCTTTCCAACCTTTGTTTGGGTGAAAATACATTTCATTTAATTCTACCATAATTACCCCAAAAAATTAAAATCTGGGAAACTGGAAGCAAGAGAAAAAGATATTAAACAAATGCAGCCAGCAGCAGAGTGGAAACTAGAACATACGCTTCCCGACCGGCAGTCGGGATGTGTTACACATCGTCACGTGCAAGACTCCTGATGCCACACAAAAATATCTTGCTTTTCCAGTTGCACTTACAACTTTGCCAAAGGTTGACTATTTTGATAAATTAGAGTCCGACTTTATTCTTCGTTGTGCTAAAGGACGACATGTCCAAAAGCCGCCTCCCCAAATTGCATGCAAATCAGTTTCGAAAAAAAATCTGCATTAAAATAAAAAAATCAACTTTATTTTCCCTATTGAAATGATGAACAGCAGACCTTTTCCCCCATTATTTGAAATGTCAATATCCTGGAGTGCTCAAGCCTCCCAATGGTGCGATACAACACACTGTCAATAAATGACTTCTGTTGGTTAAGTCAGAGACATTTAGGACTAAAAATAGTGACTCATTCATGATGGAAAAATATAAAAAATATTTTCATTAATTTGTAAGTTGTTAAAAATCTATTTTGCCATTATTTTAAGTAAGTTACTGACTTTGACATTGAAATTGGTTCCTCTGACCCTATTTTTTAAGTAAATGCAGACCTGAGTGAACACTTCTTTAGGTGTTTAGTAGTACACGTCCTATAAATATGCAACAAATATACAGAGTATTTTGGAAAAGGAGACATAGCATTTCAAGTAAAATTATGTGGGTTTGAAAATCTCATTTCAGTCAGAGTTTTTAATTAAAAAACAACCAACCAGCAAAGCTGTTTTTCTCAGTAAGAGAAAAATCAATCCAATAGTTTATGCCCTCATTTCTATTTTTTTACTAATACATAAAGCTGTCAGGGTAGCATACAGCTGAATGACAACAGTTAAGCCATTAGGCTTCATCTTATTTTAAAAACTCGAATTATACTGTGCCAATTCATGACTTTTTAGCTAGCAAGGGGTATCCATGCTATCAGCAGGTATTTGCAACCCTACCTCAAGTCAAAGCCTGCAACCCACAACAGGCCCCAGCTTCCTGTAAAACTTCTGCAAAGATGGGCTTTGGGCATTGCCCAAGACTTTCTTAGGCTTAGTTTAGTCAGACTTAGCAGATAATATTCTAGCTAAAACAGGTTTAGTTTTATGTCAAAAGTAGTGTTGTTGTTTTTCTTTTTTTAAGTGCTTGTTTGTTCCATTAATGCAATCAATTACTGCATTTTTTTTTACCATTTTTTGATGGATGTGGAAAAAAGGTCAAATCAGAGAAAGCAGCCATGCTATGGAGAGGCAAGTGCTGTTTGCAGAGGAGGCCAAGTAAATGCTGAGATACTCATTCAAGAAAAAATATTTTCCTTCCTGGAATTATAGCTGTATGTGATTTATTGAGAAATTTGTCTTCAGTTATATGGAAAGACATAACAATTCAGCTATTTTGTATTAATTTTACAATGTACTTTGCTATTTTATCATAAAAATGTTAGTGCTCTGTGTGCAATTCGATTTTTGCTCTGTGTGCAATTCGATTTTATGTGCAAGATGTATCATTCCCACAGCAGATGCTTTTAAGAATCCCTTTGTCACTTAGGAAAATTTCAAAAATTAAAGCCACAATTATTTTTTTATGGAAAAAAACCCTTGAAGTCAACAGCGCAAGGCTTAGGAGGAGGAACAGCTGAGTGCAGTTCAGGTGAGAAATTAAGTCTGTGTAACGATGGAAAAGGAATGCAAGATGGGAGGAAATTTAAAATGAGAAGTCCCAGTTGGGGGAATCTCCTTATAGAAATATAGAATCATTTAGGTTGGAAAAGACCTTTAAGATCATTGAGAACAAGATACTGCGAATTAAATTAGAAGAAAGCGTTTAAGAACACAGTGAGGTGAGTAATCTTGCTTTGCTTATTGTGGCATGTTTCAGGCTACCCAGCAAATCTTTGCCAGAGCCATTGGAAGCTGACTACAAGCTATGAATGACTCGCATGTCGTGTTAGTGAGTATTTCCACGCTGGGAAAGGCAGCCGGAGGAGAGAGAGTGCATAGGCTGCATCCCAGTTCCTAAGCACGGGGTTACACAGTTTGCAGTGTCTGGATTCCAGTTGCATTTTTGACAAGTGTAAAGGTGTCAGATGGAAAACATTTGGGTGGACGCTCCTAAAATAATGAACTGGTTTCGGGTTTCAGACGTTTTCTGCTTGGGTTTGAACGGCAGAGGCTCCACCTAAAGCCCTCAGGAACACTGTGACCTCCACACCTTAAAGCGGGATACGGCTGCAATCAGCATTTTGCTCACGGGTGCTGTCACAGTCCCTGTGACGGGTGCTACTGTTAACTCTTCCTTTATTAACAAATCACCATGCAAAGCGAGCTTTTGCGGTGCGCAGAGGTTTCCAGCTGGAGACAGAGGTGTTCGCTTTCCCTCTAGCAGGACGTTTCAGTAGATGTATCCAACCAGGTGTGCTCCTGCTTCCAAGTAAAATAACAGGCTCACATTTTCCCTTTGATCAAACAAAAAGCCTCAGGATAATCAGCTGAAGAGATGATGATGATAGCTAATGGTTTCCTTCTGTATCAGAGATCTTGCTGATGTGATCTGGATACACGTCACAGCAGACGTGAGCTGAATGCTGCTGCATGCTGCATTTGCCAGATGCTTCTCCCCTTTTTGGAGGCTGTCAGACAGCAGAGAAGCATCCTAAACCTGGGCATCCTACCCCCATCACTCGCAGTGGTTCATTTCGATCAAGTGACCATCAATCTGCCATGCAGAGCAATTGTGACTCCCTGTATTTTTTGGCCTGAACTTGAAAATTTTATCTGAAGACAATTAGATTTGTTGTGGGTCGTTGACTAAGGATTCCAGGCCATATCTCCCATTTCACAAGAGGAATTAAATTAGTGTCAGGGCTATAACAAAGCTGGCTCTTCTCTACGGCCAGTGGTAACCTCCTGTAGCCCTGAGAGGGAAGCACGCAGACCCCCTCCCAACTCCGCGGGCAGAGGGGGCTGGTTACCGAGCTGGCACAGCTGCACTTGACACCACAGCCCTTCCTACCCCTGATCCTGAGGGCTCCGGTTGGAAAAGGGACTCCAGGTTATCTAGGGGCTTTCAGAGGCTGCCTGCGAACAGCAGACGGCTACCCTCGGAGCATACAGAGGATGCATGTGTCTTGCCCAGTCCCTAGGGGTGTAAGCCATACTCTCCTAAAAACAGGGGAAATGGGGAAAAAACCCTCCTTCTCTTGTGTGTGGCAGGAGGTTTCTGTATAGCTATGAGCAGGACTAAATGGACTTGGTCCTTATCTAGCAGGAGACTTGACCGTGAGCATACGTGAGGGACACACGCAACCATGACATGGTCGAGATAGCAGGGTATCTGCAGGTATGCTGTGTCTCTGAAAAAAAATCAGATAACTCAAAATGAGTTTACGCTGAACACCTCAGTTCCATAATATGCCAGAAAACTGGGTGCAATGTTAGAGTTGAATGAGAATCAACAATTAGAAAGGTGAACAGTTGTTAGTTTTGTCTCATGAAGACATGTTGTGAGAGGCTTCCTATGGTAATAGGACATTTTTCTGCCTCTTGTAATGGGTGCTAAAAATGTTCAGGTTTGTTTCTCTTAGTGCTAGTCTAAAAGCTATACATATTCCAGAGGTATGTATGCATTAATCAGTGCTTTAAGTGCAGCTTCTGTGTCTATTAAACATTTATGTAATGCAATAATCTCAAGTCGGAAGGACTTTAAAATATTTACAGGTCTTAATAAATGTTTAAAATGCAATTTTTTTAGCAAACAGCAGAACTGGACATCCTATGAACTGATGGACATTTCTACATCTTCCTGTGTCTCTAGTAAGATATGAAAATACAGAGAACATGGATTGCAGAGGTATCTGCAAGTTCCCATCCCATATGAAGTCAACAATGTAAAGGAGAACCTAAGTAGATGGTCGAGACACCTTGGGCAGCGCAAAGGCCCATGGAGCAGAGTGGGGGCAGCTCAGTAAACGCCTTTGGATGGGTCAGAGGAACTGTTGCATGGACAGTTTTTCTTTCTTAATTTTCAGCCAAGTCGTACTATGTACCAGCAACACAGTGGGTGTCTCAGTGACGGCTCTTCCAGCTATAGGGCTGTCTGAGGTGAAGAACCCCGCACAGCCAGCACTGCATATTCAGCACAGAGCCAATCCTATATAGTGCCATATTCTGTATAATGCCAAGACTATATAGTCAGACTTGGCTCAAAGCAAGGGATTTCGTTCTCTCTACGGGGCAAGCATAGTCATAGCTCATGTCAGTCTCGTACATACAGCACATAACCAGACATGAGCTGGGTTTCATGCTCTTTGGCACGGTAACCTTACAGTGCCTTAGAAAAGTCTTTAAGAAAATGAATCAGCTTTCTAGTGTGGGAATAGAAAAAAGGCCAGCTAGGAATGAGAGTATCTTTTTGTACCTGAATTTTCAGCATTTTAGATCTTTCCTTTTGCACAAATGACATGTAGGTTTTGTAGGGTTTTTTTTCAAAGGCCTTTAATGTCTTCTATTACAGAGGGGGACCAGTTTCCATTCATATGTGATACTTACACTACCATACTTCTTAGTATGGCCCTAATGGATTGGCTCTAAAGCAGCAGCAATGGCAATCTCAAAGCATTAAGATGAAATGAATGAAATGGAGAGGAACGATCAGCCAGTCTTCATGTATTAGATAAATATGGAGCTTACTTACATCTCCAAATCATCTACAGTTTTGTCCACAAATTCTGATGATCTTAGTACCTGAGCTGATCTCAGTTACCCAATGTGGTCCAGCTTAACAAGCTAACTTCTATTTTGGAAATGCTCCAAATTCCAGAGATACTCTTCTATTTCAGGGGAAAGCTACCATTCATCTCCCTAAAATTAGAATCAATCAGACATGGCTAAATTTTCCTATGTAATGAGTAAAAATTGGCACAGTCTTCAAAACAATTGAGATTAAGTATGTTCTAATGCTGCTCCAGAATCTTTGGTACTATAAGAGAATAAAATAATTGGTTGTATCAGCACAGGGAAAAACACCTGCTTCAAAAAAAAACAGGAAAAAAATGTCTTTGGATGATCTAAAACTAACCGTAGTGTGAGGATTCACAGGAAAGTAGTCTAATGGATGATTGCTTCTCAAGTATAAAACAAGTATTACTGCTTGTAATTTTTGGAAAACCATTTATAATGTCAATTTTATCAAAATGCTGTTCTACTGTAGACAGGACATGGCAGCAACTTCGTTAAACAAAACCAGGAGATGACAGAAAAAATTAGCAAACAGACAAAATCTTTTTTAGATCCTGTTCATAGTAAAACTTAGAATGTAAATCTGAAAACTTAGAGCTATTAAATCTTGAGGAACTATTCAGAAGTCAATTATTCCCAAAGAAGTCTACCATACCTCATTCAGGACCCTATTTCACTTGCAAAAAGCGGATTTAAAATTATTCAAAGAAAGCACTTCCGTGACTTCTCAAGACTTTTAGCAACTCTTGAAGAGGAAACAATCTCCCAAAAGAGCAAGTTGAGGAACGCTAATTAAAGGAAGAAGGAAATTTCGAATATAGTTTGAACTGAGAAATAAAAGCATAGAGCAGACAATGAACTATCCTGCATATTAAATAAAAAGCTAGCAGGACTTGAAATCAAATTAATTTTTTAGCTGCAGAGAAAGTAAAGCCCATCCAGCCCTGCCAATGCTGAATGACTAAGAGGTACACTGCTGCTCTTGGGTACCCACCCAGAATATGGCGATCTTGTATATCTACTAAACATGTTGGTTCTTAGCTTTAATTGTGAATTAATCATGTTTTGTTAATACTCGATTCCCGAGAGTATCCATGCACAGCATGCATGATGATCAGATTTTCACTGAATTTAACAGAAAGACTTTCCTTTATGACTATCAGAATGAGGCTTCAGTGACAAAACACACCTCATTTCTTCCTCCCCACCTTTATATACAGAAAACTGATTTTTTTAACTTTAAGTACATATGGGAAAATGATAATCCAAAAGATAACTGAACAAGAGACTGGCTTGATTAGGAATGGATTAGAGAACACACTTAAACCAATGTATTGTATCACAGAAAACCTAGCCAAAAAGAAAAGAAAAATCCTACTAAGAAACTTCACATTGCTTCCAGTACCTTCAGTATTGTTTTCAAACGTCATGTTATTCTTTTTAAAGCAGGTTATAATTCAATTACCATACTCTATTGCCATTTTCTGCACCTCTAAAGAGACTACCTCCTTTGCAATAGCAATTTTACCATTATAATAATAATAAGGAATTTCAACCACTTAATTTCACAGAGTGCTTATACTACTGTTTCCCGATGTGTGTATTCTGGGTTATTCTTGAACTTAAGAGAGCTTTTTGTGATGCTCAGAACTAAAGTGGAATAGCAAATCCATTAAAAAGATGACAGGTCCTATTTTGAATCCTGATTCTGCAAACTATTCTGCATTTATAAAGCCTTAATCCTCATGCTGGTTTAATCTTTGTATAAGAAAAGTCTAATTTAGTTGGCAAATTGTAAAAAGACGTGAAATTAATTTGCTGCTCACCAGTTTCTCAGCAGCATTCTAAAAGCCCCAGTGAAACTAGTATATTAAACACATTAGTGGAGGATGATATTGCAAATTTAAACATCACAAATTAAGGCAAGATGTACACTGATGCTATAAAACTCAAAATATTGATCTAAACGTGTTAAAAGAACAATACTCCCCTATATCAAACAGCATAATAAAGCTGTGGAACTATCTGTATAATCACTCTAAAAATAAGCTGGAGTCATTCAGTGACTCACTAGAATGCAAAAATCTTTTCAAAGCATTACACAGGAAAAGAAAATAAAACACCTATGGTATGAAATACTTTTGACTCCAAATTTTAAAGCTGCATTTAGTGGTAGTTTAACAGAAATCATCCCCTTTCATGCATGCTCATAGAACAATTGAAATGGCCACAAACTCCTTCAGAATGGCAAATGATACACATTTCAAATAACCTGCCTCTACTTCTATTTACCCTAGAGATGTTTCTGAAGTAGAGGAAAAAAAGAGAATACATTAAGGATAACCAAGCAAGAGCACTCCAACAGTTACTCAGCATCAGGCAGGAAATAGTAACTGATAAAGGCAAAGCAACAGGAGCTTCTGGCTGGTCTAGCTCATCAGCAGAATGAAAATGGTACAAGAAGTTGCAGGAGGAGCTTTAAGATGACCTGCAGTTTAAATGAGGTGAATGAGCCAATATGAGCAGGAATCAAATAGAGAAAATGCTACGTGCCGACACAAAAGCAGAGAGACATGAACTGACCCTAGCCCTAATTAGGCTAGAGATTATAAAGAACGGTATGAAAGAATCTTCTAGCAGGTGGAGGGGAAGAAAACACTTAATGAATTTTAATACAAAGACTGATCATCTTATCTGCAAGATTAAAAATATGGCTGCTTTGATAACAAGAGACAGGATAACATCTCAGGATGTCCCTTTCAATTGTGTGCTTTATGCAGTACAAAAAGGACACAATTTGTCTCTAATAGAATTTTTAGTAACTTTTCTTACCCACATATACAGTGAAGTAATTGACTATTACTGAGATGTATTTAAAAAAATCAAGGTGGAATACTGTGGAGGGGTTGACTTGACTGGAGTTAAAATGGGTTTAGGGAGTACAGCTTTTGAGTAGATGAGAGATTCTCTGGTATCCAAGTACTCTTTCCTGCCTTCCCCCATATTATCTTCATGCAGTGGAATAATATTGTCCCCAAACTTGGTGATAAGAGCTTTTTACCTCATAACACTAGGTAGCAGAGTTAGCAAACCCTTTTTTAATATGCCCCTTCCACACAGGAATCAAACTCCTTTCCACATCATAGATTACTTCTTACTCTTCTAGATGTCAAGGTTTTCCCTGCTTTATCAGTCATACTTCTTTCCCCACTCAAACTCCTCTTTAACCACATCTTACTGAAAGAATTCTTTTTTTTCTCACTTCCACCATTCCCCAAAGTATCTTTTTTTCCACCAACTCCTTTCAACACAAGTTATATTTTAGTTCCCTTCGTGAAAACCAAGTTTGTCTCTGCCTTTTTATTCTTTTCTCCAAATAACTTCCTTCTGCTTGCTCCTGCCTCTCATAATGAATGCTGTGTGAAAGTTTGCACCTCTTTCTTTCCCACAGTATCGATTTTGCTCTCTCAACCATACAATGAACTTTCCTCTTCTTGAAGTACTAAATTTTCGCATTACCCTTTTCCATAATTTACTGTTTCCATGCCCAGATTATTCTAGTCTGTCAACATATTTCCCCTTTTCAAATTTCACTGAATTTGTCCCATTTAATATTTTTTCCTGAATTCCACAATCTAAACACTCACCCATCTGTCAGCAGACTGTACCAACAGTTGTTGCTTAATTACTGGGAAAATATTTAACACACTAAGGATATCACCATGACTAAATACTACAATGCCCTTGCGCATCAGACAAGCACAGATCACAAGTATCTCAAGAAATTTTAATTTTTAAGAATCTTGCAATTCATTGAAAAAGAACTTTAAAATCCAGTAACTCTAATGAGAAAAGTGCTTGAAATGGCAGCTTAGTTGATTCAGATGGCAGTTCTATCAGAATAAAAAAAATTTGCATCTACATCTGTACCAAAACTAACTATTTTGGAAAAAAAAAATTAAAAATTAGTTACATCTAGTCCATTTAAAACAATTTAATAGGAGTATTTCCCTCAATGCTACAAGAAACTATGTTAAATAACATTAATACAAACTAAGAAAAGTCAGAGAACCTGAAGTTAGAAAGATACCATCTTTCTCTCACATAATGAAAGATAAAATACATACAATTCATTCAAACAACTATATTACCATAACTGTAAGAAAAAACTTAAATAAAAATGTTTAAATGAGGGAGCTGAAAGTCAGGCATCTAAATCCACGTATAGGCACTGAATAGCTGGTTTAATTTTCAGAACTGCAAACACTTTCAACTTACACAAAGTTTAAGGTGACCGACACCTACAGAAGTCCCATTAACACTTATTCACATAATTAACTTTATTCATCTGAGGAGGTCCATCAAACTAAAAGGGAGGATTTATATGGATAGATCACATGACTAATGTTTACAGGATTACAACATATGCTAATATATGGATTTAGTTGTCTAATTTAAGTCTCAAAATGTAAAACTTTCGATCACAACATTTAAAATATGAGTTGTTTATGTAATGATGCATTTAGGTTGTATGCTACAGTCTTTAAAAAACATACGCCATGAGGAACTCCCACTAGATTTGAAAACAGAGCAATTAGTACATTTTTTCAAAGTGGCAACCAGAGTCCTCATGATCAATGTATTATTTGAAATATTGAGGTATACAAATAAGAGAAATTATTCAGAAGCAGCTATTTTCCTTAATGACTGTATGTCCTTAATGACCTTCCACAGTTTAAAAGGTGAAATCCTGTTAGCAAGAATGGAGATTTCTGCTTAGAAATGGATGACATAGATAGTTCTGGTATTTTAGAAGTCTATGTAACTTCCTAAGTGCCTAAAAAAGAAACGTAATCTTTTATACCCCAACTTTTAATCAGGGATCAGTATTTACATTTGAATCAATACCTCTAAATACTTTATTAAAATCAGGATGCTGGCCATCACAACACAATTAATTTCAGTTAGTTAAACATCTTTTCAGTTGCTAAATGAAAATACACTTTCCCACAAGCATTTTTAATCATTCATCTATTATTACTTATCAGGTCAGTGTCACATTATTTGTCTTTACTATGCTCTTGTTCTAACAAATCACAACAGCAAAATAATTAGGTTGCTCTTTTTAGCAGAAAAAAAAGGGCTCAGTCCTGTAGACACTTTTCAAGTGTCTAATTTTATAAATGCTGATCATCATATTAGTATACATAAAATAAAGCTTGAGATGAAATGTTTAGACAATCAGGGTTCAAATCAGCGTAACAGTTACTACTGATATCAAGTCTGCAATGGTCAGAAAGCTACAGCACTGAAATTGCTAGTCAGGTAATGTCTATGAAACTGAATTCATCTGAGGTCTACTAACCACTTCTGTGGTAAAATGAAAATATATATCCACTTTGTTCCTGGGAGGGAAAGACAAGGCAAGCCACTGACTGGGTCTTACCCTCTTCTTTGTCACCACTGAATGAACAATTAGAGATTGTTCTGGTTTGCAACACAGGTAAGGAACTGTTCTTTTAGAAGACCAGATCTTTTAAAAATTTAAAACTTGATGGATTGATTTGACCTTTATTGTGTCCACCCAGATGTCTTCAACTAGCAGGAATCCACCTTGGTTTCAGAGTAAAGATCTCGAGTATCCTTCTAGTTCCATCCTATTTTTTTTTTTTTTAAATCATTAAGGCTGTTTTATATCTGTGTCAACTTGATTTACTTATACCAAATTGAACAATCACTTTGAGGACCTTCAAGTGGAATGATCAGTCTTGTCAATACTCCAGGAAAAGTCATTGTATCCATTGGAATAATTAGTCTCCAACATCGCCATCTCTGTCACCTATAAGCCACAGAAAATGAAAACCTACAGCTAGTAAGGCAGTTCCAAGGAGATCTCCCAGTGCAGTAAGGTAAGGGATAGAAAAACTGTCAGGATCTTTTCCTTTTTTCCAGAAGTGGTGCACCATCCAGTCAGCAATCCATAATAGAGTAAACACCTACGCAACATCAAACAAACAAAATTTGTATTATTATCATATAAGTTACACTGAAAGGAAGTCAACAGCCAACATTATTGTCTCCTTAGTACACGGCACTATTGTATACAATATTTGAATTGTACTGCTATTCAATATACATTGAAATGTATACAGCATTTGAAAAATATAAATAATGTATATGAATTAATTTCAGACTAAAACTCCCCACACCTAGAGGTGGGGACACTTAGCCAACTTCTCTCAGCCAAACACATGCACAGGTAGAAGGAACATATTGAATCATTGATAGCATTCTTCACCCAGTCTATGCTTGAGGACTTCTGAAAATGAGAAAAAGCAAAAACTCCAACCAAACAATGCAACTGCACTTCTCACAGAAGGCATCGTTCTGTACAGTGAGAGCATAAGTGGGGCTTCGAGATCGTTCAGAATCGACTGACGTTGCCCCAGATGAAAACACTCAGCCCAGGCATAACTCTTGTTTCCACAGGTCTAGAACTGACCTGAAATCAGACATGATATAAGGAATACCAGGTCAGATTAAGAACAGTTTCATCTCAGTTTTATGAACTGCAAAAAATGTCCTCAAAGCTACTTTTATACCTGAAATACCACCTTCAGCCCTTCTGTAATAAAGCACACCTGCAATATATATTATGAAATTGTCACTCCAGACTGAAGTTGTCCCAGAGTAAAAGATTTCATTCCCAACTGTGAATGTCTGAACATTCGAGAGGTTTGATCTTAATACCAAAGGTATGCATAATCATTAATCCAATTTTAGAAAAGAATTCTTTTAATGTTGCACAGCTGTATGATAAGAGATTCTGGTTCAATGGAATCATGTGGTGTGGCATTGGCACAAGATGAATGGAGAAAGGACCACTGACTGAGCTTCCATTTCTTCTTGTCTCTCCTAAGGAGCTCCGTAAGATGAAAAACCACTGTATTTTGTGTATTTTTAGTTAATTAGATCTTTGGGAAGGGTAAACTTAAGACAGTTACTACCATAATTAATTTTTTAAAAGTCTACTATGTACATTTAAAAGAATATGCAGTATCAAAAATAGTAAAAAGTACAAAATTAATATTTTATTAGTCAACGATCAATTACTGGTATCAAAAGCATCTTTATATATGTATTCACTCATTTATTGAAATACTGATGTTTGCAAGACACTTGTCCATAATACAAAATAAAGTAAAATGAATGTCATAGAAAAATCGTGTTGAAAAAGTTTCTCGATTAATCTTTGCTCTGAAAAAGTATATGTTAAAATGCAAGCCTGAATTTCTAATTTAAAAAAAAGAAAGGGAGGAGTATTTGCTTAATGAAAAATGCATGGCTTATTTATATAAACATATCTTCTGAAAAGGGAACTCTGTAGTCTAAGCTAATTATGCAAGTCCTAGGTGTGCTGACTGGAATCCAAACAAATATATTTAAAACAGATGTTTTCCTTGGAAGACTATCAGATTCTTTGAGTCAGGTCCTTCTTCTAACAGAAACAAAAAGAGGTCTGTTTATAAAAGATATTGCACATTAACATCTCCTACAGGACGTGCAGAGAAGACTGTGCAGCGCTCCACATCAACAATAGTTACACATGTTCCATTAGAATATGAGAGCGTTCGTTCCACGAATAATTTATAATGCATTTATATAACACAACCAATTAGACATAACATACACAGTCCAGTTTAAATGACTCTATACACTTTTTGGCTCTTAAAAATCATGGCATGAAGACCTTTAATTTGTCTATGTTTCCATCCTGAAATAACTGACTTAGACTACTGTGAAAAATGGGTAGTTTGGAAATTAAGTTTTGTGAACCTTCCCAAATAATTATATTTGCTGTATTAACTTATGGGTGCATAACAATGCAAATTATAACAAACCTGGCTTCTGTAAATAATAGGAGAAAAGTTATAGCATATTATAGTAACTGATGCCTATAACAGTGTATGATGGCAGTTAGGACATAGTGCTTACAGAATGTTATGAGACTGCAGTTCACAAGCCTTTATTTTGGTGAAGGAATAATGCTATCATCATGCATTTGCATGGCTAGAAACTCACTAACATTTAAGAATTATGCAGATCAGTCTTTGGAAATGGTTACTTATTTAGCCACAGTAGTTGGTGTTGCAAGACAGAAGTCAATCAATGTGACTTAAATCTTTAATGAGATTTTGCTTCTTATCAATGTTGAGGGGGTGATCAAAGTCATCAATCAACTGTTATTTTTTAAAAAAAAAAGCAAAAGCCCTACTATGAGTTTGCTTATTTTTTGAAAGGAATACAGTCTTTGAATTTAAAGTGATAAGAAAAGTCACTCACAAAGATCTGACACATGTAAAAAAAGAAGAGAAAAATCACACAAAAGACATTATGAGACTTGTTACTTTAGTGGCACAACACGTCACATTTTCTGAGATTTATCAGTGACCTATACGCATTTCAGCAAAATGATACAGATGGCATAGCAGTACAAATACTGTGTACTTCGGCTCTGCTCTCATGCTATGAAGAAGAAAGCCTTCCTTCTTCAAGTTGAAAACTGTCTGGATTTGGGGGAAAAATAAAGAGATCAACATTACAGAAGAGCCTAATTATATAGTACAAAAATTATCTGTTTAGCATGAAATGCTGTAGAGAAGTGATAAGGAAAGCTCGTAAATATACGCAGAACTGTTCAAGATGTGAACTAGTATTTTAAAATGATTTAATATACAGAGGAAGAGAATAATTAAGTGTTTTCTGCAACAAAGGAGATAGGATTCTACTAGTAGAATTATGAAATGGAGCCCTAGGAATTCTTCCAGTCTGAAGAATGAAATAACTGCAACATTTAAAAACAGTAAAAAATAACTAAATATCTATATACATAAAAAGTCACTGATCAAGAAAAAAAGCCCAGAGCCAGGATTGCTTTTGCAATACAAATAAATAAATAAATACATTAAATACAGGCAAAATTCCAGATGTTTTCGTATTTTAAAAGGAACATCATGCTACATTATTACTCTCCTGGGAAAAAATTACAATCAAAACTGAGGAAAATGAATCTAAAGACATCATCAGTTTCAGACTGTATTTCTAAAATGATCTATCAGTCACATTGTCAAAAAAAGGTCCTCAGAAGACAGAAGCAGCAGAACATAGCAGTAAGAATGGGAGGGAGGGAGCTCAAATGTCATGATTGCAAGACTAGAAATGGGAGCATTGTACACTACAAAGCATTTTTTTTCCTTTATTATTGGGAACAAAATTTACTTTCATTCTTTGCAGGTCTTTGATACAAATAGCAAGATTAGCTAAAGAAAAGTTATTTTTGGTCTTCTGCATGTGGTAAGGACCCCTAAAAGCTATCTTTATTTTCTAAAGTAATTAATTTCTCATTATTTCTGAAATGGGAAAAGAATGAAAAACTGTTATTTAAAATAAAAATACATAACTCCCTCCAAACATTCTTAATACTGTCTAAACTTTCTACAGCCCAATTGATACATTGCAGGATGCTATAATATTTTTATTGTTTCTTTAATCTGGGATGACCATATTTCATCAGTGAATGAATGCACTCAAATGCATAATATTTGTAAAGTGGATTTGAAACTTTCAGGTTTATATATGTTTATACATTAGTTGCTGTCATTAGTGAATTCCGACACCAAACTGGAAAGAGGAAGTTTAGGTTATATATTTGCATATGCTTTTTCACATGGGCATTATAAAAATTCAACTATAACTTTAGTATGCAGAACCAAGACTTTTTAGCAGTTTATTTAGTGTGCCTTGGACAGGATATCCTGCAGGTTGCTAGTGCTGCTGAGTCACCTTAAATTGTTTCCATGTGAAGGTGCATTACAAAATAGTTTAATTCTGCTACTTTAGACAGGAAACACAGATGCAAATAACCCGTTGTATCTTGTTTTCAAATGTGTTTTAATTCTCCTTTATTCTCAAACGTATATTGACTCAAAATTCACCAATAATGTAACTATGACAAGATCTGGTAATTACTGCATAAGAGCTCTTACAAATCTATGAAATTAAAAGGTAATTTTTCTTTTAATTATGAGTTAAAACTCCTAATTAAGAATCTCTAAAGACTACTGTGTCCTGACTCTGACATCATTCTCACCAGATTTATGGTTTAGGTCTTCTAGTGATTTTGACCTTCATTAAGTTAATTTTTAAATTATATATTAAATTTCTCAGATTCTAAATGGCTTTTGATGTCTTTATGTGAAACTAAGTGGTAACTGTAAGGCACTCGTAATAAATCTACACTGAATTTACTTGCTGAATTTCTGTTGTCTACAGCTAGAATTCTGTAGTCAGTAAACTCTCAGAGTAGGGTCTACATATATGTTTCAAAATAAATTTTTCTCCACTCTCTTCTCAGGTAGCATATCTGGTATGTATCATGTCCAGGGGAAACAAGTCACTATTTCCTCCAAACATACAGAGATTTCCTTCAATGTCTGGCTGCAAAGAAACTACCGAACAGCAAGTTCTTTCTTGCTGCTCTTGTTTGTGTTGTAGCTAAGTGGTATTAGCTACACTATGGTATCCAAGTACCCAGCCTGCATAGCATACATTTATGTTAAGACTAAAACCTCATCTAAGTAAAAAAGAGGATACCATCTTAACTGAAGTTGTTTCTAAATCAGTTTGATTATACTGATGTAATTTTGTGGGAGGGAGCTTTTTTTAATTCCACCATTTGAATGCAATTTCCTCAGATTGTGTGAAGCCCCCATAATCCAAGGGGAAATAGTGACTTGCTACACCACTACGCACAAGTCTATGGGGTTGGGTGGGATCCACCCAAGGGTACTGAGGGAGCTGGCAGAAGTGCTCACCAAGCCACTTTCAATCATTTATCAGCAGTCCTGGCTAACTGGGGAGGTCGCAGTTCACTGGAGGTTAGCAAATGTGATGCCCATCTACAAGAAGGGCCGGAAGGAGGATCCAGGGAACTACAGACTGGTCAGTCTGACCTCAGCGCTGGGGAATGTTATGGAGCAGATAATCTTGAGCGCCATCTCACGGCACATACATGATAACCAGGTGGTCAGGCCCAGTCAGCATGGGTTTATAAAAGGCAGGACCTTCTTGACTAAACTGATCTCCTTCTATGACCAGGTTACACACCCAGTGGATGAGGGAAAGGCTGTGGATGTCGTCTACCTAGAATTTAGTAAAGCCTTTGGCATACAAATCAACAACATTCCCCTGGAGAAACTGGCAGCTCATGGCTTGGACAGGCGTACTCTTTGCTGGGTAAAAAACTGGCTGGACGGCGGGGCCCAAAGAATGGAATGTGGTGAATGGAGTTCAATCCAGTTGGCAGCCGGTCACAAGTGGTGTTCCCCAGGGCTCAGTACTGGGTCTAGTTCTGCTTCATATCTTTATCAACAATCTGGATGAGGGGATCAAGTGCTCCCTCAGTAAGTTTGCAGATGACACCAAGTTGGGTGGGAGTGTTGATCTGCTGGAGGGTAGGAGGGCTCTGCAGAGGGATCTGGACAGGCTGGATCGATGGGCCGAGGTCAGTTGTATGAGATTTAACAAGGCCAAGTGCCGGGTCCTGCACTTGGGTCACAACAACGCCATGCAATGCTACAGGCTTGGGGAGGAGTGGCTGGAGAGCTGCCTGGTGGAAAAGTACCTGAGAGTCTTGTTTGACAGGAGGCTGAATATGAGCTGGCAGTGTGTCCAGGTGGCCAAGAAGGCAAATGGCATCCTGGCCTGTATCAGAAATAGTGTGGCCCGCAGGAGTAGGGAATTGATCATGCCCCTGTACGCAGTACTGGTGAGGCCGCACCTTGAATACTGTGTTCAGTTTTGGGCCCCTCACTACAAGAAGGACATTGAGGTGCTGGACTGTATCCAAAGAAGGGCAATGAAGCTGGTGAAGGGTCTAGAGCACAAGTCTTCTGAGGAGTGGCTGAGGGAACTGGGATTGTTTAGCCTGGAGAAAAGGAGGCTCAGAAAGACCTTACCACTCTCACAGGTACCTGAAAGGAGGTTGCAGTGAGGTGGGTGTTGGTCTCTTCTCCCAAATGACAAGCAATAGGACAGGAAAATGGCTTCAAGTTGGGCCAGGGGAGGTTTAGATTGGATATTAGGAAAAAATTCTCACCAAAAGGGTGGCCAAGCATTGGAACAGGCTGCCCAGGGAAGTCATTGAGTCACCATCCCTGGAGGTATTTAAAAGACGTGTAGACATGGTGCTTAGGGACATGGTTTAATGGTGGAGTTGGCAGTGTTAAGTTAATGTTGGACTCAATGATCCAACCTAAATGATTCTATGATTAGAATCCTCACACTACTGAGAAATCCAAGACATTTTTGATGTGAGCAGGAAGTCATTATAAGCACTGCTGATTTCTAGGTTTTCTATTGCCCCAAACAGCCCTGAAGCACTGCAAGTTACTTCACAGCAGTAGACATCTAACCTTCATTGCATAAGAAGGACTGCATTTTGGAATTACTTATTTGCTTGGTAATAGCTCTGGGGACCTCCTATTGTTCGTTTATTCCCCAAGTCTTTAGCGTAACTGTGTGCTCAGATTTGGTTAGGGGGTGTGAAAATTCCTTAGAGGGCATTTTACAGACTCAGTGAGAACATGCAGAACAGAGGCCACCTTTGAATGCTCAGAGTGCTGTGCTGGGACCGATGGCTTGGCAATGCCAGTGCTGCTCTCATTCCACTGCAGGTTGACAGAGGATGAAATTTTACTCAGTGCATAGCCTCATACAGTTAAAAAATACTTGTGCCTTGGTGAGGTACAAGAGGAGGACTGTTTTTCAATTAATATAGTCTTTGTTGGTCAAATACCAGATTGTACCTGCATGTGGCATACTGGTATGTACTTGTGTATGACTTGTTTTTGTAAAATTTTCAAGAAAAGAGTATTCCTCTTAAATAACGGCCACTCACCAAATCTAAATTACATTTAAAATCAATACACCGGTTTTCATTAATGCACATTGGCTTGCCCAGATACTGTATGTTGCATTATGTGAAGTACCCTACATACTTACAGAGTATACCTTCCTCATAATACTTTTTTTGTATTTTCCTCTGATGCTGCCATTCACAGTGAAAAGAACAGACTCTTCACTAATTCAGACCTTTTGAAATCAAGCCTAAAAGTTCTAGCTGAATGCAGATTAATATAAATATTTGTGCAGTTTTCCCCACCTTTATGACAATACAATCATGAAGTCTTAGCCCCACTAAAGTTAAAGGAAGTATTGCCTTGGATTTCAATAGAACCATTTTATTAATTTAATTGAAGAACATTTGAAGAATATGTATTTATTTAAAGAACAGAAACAACTGTACTATTAAAGGTAGGAAGATTAAAATAAAAGAAATTAAAACACTTTCTGGGTTTTCTTAAGTCTAGAAACCAGAACTGTTTTCTTCATAGAGAATCAGAGAGAATACAGATCATAATACAGGCTACTCATATTACTTAAAATATCTTACTTTAATGATTTTTAGAAACAACTACATATTCAGTGAAACTGTACTTTGTTTTACTACATAGTGTATTTTTGGTCAATAATAACTAAATCATACTATTGCTAATGTATATCATGTCATATTAATTACTTATTTACCATAAATATTTCAATTAAGTGACAGGTTGGGGAGAGAATATCTAAGAACAGGTAGGGAGAAGAGAGGAAAGAAGCTGCTAGGCCCAGGTGGTAAAAACCAAAAATCAAACAACGGAAGTATCAGAATTGGATTAAAATGAAATTAGCCATCTGATTGGAACTTCAGTAATACTGTATAGAGTTTGCAATGCAAATAAATTCTGTTTTATCACTTTGGGAAGAGGAATATTGAAGTTTACAGGCAATCTGAAGGAGTCATGTTAAAAAGCCAAATAGAATTCATATATATGTTACAAATTTACTGTAGAGATTACGTGGAATAGCATAAACATACAGAGGAAGAGAGAAATATGAAAGTCATAATTAAAGTTTTTGTGTTAACTTTTCCTTGATTTTTTTCAGCTTACTATAACATTCCAGTTCTACTTTTGTCATTTCCCTAAGCCTTTCCTCTTCATTTTAAACACAGAGATAGATAATCAGAGGTAATAAACAGATCTTGAAGTTAACTAAAAATCTATTTCAGTCCACTGTAAAATATGTCATTAAATAATTTAACATCTTACAATAGTCACTTGAATTTTAAAGATAGAAAATTCACTTTGTTGTGGTTGTTGTTTTTAATTTAGCATTAATTCTTTAACATAGTGGAAAAAATGTAAATAGGTGGTATATTGCCCTAATCATTATTCAGCTACCCTTTCTACCCCCCAGCTCAATATAAGTAAGGAATTGGAAAGGGCAAAATAACGATATCAAATCTCCTCAAATACAGGACTGACCATAATTAACTCTTACCTTTGGAAATTACTATGTTCTATTAAATTATCATCCACCACCTCAAACATTAAAGATATAGCCTGCAAGCAGGCTTGTAATTTTTGACATCTATTTTTATATGTCTTCCATACAAAATGAAAATAAATGCCAAGTCCAATATATTATAAAAAAGGCCTAGAATGCAGGTATCTCACTGCTCAAAAGACTGTAAATGGATTTGTTTTGTTGATAATTGTAATTACAATAATTAGCTATGAGGTCTTTCAGTTTTACAGCAGAACTGGAAAAGCTCTCATTGGGAGGACAAAAATACAAAAGAATTCTGGAAAAATGAGATCAGTAGATGTTGGCTTGTACCAAAAGAAATGTCAGCTTGAAAACTGTTCTTTACTATATCCAGGTGCATAGATGATGTCACTGAAAAAAGGGAAGAGGAATGACTACAAATATTTAAGTGTTTTCCTTGACAAAGGAGAAACTTAAAAGCACACAACTGCAGTAGGGAAGTGCTTCAGACCGTCAGGTAAATAAATTATGTTCAAGATGTAAGCGTTAAAGCAAGAATTGTCTCTCTGAAAATTTTAAATCTGCTCTAATTAAAGGTATGCAAAACTACAATAATCCCTACTAGAAAAAAGCCAGAATAATTAAAACGGGGAAAAGAATCTATTAAGTATTTTCAGAAGGTGTTAAAAAACTTGGGGTTCCAAGTTGTAAATCTGTCAAGACCCATGAGAAGTTATAGTGTGCGATACTGTTACTCAGTTTCAAAGTAAATACATCTCAAAGTGCCTGTTATGTCTAAAGACAGAAGGTAAAGAGGAAAAAATAATATATAAAAGGGAGCATGGGAAAAAAAAAAGCTGTATGTCTGCTTTATAGGTGAAAAATCAAGAAAATCAGGTGTGGCCTTATTGACTGCAATGGGGATGCATGACTGCAAAACAGAATGCTCTAATCAGACCTTGAATTAATAAAAATCAACTTTACATGTGTATATGTGCTGATGCTGGGTCTATTAGAATTACTTTGTGATCTGAAAGTCCTGCCCTAATGCCTTAACTTGGTTTTCAGATGAATTTCTGCATTTCTCTTACCTTATCCTTTGCTGCTGAAGAAAAGGTTTGTATCCCTAAACATATTACGATTGCAGTTCTATGAGCAGGAGGACTGTATGGATTTCACATGGATTTATGAATTCAAGTTGATTCCCATGTGAAATCTCTGAAGGCTAATAATGGCTGAAATTGCACTGCAGTCTCACCTTCAGCAGAGGCATTAACTCTTTCCTCAACCTGTTTTTGTTCAGCTTAAAGTATCACTGAGAGAGCCGAGCCTTAGAAAAACTTGACTGAAATGGGCCAAAGGATTCAAAAGTAATTAGAAAGGACAGCCTGACAGACAGAACAGACAGTGAAGGAATAGCATCATTTCCTCAGGAAAACACATTATAAAACAAGTGATAAGGCTGGAAACTTGGAATATTATGCAAAAGGAAAATGAAAAGTATAGCTTTTAGTATGACATTCTCACTTGCAAAGGTTGGAATGTTACCAGTAATATTCTATGAAAAAAGTATAGAATTTTCATGTCAAATTAAAACAGTGACAGTGTTTGAAACCTATCTTTACTGAAACATCAGTGTGATAAACACAGAAAGACAATTCAGAACACTAAAACTTATAATTTTTATTAAGGATTGACTAAAGATCATGTTGTTTGTATTTTAAAACTAAATGGTAACATTTTGAGAAGGAGTATGTATATTAACTTATGGATATTTCAAATGTATTTTTATTGTGTAACATGAACAGTCAATTTTTTGTTTTAGGTACAAGGAAACATTATAATTAATTCAGCCAAGTTTTAGCTAAAAATTGGCTTTGGATTTAATAAAAACATTTCATTTTGTATTAATGATTTTTCTAAGTGAAATTATTTCACCTTAAGACATTGCTATTTCAAAAGGCATCTTTCAAGAACTGTCCTTGCTGGCTGTGAACAGGCCACTAGGTAAGACCAGCCATAATAATGTAACAATGTTTGACAATTAATGCAATTACAATTTCTTGTACAGTGATCACTGTCGGACTAATTTTGGCTTTAATAAGTATTAAGAGTGCACCAAGCAAGCCAAAATATTCTCATCTACTGCATTTTTACTATGTTAACTAAAACAGTAATGTGAATCACTTTAGGAGATTTCTTTGAGAGTTTTCCATGTATTCATTATTCATAAATGCTACTTTTCCTTCTCTCCATCTCCCCTCTAGCTGATTAAAATGATGGGGTTTTAGATGCAATGGTTCCAAGATGCATGTGAAAGAGAAAGCGCAAGATGCGATGACTCGGAAATAATGCAGTCAAGTGTTGTCTGAAAAGCACTCACAATACAGATACACCTGTGTAAGCTGTACACATGTGGAGATAAGCAGTTACTTCAAAACTATGCTGAAAGCCTCTATTAACCCATACCTTCTTGCACTATTCATGAGATTTCAGAAGTCAGATAAAACATTATTTTCTTCAAGACCTTGATTTTCTACAAGCATTTTCAAGTTGTACTTGTTCTTACCTGTAGCAGAGCTGCAAACAAATATACTGCTATAAAGATAGGAGTTAAGGAAGTGTGGCCGCTTTTCATTAAGTGGATAGTGTATAAGAAAATCAGGTGTCCAGGAATCACCAAAAGAAGCAGAACTTGGGCTGATTTGTTATTTACTCCTGCAATAAAAAAAAACCAAATTCAGTTAAACTCTTCAATTACTAAATCAGATTTTTATATTTTAATATAAAAAGCAGTTGTGGAATTCCACAGCATTGACTATTGTGCAACAGCAGGCATTATTTTCTGCTAAAAGCCTCCTTGAGGATTTTTCACGGTGTGGGGAAAGGCCACCCCTAGTGTCTGCCAGAAAACTTAAGCAGGGTCCTTCCAGAAGAGGGTGCAAACTGTCTGTTTTCATTCTGTACTCATGTAATACCATCTGCTTTTTTGGAGCTGCAGTGACCTCCTAAAGCCTTCCTAGGAAAGGGGATGTTTTGGACACCATATTCAAGATATCCTCAGAAGTACCTTATATTTTTAAAAAGTAATTCCACATTTACCATTTCCTCATCTGTTCCAATTCATTTCAAAAATATGAAAGTGTAATACATGCTGTCGACACATCACATTTCACCACAGTTACTACATTATTAGGAAAGGGGGCAATACAGGGGAGGAATAAGTTGTGAAGCAAGAATCTAGAAAGAAAATGGAAAACGGGAAACGGAAGCCATGGACTTGGCTTAGTAATAATGTTAGATGTAAGGTTTGTTCCTAACAGGAGATTGGTTTGAACTTCTGGAGTTAAATGACAAAGGTTAGGCACAAGTAAACAAGCTAAGGAAAGATGAAAGTTGAAATCCTTCTGAGTGGGTATCATCAGTGTCCTGCCTCATCAGTCGCTACCTTCGACCCTTGCAGGGTTACACCTTTCTTTGTGTTCCTCTCTATGCATTGCCTCCAGCAGGGAGTTCCTTGTGATTCCCACAAGCAAACAGCTGCAGGCAAAGGAATCTGCCAAGCCTCTGCTGCCTTTGAATTGCATACAGCAAGTTGTTTGTTGCTGTTTCTCGCTGGGGGTACAGTCTGACATACAGGGGGAAAAAGAGGAGACATGAGACAGTAGTTTTAACAATTAACTGACTAATACATACCTGTACCATAATAGGTTCTGCATGGATAATAGCAACCCTTGGCTTCTTCTGGCAGTTCTCCAGGAATGCTATGTAAATGGAGGTAGGTAGAAATTCTGCTAGCTTGAATAGCTACTAGATTACCACCAATACCTGAAATACAAAAGGGAAGAAGTGGTAAATTTTCAACTATTTTTTCCTCTAGTAGGCAATATTTTTGTAAATTTACCAACTTCCTCTGTTTACCACAACATCCTATACACAACAGTCAAAAAGAGAAACATCTTTAGAATGTTTGTTAGGTATAAATGGGCTAACACCAAGCACTAAAATAAGTCAAAAAACTTGGGCTACAATTTGGTGTATCACTAGATATTTGGAATATCCACATAGGAAATCTGGATATTTGGAGATCAGTTTTGATTCATGATAGGTACAAAAGATTCCTCCAAAATGTTCAATGTGATGCTTTCTCATAGATGAAGCTCCCTTTTATTGCTCCCTCTTCTCTGGAAATGCCTCTTGGAACAATAGAAGTACTACATAATTGTGCCACTGCTGGATTACCTTCCTAGGTCAGTATTGCTGGGAAGTATAAATAATGCAAAGCAGATGCACTGACTACCACAAGCATAAATGCAGATTTCACACGCAGAATCATAAGGCTGCAAAAGACTTTAAGAGCTAATCTATCCATTCCCCTTTGCCACAGAGCAGGATTATTTATAATCTTCTGCCATTCATAATTCAGGCTGGAAGGACAAGACAAGTGTTTGAATAACTGATTTTTACAAGCATGTTAGTGGTGGAGATTCTACCTTCTCCGTGACAGCTGTTGATATACTTCCCATTAGAAACAAGGTTTCTATGAAACAAACCATGCTATGATGCGAAGTGGCTGTCATTGTTACAAGGCCACTGTCTATAATCTTTAAAAAGTCATAGAAATCAGGGGATATCCGTAATGACTGGAAGAGGGCAAATGTCACGCCCATCTTCAGCAAAGCATTTGACAGTTTCCCACAGCTTCCTCCTAGACAAACTGGCAAGTTACAGACTGGATGGGTAGTTCGTGAGGTGAGTAGGAAATTGGCTAACAGGTCATACTCAGAGGGTGGTGACTGATGGTTTTTACTCGGGCTGGCAGGCTGTCACAAGTGGGATCCCCCAGGGATTGATACTGGGCCCCACACTATTCAACATCTTTAAAACTGACCTGGATGATGGAATTGAAAGCAGCCTCACCAAGTTTGCCGATGACACTAAACTGGGTGGTGAGGCGGACATGTCAGAAGGGAGAGCCATCTTACACAGGGACCTGGACAGGCTGGAAGAGTGGGCTAGCAAGAACAGTATGAAGTTTAACAAAGACAAGTGCAAAGTCCTGCACCCGGGACAACACAATCCAAAAGCCCAGAACAGGCTAGGATCTGTGTGGCTAGGGAGCAGCCCTGCTGAAAGGGACCTGGGAGTCCTGGTGGACAAGAAGAACATGAGTCAGCAGTGTGCTGCTGCAGCAACAAAGGCAAATCGATACTGGGCTACATCCATCTCTACTTGCAGAGATAGAGGTGATCAGCCCACTCTACTCAGCGCTTGGCAGGCCACACCTGGAGTACTGTGTCCAGTTCTGGTCCCCACAATTCAAGAAAAATGTGGACCGACTGGAGAAGGTCGAAAGGAGGGCCATGAAGATGATCAAAGGGCTGGAGAGCCTGCCCTATAAAGAAAGACTGAAGGAGTTAGTCCTTTTCTCCCTGGAGAAGAGAAAGCTCGGGGGAGACCTCATCACAGTTTTCCAGTACTTAAAGGGCAGCTACAAAGAAGATGGAGGCTCTTTTTTCACAGGAAGCCACATGGAGAGGACATGGGACAACTGGTACAAGTTGCACCAGAAAAGGTTTCATCTCAATATAAGAAAGACATTTTTTACAGTGAGAACAATCATTCACTGGAACAACCACCCTAGTGATGTGGTAGAATCCCCTTCACTGGAGGTTTTCAAGTCGTGACTGCACAGGGTGCTAGATAATCTCATCTAGCCTCCCTTTCCCACAAAAGGTTGGAGCTTTCCAGATGATATTTCAACCTAGGCTGTTCTATGTTCTATGAATTTTTACTTCAATGAATAGAAAACTAAAGCCTAAATCAGTTTGTTATATCTACATTACAGAACGCAGTGGTGCTAGCATAAAATTTTCCCGTTGTTATTATCCTCTAGAGTTGTCTACTTGCATGTCAAGCATGTACCTTCTTTTTTCTTCCCCAATGGGCTGCTCTGAGAAGATATGGTTAGGCAGCAGTAATGCAGCTCTTCTTCCCACTTAGGAAGGAGAAAGCCCTTATTTATTGTAGTTGAACTGATTTTTATCTGATGCTTAGGGCTTTGTTTGGTTGCAGAACAAATATCTGTGGTCACCAGAAGACTGTATTTGCCAAAGTCTTTTGGTGAGCATGGAGTGGTTTAAGACAATGATCTAATACTGAGAACTCAAAGATTTCCTGCCTCACCACTGCTTAAAGACAATTAATGGCCAAACCTAACACGGAAGTAGGACTTTTAAGCAAAAAGCTTCAAATAAAAATCAGGAAATGAGGTATTAGGAAAAATCATGGAGTTGGCAGAAAGGACTGTTCATCAAACTTACCTGCATCTTCCCAGTCAGAAGATACAGGGACAAAATATGAACTACCAAAAGGTTGAGTCAGTCTTTGCAAAGAAAATTAAGATAACAGTAGCTTTTTTCCAGACAAACTACAGGAAGATAAGTAAAACAAGGGATTTATATAAACTACAAAAGGGGTTTAAACAGATTTTTAAAAATCTAAGTAGGGTCCAAAGTCTGTCTTTTGAGACAGAGAACAATTTTGAGAACAGTAAGTTTGAGACTTCTGACTAATAAGAATAAAGTATGGAAAGGGAGGCAGAAATAAAATTAAGGATCAATACACTAAATTTCAATAGGCATCAGATAATTTCTGTGACTGAATTATGAAAAAGCTGTTATGTAAAACTGCTTCTTAATAAAGCTACAAAGCTGGAGATGGTGCCATATGACTAGAAAATATGAAAGAGTTTCTGCTTAAAAAAGAGGGGATAAAAGCAATCTGGGTAATTACATGCAGGCTATCAACTGCAATAACTGATATATTCAAAACAATATTAAAAGGAAAAATTAGTAAACTCTTCTCTCACTATCCCTATCTATTATAGCACTATGAGAAGAAATAAAAAACAGAGGCAAATTGGGCTGTTTTTCAAGGTATGCTTTGAGGTTTGTAGCAACGCAACCATAAACTATGTTGGCACAAAAAACCAGATTTCAAGTATTTCCTAGGACGTATGCAATTTCCTCTTGTGACTGATAATTATCTGCTTCAACAAATCCAGACAATCAGAAATATGATAGATGATCTGGACCTCTTTCCCTAATTAATAACAAAGGAAACTGAGTGAGAGAAACGGATTAATGAAAATGGAAATTTACCTATTTGAAATGGCAATAAAAAAACTGGCTGGACAACAGAGACATAGACAAGTCTATCCAAGAAGGTATGAGATGGGTTGTTAATGCTTTGATAATGTTTTTAATAAAAAATCTTTTTACTTTTATAACCATCATTTAGAGAAAGTATGCCCCAAGCCCTGTGGTGCATGTACATAACAAGAAAAATCAATGAAAAGTAGTAATAGTGATTATAAAACAAACTGGCCAGCCATGGGATGCCAGTAAAAAGGAGGTGAGATCTGCTCTACAAAGGAAGCTGACATGCTAACCCAAACAGCCAGTGCAGAGTCTGATTTCAAGATGTGTAACAGTCTCTTTTCTATTTTAACTGCACCTAAGTTGAACATATATGATCTATTTCAGCTAACTGGAAATGCAATATTCATATGTTAAAAACATTATTGTAAATTTTATTTGATCTGAGTCTCAATAATCTAATATCAGTGGTATATGGATATTTTTAAACTCACAGAACATAGGCAGGTATGCTGAAGTGTAAAAAAGGCTTCTAGAATCCACATAACCTGCTCAGTCTCAACCAGCTGACAATGTATGGTGATGGACAGGAGCAGTCACATTGTCTTTTAGTTCTGCCACCCATCTGCCAATTCTTTCTTCTATTTTTGAACCTTTGGGCCAATGTCAACCACGTCCAACACAAGGATTCCTTGAGATACGAACTAACCATCTCCAAGTATGGTTAAACAAGTTAACAAAAAGGAAATGGTGGCCAGGTAAATAAAGAGAAAGAGTCAAGCCCATGCCCTCGGTGAGACAAAAGCAGTAATATGAGCTGTATAGTTAACAGCATAAGCATGCCAGTTGGCCAGTCAGCACCTAGCTTGGAGCTAGGTGTGCTGCCTCTTGTTCAGCCAGCAGTTCAGTGACACAGAAGAGGAATGATGATGTTGTGGAAAGCAGAGGGAGAATGGAGAGAATGTTGTGAGCAGTGGACGTTGCAGGGACCTGAGGCTATAGGGAACACTGGGGGTTGAAAACGCCAGCTGGTGCTCTAAAAACACAGGATCCAAATCAGCATGGAATCAGGTCTCATTATTCTGCTGGTCACAGAATGACTTGTATAAAGCTGTGCTTGCATTGAGTGAACCACTTCAGTATGTACAGATACTCAGTTTGTTTTGTAGCAGCAGGTACTGCACATGTGAAGTTCTCTCAGCAGTATCAGATTAATCAGATCCCTGCAAGAAGCAGAAAAGAGATAAAACTGCGTAGGTTGACAAGATGTCAATACACAAAATTGATAGTTTCTCAGCATGTACTGAATGCATAAAATGGTCGTGTGCTCAGTAGCTGCTCATATTATGAAAATCTCTAGATATATATGAGGACTGTTTCCATGAACATTTAATTCAGAATTTTTTTTCCCAGGAAAACAGTATTGCAGTCATCATAGCAAATTCTTTATAATAAAGACTAACTTTGTTAGCTTCTCTTCATTCTCATGAGAACTACAGCACAGAGGAAAATAATTTCTTTCAAAAGTAAAATCCTACAACTGTTACTGCATTCCTCTCAGAACAGCAGATGTGTTTATCTTCAATATGAGAGTGCTACTTTGTCAATAAGCAGAAGAGACATTGCCTGCTAAAGTGTGAAGGATGTCATGCTGACTTACATTAAAAGAAAATGTAAAACCTCATCATTTTATCGAGCCAGTTAAGGGCTAAGCAAGAGCAAATACTTCTTATGAAAATTGCTATCACAGTTTTTTTTTGTTTATCAAGCACAGAAAACCATATTCAAGTAGAGCCAAAACCATGTCATGTATTTGCAAATAGGCCTAGGGGCATAATTCTATTAATCACTATCTGGAAAAAGGACTTTTTTCTAATAATAGAAGTAACCATGCTATTCGGAAAAGCATGTTAAAAGTATTTTACATCAATGTTTCTTAAAGAATATTTCAAAGGTCTCTCCCAACCTAAATGCTTCTGTGATTTTATAAAAAAGTAAATAAAACCACCTCTTCCTCCCAACACTATTTCAGCTACATTTCAAATGAACAGAGCAAGCATTACTTCCTTACTGCTTTTGGAAAACAGATGTATCCATCTAACCTTAGATAGGGACTCTAGATTTTGAATCTTGAGCAGACAAGGTACTTGTCTTCCAGTGATTTTCCAAGGTAGCTCACAGTCTTTCAGACACTGTTGGGAGCCCCGTGCTCAAGGTTTTCGTTTCTCTGCAGAAGACCAGGCAGAATCATAGGTGTTCCAAAGACAAAGTTCATAGTAAATGCAGCCATCTAGGTTGCATAGTAACCTATCTGTAAATGCTCCATGTGTAGAATTGGTATAAATTACGATGCTGTCGAATAATATGACTACTATTTGTCCTCTCAGACCTCTAATTCAATGCCACAAAGTATTGTCTAAATAGCACGTTGACATTTTGTTTCATCCTTAGCATAAAATGAATGCCTGATAGTCTTATTTAGTATCCACTATTCAAAGCTTGAACTGAATAGAGACCTACTAGTTTCCTTTCTGCTTTTGAGTGGTGCTTGTAGCTATAAATCTGAATGCTTTACAAACAGTAATGCATTTATCTTTAAAACATATCTGCAAAGTGATATTTTTGTACTATCTGCAAAGAGCATTCTTCAGTTTTGGATACCTAATGTAAAGTATTTAAGTGGATTTTTTTCCAAAATGTTTATGTATTTAAAGCATATTTCTCAATGATTTCATTTGTACCAATGAATGTTTAGTATCTCTGCAGCTCAGATCCAGAATCTCTAACCAGGGATTCCAGAAAAAGAGAAGAATTAAGTTATTACTAATTAGTAAAAAAATCTGGTTTAAGGTACCTTTTTAGCACCAGGGGAGAACTGTATGACAGCCAAGAGCAATTTTCCAAAGCAGTACTCAACTACCTTATTTATAAAGTCACCTTGTCTCCTGTATGTCCCTATCTCATTCTTCCTTCTTTTCTTTTTGTTAAATTTATATAAATGAAGAAGGCTTCCTGCAGAAAACTGCCTCCTATGAAAGTACTGAGAGCACAAGATAAAGCCTACACACTAGCTTTAATGACCAGTGCCATAACTGTTCATGAGACAATAAAGAACAGCTGCATGATGGGGCACACAAATAATTGTGTAAGAATAGGCAAACCATATGCATACCAAATAATTGAGAATAAAGATTTTTAGAAATTCAGTTCTATGGAGACAGCTTAATCAGCCACAGAATACCATGTTGTTTCCAAGAACCTACTCTATAGCTTGCACAATGGGACTAAAATCAATTAATATCCACATAAAGGGAGAATTAGGCCAACACAATTCCCCAATTGATTTTTCTTGTACATCTATCAAGAGAAGGAATACAGAAGATTCTCACTTTTGCACACTCCTGATCACAGTCCATAGTTCAAAATAGTCTTGCCAATAGTTTTGCCAATTAGTCTTTTTGGACTTCAACAACAACTTGCTTTTTGATGTCATTTGTGTTATTAAAATTAAATGAAAAGGAAGGAAAAGAATCTTAGTTACAATAGTGACCAAAAGCTCTACATTATTGAATAATTGGATTATCTTCCAGAAAATACAAGATTAGTTTTTGCCTTGACTTCTCTACCACTAAGTTCAAAAAATCATGTTTTATGCAAGTGAAATACATAGATTAGAAGCCTAGCTTAACTAACTACCTTTTTATGTTGTTTTTTTTAATCCATATTTCTTCTGTCTGCCTTTTTACTTTGTAGCATTTCTTTTAATACTTAAAAATGTTTGGGGGAAAACAGTTGGAAATTATTAGCTTTTCCTACATGGATGTTTTTTAAGAGAAGTCTTTGAGACATTATATATGCAAACTATTACATTTTATGTTTGATTTGACTCATAAATAATTTCTTTCTTATGCCTAATAAAAAATTGTTTCTTGACTGTCAAAAAATGAAATTTTTCTGGATATAATTGCACTGTGAAAACTAATGATTATTGAAATCTTTGAAAAAATTTACAAGTAAGACTTAAAAGAAAGAACACACATCTACAATAGCACAGAATATGGAGATTTACATGTACAGGTTAGCAACTAAAAAGTAGTAAAACTATCATCCAATAATGCATCAGAAGTAAATATCCAAAATCAGAAACCTTCTCCCTTTTCATGCCAAAATAAAGATTGAATTATGAAGTTCTTATACAGTATAGGTGCCTTCTGAGACTATCACATTCATTCCAATTCAGGATGCAGAAAAATTAATTTGCTGCCCAGCCAAATTGCTCTACTACCATACAAGCACACTGATGTTTTCACTTGTAGTTTACAGAGGCAAATTTCAGCCATTCAATGGTTATCTTCTAATGAAAGCATTTCGCTGATGTATGAAATCTGAGAGTACAACCATGCTATAAGATATTAAAATATATAAAGTTATTTAAAAATTCACTTTAGTTTTTGAGCAGGAATGTTTGCTGGGTATTTTCTTTCCATACTCTGCAAAGCAAACAATTTACAGCAAAAGTTCTCTGAAAAACCTGAAAGTCTGTCATTCAATTTATCCTGCTAATAGATAAAATAGGTATAGTTTGGGTAATATATTACACAAGCTTAACTTTCACCTCCCAGACAACAGACATTCAGTAAGTTTTGTGTTAAAGTTTTTCATACAGGTTTCTCCTATTCCTTGGTCTACATTTATTCCCTCCAGATATCAAATAAGCTTACAATATGTACAGACAAGGAGTAAGAAATACCACAACAGGTTTGTGTAACCCTTCAAGAGTATTGCTTCAAACCATCTGCAAAGGCACGTGTTTCTACATAAAGACTGCAAAGCATTTCTGATTTTCAGGTGTTTTCAGAATCAATTTGCAGAACCTCCATTCTACAAAATGCATAAAAATGGGCTAAGGTCTACCAACATGTTGGTTATTGTGCAGTAACTCCTGAAATGAAAATACTTAGAAGATATCTCACGTTTTGTCTAAGCGTACAACAAAAATGGAAAGGAAAATTGCTCTATCTGGTAACTGCACCTTAGTTCATTTCTGCTGCATATTCAGAAGTACGTAATTGTTTAAAGCATTATCTTTTTTCTGCACAAAAGGAACTCAACTACTTGCAAATTGCAATTCCTGAGCCAAATTCAACATGCTGTGATGCTGGAAGAGGATTTGCAAATTTTAACTATCTATCTCATCCATTAGAAAACTTAAAGATCAACTTGAGTATCTAAGCTGAAGCACAGCCACACTTGGGCTTAGTTATTTTATTCAGAACTTCAGTACATCAAACACAGACATCTAAATTTCAAGTAGTTTGTAAGTATCACAATGGCTGAAACCACAAAACGATTTATTTGTTTTTAAAAAGCAGAGTTACAATTGAACCCAACCAACCATAGAATTAAAAATAATTATTCATCTCAATGGAAAAGCGGTTGTTAAATACTTCTGGCCACCAGGAGTAAAGCTGACTATAAGGGCATGTCTGCTTACGAACTACTTTAATATTCTTGGAAAATATTTGCAGTTATTGTTAATAGGGGTAGGAACCTTTGAGGTTGCTCAAATTCCAGACCAATATTTTTTAAACCAAAAGATTTATGGCTCCACAGTGTAACATATGTGATCAAAGTAACTTGTCTCACATCTACAAATATGCAAACCATCTAGACAGGACCAGGTTGAAAGCTACTTACTTAATGGTGCACACAGGAAGCCTAACACCTGACAGCTTTGCAGTGCATACTGTTCAGGATTTGAGATATGGCAACTGGCACTGAAAAAAACAGTGTCAGCTTGAAATCCTGGACAAATTTACACTGTCCTCAAATTTTGGCTGGACACAATCCAAATAGGTTACTATATTTCTTTGAGGTTGCCCTGTTTTCTTTCAGGTTTTCTGTGTCATAGGAGCAACGAACTTTAAGGTAAGAGAAAGGAAAAGGCACTTGAAAAGCATTTTGAGGGGAAAACCCTGAGCTCCTTTCGCTACTTAGGTTTACAATGAGAATTCCAAGGGCAGGAAAGCATTGGTAGAGAAAGCTTTCTGCAACAGTAATATTTAAAAAGCCATCTGTTAAGTGGTCTAGCACACTTTTTATGTCAGTAAAGGAGTGTCAACAAATATGCTTGTTTAACTGAAAGATTTCCTAAACTCCAGTTTACTACATTATACTGACCAGCAATATCAAAAGGTGCCAGTAGAATTATGAAACCCAAGAGAGGCTAATCTAACAGCAACCAAAAAAATCACCTACCTACAATTTCCTTTTCCCGGAGCTGTACCATAAAACAGGCCCACTCTGCATCTTCTACACAGAACATATTTTCTTTATATTTTCCAATAGAAATGCCTCTATCCTTAGAATTCTGAGGGATGAGGGGGTTAGCACACGAACATACAACACATTGCACATTCCTCTACTCTTTTGTGGACGAGGGAGAACCAGAATTCCTTAGTGCTTCTGTTGTTGCCCAGTGGCACTGCAAAAGCATTATCGCTGTTGGTAGTAACAGGCCATGGGCCTTAGGCTAACTCTACCTTAGGCTTCCATTGCAAGACTCTAGTCTTGGCCTATTAGGCTTGTTGTGAGCTTGTTAGCAGCTCCAAAATTGAGCTTGGTAGGAGGTTTGTCCTCTAACAACTTAGAGTTTAAGTCTGGGATAAGAGCAAAGGTCCTGACAGCACAGACACAGGACTATAAACAACTTGCTGATGGGCCATTACTAGTCACCGAATAAGTTTAAACTTTGAGAGCTGGGAGAAAAACTGCTAACAAGGAAAGAAGGAAAGAAGGAAAGAAGGAGCTAAGCATGAAAAATCCAGATGAACAATGGAGTAATGCACCTGAGGTGGTTTGGAAAGTAACATTCTCAGGCATTGCATAGTAGTCCAGGGGGCAGATGACAAAGGCTAAAGACAGTCTAGAAATACAAAACTTACTATGAAAAAGCAAGATTTTGAATGCGAGTGGTACAATCATCACAGGAATCATCACCACAGGACCACTGTGGGACTGCCACAGCTACAAGCATGCCTCTTACTGTCCCCGCCTTCCTGAAGGTCTCTTTCTTTCCCTGCCTTCTCCAATATCCCCAGCTTTCCCTCTCTTCCACCTACCTGATTCTTCCAGGATCTTATGACCTGTCAGCTAACCATCCAGGGCAACGTATGTCTTTTGGCTAGTTCTTTTTCTCTAAAAATAGTTCAAAAGAATGTATGCACGTTGCCTTAATTCTGTCGATAAGCTTATGAAAGAAAATAAGAAAGTAAATGTATCATTTACTCTTTTCTCTAGAGGTGTGTTTATAGTAAGTTGTCATTCTTAGCAATTAAAATTATTTACTTAAGTCCAATCATTAGCTAAAAATTTTAAAAAGGTACAATGTAAACACACAGGCAATCCAGGTTTCACAGCCAATTTCTGTGAAAGAAAATGACCTTGAATAGGATGCCTAGTTCCATTTCCAAGAGCAGTCCCTAACTGCTACAGGGTAAAAGACCATCATCATTGCAACATCTGGTAGGAGAATGAAGCCTTAAGAAAGGTGTGTATCCATGAGACCCGTATACATTGTAGGTAGCAAGTCTAGAATAAGTAGAGTCTATAGAGAAAATCCAGAAGTATTCTGGTACTGTACTGCAGCAGAAATAGAAGTCTACAGGGAAAAGTAAGAAACAATCACCAGACAGTTGTTCACTTTTGTAATCAAGGGATGTCATCTAGGAAAGCAGGGCCACTGGTAAGAGTACTGATTTGGGTACACCTGCCTAAAAGAAAAAACAATCCTCTTCTCTTAGGAAGGAAATCCAGGAGGTTACCAAAAAGGATCATTATAAGAAAAGTTACAGATGTAAAGCAGAAAAAAATTGAAGATCAACATGTCTGCCCTGCTCTTTAGGTATCTGGAAATCAGAATGGAAACGCATAAAAGGTAGATGCAAGAACTTGCAATTTTGAGTTAATATAAAGGCAAGGCACAGGCAAGGAAGCATAAAGGCTGAAGTGTAAAAACTAATTTACAATTAGCAAGGAACACAAGTGGCAACACAGAAATGCTTCATATTAAGAGTAAGAAGAAAGGAAATAGACAACCTTAATGGGAAAGAAGAACAAGCAACTTGCTCTATGGAAGATTGAAATAATCAGTTCCTTTTGTGTATTGACTTCATAAAAATGGTCATATCTGGCAACAAACTGATATGTATTAGAACCTGAGGGTAAGTTAAATGTAGTGCGTCCTTAGAGAGCTAGATGAACAATCCATGAATTACCAGCGATCATTTTTGAAAACTGATTATCTTGAAAATTAGAGAATACCAGAGGGCTGTAATGGGGAAAGAGAAAATATATCTTTAAAAAAGACCAAAAAGGATGATCTGGGGAATCTGTATATCAGTGAAATTTATATTCCTACATGAATATTAGTACAAATTATTAAAAAGACAATTTATAAGCAATTAGAAGATATGAAATCTGTAAAACAAGAGCTAATATGAATTTGCCAAGAACATGCTTCTGTCAAAAGGATACAATTTCCTCCTCTAACTGAACAGCTTGCCTAATGGTTGCAGCAATAGATATACTAACTCTCAACTGTAGTAAAGTTTATCAAAATGTTTTGGTGCTATCCCATGCTACATTTCCATTAGCAACCTCTGGATAATTAGTTATATCAGGGCAATGTGGTTCAAAATTAAAACTCAGTGTCCATATTAACATTTTATTATCAAGGTGGAAAGCAAGTAGTCATAATTCATTTAATTGATAGCTTAGAAAACAGAATAGAATATACCATATGTAATCTGCAAAGGCCAAGTTAAGTCAAAAGCACTTTGCAAGTAAAAAATTAGAAGTCAGAATCATCTTGGTAATTGGAGAAATGGTTTAAAAATCAACAATACATGAAAGTGCAAAATAATGTAAGAAATCAAATGAAGAAATACAAAAGGTGAAAAGAATATCTAGGGAGCAATACAGTGGGAACAGATCTGGTGATTAGAATTATTGCAAACTAAATATGTATCAATACCGTAATACTGTAGGGAAAAAAAAAGGCACTTTCAAACTGCACCAGCCTAATAAGACAATCACTGTTCTTGCAAAATTTGCCTTGTTATCATTAGAAGATAGAACACTTAACTTAAGGACCAAATTTTCACAAATACATTCTTACACACCTGGAAAGTGCATACCAAGCATGGGAAACAACACACATCTTTCTTGGGATATCTATTTACTTGCCTGCAGCATCCCTGTTAGTTCTTATATGTATGTACATTACATGTAAATAGTAAATTACTGTTTTGAAAATTTGTCCCTGGATGTTCATAAGAAAATCCTTCAAAATAAAATTTTTATCTACATTTTCCTCAGCCATAACTGTTTCAATTTAATATTTGATAATTTAATATTTGAAGATACTACTTCAATATTTACACTTTCAGTTTCTTAATGCATACTTTAGGTTCCTACTTCTTACATTCTCTATCATGTTTTAATGGTTGTAGTAAATAAGAACAGGAAGCACTCCGTAGGTGTTCAAATAAACAACTGTTGACATGAAAATCAAAACTTGAAATTAATATACTAGTTACTAATTAGCATAACAGAAATTTACTATAAAAGACTTTTCTCAAACCAAGGTATATCAGTTGATATATAGTAGCACATAATCCTGTCAGAGTCTTACCATTAATTACTGGGGTATAAACAACAATTCCAACTAAGTTAGGATCAGATACAGTTGTGTCCAGAATAAGGCCACCAATACTGAAAACAAAGTACAATATTTAGAATAAGCCAAGCAGTTACATCAATTAGTATTTAAAAACTTTTTAAGCAAGATTTCTTAGAATATCTTTCAAGACACAATTTTCATCTCAATTCATCTCCCCCCCGCCCCCGGCCATGACCTCGTTCTGAGCTACAGACTAGTGTTGCTACAGTTATTTATGTGTTAAAATTGACTTATTGTATAACAAAGACCATAGAACTTCAGCCAATCACTCCACTTTTAAGATTCATGGTTTTCATTTGACTAAACAATCTCTTAGCTCTGTGTGCAATTTTGACTGGAAATTGCAGGAGATGAGTAGCCTTCATTTGATACGGCACACTTCGCTCAGTCGTTGCCACAGGCTACTGCTGCCTCCCCCACTCATTCCCACCTGCGACTTAACTTTGTAACTTCCTCATTTTGGGAAGATTAAAGTTTATTCACACTTTACATTCTAGAGGCCCCTTAAAAGTTTCTTTTAAGTACAATCAGGTGTTAAATAAGATATCCAGAGGCACAGAGTGGCTATCAAGAGGAAGCAAGACAAATAGACTTACCTGCTTATAACCATGGCAGTTATAACAGGCTCCCATCCTGAATGGAGAACAGTTCTGGTAGCTGGGTGTTTGGCAGCTATGACAATCCCCATCGGAGTCAGAGCCAAAAAAAAGGCACCAACCAAAGGAGATACATAGTAATATGTCTCTAAAATAGTAATATAGAAAAAAAAAGCCCGTTTTACTTTCAAGACATTCCTATAAGTTTTTCTTAATTTAGAACTCTAAAATAAATTATAATCTACATTATATGCAATTGAGGAATTTTAATAGTCTTTATCACTACTGTACCTAAAGTTTCAACTACTGCACTAAACAAGGTGGTTAACATCTGCCATCTGTGATCACTATCTCCCATCTTCTCAAGGACAGAACTACCTATGTAAAGTAGGAACTTCGAAGCGGATTTTTGTATGATGCTTTATGATAAAAATGCAATAACTATGTGGAATAGAAAACATTATTTTGTAATATCTACTACAAAAAAAAGAACCTGAATATATTGAAAATGCATCTTGTTTATAAACAAATTTATAGCATATGTACACCCCCTTCTTTCCAAAGCACAGACAATATGGTAATCTTCCCAGAAATAGCATATCTAAAATTATGCAAGCACAATATGTAATATAGAGACATTTATATCAGCCGCTCAGTTGTTTTTTATAATGACTCTGATCCTGAAAATTCACAGCCACAATTCTGCTGCTTGCACCTATCCATTGGAACTGCATTACATTTCATAGGAGCACAACGGCAAACACCAGCGAGTACCATCATAAAGCTGAGCTACTAAGGCAAATGGCTGCCTCCACAGAAAGAATACTATTGGTTTTGGATCACTTGGTTTTATAATCCCATCCACACACAGAAGCTATTACACTGATCCAAGACTTCCTAATTCAACAGTAAAGTAAACAAAGAAAAAGTTATCCTAATGGCGGGGGGGGGGGAAGTATATATGTAAACTATGCAAACATTCCACTTTTACATATATTTAGTCTTACGAGAAATGTGGTCATGAGTTTAATGTTAAATATATTTTGTCTAAACTTTCAGAACTTGGACAAGTCTTATTGCAAAAGAAATTTTAAATTAAGAGGTTGAAGTAGTTAATGTAGAACACACAAACACCTTGCCAAAGAAGAATATTTAGTATACAAAAAAGTATTTTCACCCATGTTTTATGGCTTATTACAAAGGCTGCAAATTCAAGCAATTACTACTTTGATATTATCTTGGTGAAGCTAAAATTACTCCTGGAAGAATTGCTGCAGTGTCTTTAGAAGTTACTAACCTTCTGCATTGACTGGTAACAACCTCTGCAGCAAAGCCCACAGAAAAGATATTAAGATACCTTTCACTGTGTAAGCTAAAAGTAGAAAGCTATTAGAATGAGAATGAGACAAAGCCCAAAAGATAATCTTTTCCCTTCCTTTTCCAACTATTCTACAGCGTATTATCTCCTTCTTCCTTTGTGGTGCCTTTTTTTCCTCCTTTCTCCTCTTCCTGTGAACTAAGAGGTAGGCCTAATGTAAAGAGTTCTTACTCAGAAGAGGACACAGTACATGATTCCTTTATTTCATAATTATAGTTCTGTTTTATCCAACTTAATAAAAAGACAAAAATGTACTGATGTAAAGTTCTTGAACTACTTACTGCCCAGGTAAATGCATCCTTCCCTCCACTTGCAATGAAGAAAGATCCCTGTATGCACTACAGTTGGTCACATGGAAAGGCATCATTCATTCTACATCTATTTATTTAAAATTTTGAAACCTCCCTCCTTTTCCCCTCTGCTTTTTTCCCTCTCTCCCCCCCGCCCCGCCCCGACATAAATCATACTGTATTCCTGCTACTTTTTCTTTCTCCTTCTCTGTCTGTTCCTCTCATATAGAACCAAGGTAAGGCATTAGCATGTACCAGATGCCAAATAACTCATTTAAAGGTGTCTTTGCCACATTTTTGGAGAGGTTGCCAATTTTATTAAAAGGTGAAGTCTGCTGGTCAGCAAAGATCCTCTGTTGCAAACAAACACTGAACAGAAAAATACAGATGCAATGGTGAACATTACCCTAATTAATCACCATTTAAAAAAATTCTTTCACTTGTACATCAGCAATTAGCCCACTATACTTTTTATTACAGGACTTCTACCAACACAGGAAAGGAAATTAAAGTTCAAAAAAGTATGCCTTTTACAATAATTTCTTTTTTAATCCCACTAACAATTTAAAGAACTTGTTAGAATGTGTTAATAAAATAAGGGAGAGTATTTAACTGTCTGGACCAGCCTCCAAGCTTGGAGATCTAGTCCAAGAATGTAGTCCAAGAATTACAAAGAACACTAAAAATAAGTAAAGTATGTCATATAATTCCTTTCTTCTGGGAAAACAGGAAAAAAAAGCACACATAGATAAAACTGAAATCAGTCCAGCAAATGAACAATGAACACTAACCAAGAATTATTTAGTAGGTAACTTCTAAATCAATAATAACTATATGTAAAATATGAAATATATATACACATATGTCATGCTGCCACAGAAATATTTTGTAAGAAGTTTAAAAAAATGTGGAAAAAAAAGAGAAGACAGTCTCGTTAGTGTGTAATGATTCATGAATTATAACAAAAATAAATATAATTTATATCTGCAGTGCGACAGGACCATTTCAGAAAACAGCAAGTAGTCAGAAGGAAGGGCAGCTTTACAAATCTTAGAAAACATGACTAACCCGTTGCTGATTGTCAAACCTTTTGTTAGTTGAATTCAACATATTTTAAGTGAGTTAACAGCAGCTACAGGAAAAAAGGAAATATGCATCCATAAAATGACACAACCTGTCATTTTTACAGCAAAGAAAGCAAAAGTTAGATGAACTCTCAAGAGGGTGAATATGTGTTTTATAGCAATAAAACCAAAGTGCATAGTGATATAAAAGATAATGACATGAAACAAAATGCAACCGGTGTTTTTTTACACACTAAGATAGGACTTTCAAGACTACTCAGCAGTGGCTTAGCTTTGTTCCTCTGAGTCAACTGCAAGTGAGAGGAATTAATTTTTTTGGCCTTATTGTTCAACATTTTAGTATGTCTAAATGTCTTAATTTCACCATGGAGAAAAGTACAAAACAGGTTTTATACCTGAGTCCTTTAAATGGAGTTGGACATAAACTGTATTATAAAAGCTACACCATTGTTGCAATACTGCTGTTTCTTCTTGAAAAGAACAAAAGCCAGGAGTGGCTCTCAGGAGTGGGGGATCTCCAAGGAGAGGACACAGCCAGAACTTAGATTATTAAAAAAACCCCAAACTTCAGCTATGATAACACACTAGCACGTTGTTGGAATCCTCTGTTCTAAAATTCTAAAGGGAATGATGAATAAAAATAAATAGGCCACCAACCATCCCCATACTGATAAACAAGGAGGAAGTATACATATTCATCTGTTTACAAATTTTAGACCAGACAACTGAAATTCACCCTGCCCAGGTTTTTTTAAGGCAAAGATGATCTAAAAATTAAGGCAAGGCAGGTGCTCCCTACCAGAACTTCTAATTCTACTGCCTGTCTATTAAGTTTAATTAAAAACAGAAGTATAGAAGCAATTAATAGTTTAGAATTATATTACAGAATCTGTCACAAGTGAGCAACGATAATGCCAGTTACCTAACGGACCCATGAAACTACTCAGCTCCAGCCTTGGGAACAGAGCGCAGGACTTTTTTTCAGCTATGTGAAACTCTACTGTAGAACACCCTACTATAAGAATCTAAAAAGATGTTAACCTTGAGATGCATCTTTTAATAAAGGGTGGGCCATCTTCCTCTTCATACTTAACTCACAGAAGAAGAAAATGTATTCTACAATAGCTGGAGAATGGGAAGAGGGAATAAATGACTCCTCTTTAAGGGCTCACTTCACTCCATTTTTGATAGATTTATGTATGCAGGTAGCTTACATGATAAAAGGCATCTCAATCAACCTGGCTCTGCTATAGAATTTGTACCATCCAACAGTGGAAGATCAGCTCCTAAAAGCACTCAACTCTTCAATGAACTTCTGACTGTGACTTTAAACTAAAAAAGGAAGGAGAGAAGAGGAAAGAGACAAGGTTTTCAACTGAGTCCTTACTGAACTTCATTTACTTTAAGCCCTCATGCCTTTAGTAAACAGTGAAACAAATTAATCTTCTAGTTCGCAGAACTCAGATGCTTAATGTTTTATTCCTTGTCCAGGGTATCTACTGTGACATACTGTTCGGTGCAGCACCACTGAAAACAATGCAGCCTCTAGTAGGAATTAGAGGTGAATTGGAAATATACTACTTCAAACCAACTGTAGGAATCTGAAAATAATAATGTGAATCACACAGTTTGTCTTCGCAACCCACGTCCAACATCAAAAGAGATAAGGGCATACATTTAAGCCACATTCTGTGAGAAAAAAGGAAAGCTTTAAAAGAAGTCTGCAGGTCATTACTGACAAATGACATGCAACTCGGACCTCCACATTTCATATACTGCGTTTTCCAATTCCAAAGCATTCCCCGTTTTCTGGTCGAGGAACTGGCGCGATGGTCCTGGGGAGCCCTCTAGTGCTCTCCCCCAGCTGTTTAACAACGATTCACAGATACAGCTCTTTTAAGGGCATTAAGGCAGAAGGAACATTTTGCTATTTAAGTCCCCATGTCTGATGGCTTTTCCATCATTTTTAAAACACTCAGATGCACTTCTAAGAAATTTATATATGATGGTCACCAAACAAGATGTTTAATTTGGCCCTAGCCTAGGTAAAAATGTTAGTCCTTTTTCCTGGGTATACCCTTTCTCCCCTTGGTATGCCATGAAGCATCATATCAAACCAAAGGTTGAGCACAGGTGTACAGCTTTGTTAGATACAAGCATAAAGCTTCTACACAAATTATTTCCCCCCTTCCAGTCTCGTTATCTGAAAAAAAACTCTTCCCATGCAGAGAGAAGCCAGAAACTTACTTTTGCTTCAGTACATTTCAGTAGTGAGGCTCAAAAATCATAAGTGAAAATGGTTAATTCAGAATACAGTTCAGAGGCGAATCCCATCTGCTTCATTACTAGCCCATAAAATGTAGATTTCTTTATAACATTCCCATGGTGCTTGTTACTCTAGCATTGAGAAAGCAGGGAAACAACAGAAAGAACAAAATAATATCTGTGCTGGGTGAGGCCAAAGGTCACATCTAGTCCAGTATCCTGTGTCTGACTATGGTCAACAGTCCAGGCTTGTGGAAAGAAAAAAAGGACAAGTTTAGAGTGATGCTTGTTTCAGTGTGCTCTGCCAGCTTCTGCTGGTGTTTGCCTCAGGGATTTCATCACTCAAGTTTTTGTCTGCATCTGTCTGTTCAATACTCCTCAATGGATTCTTCTCTGATTAATTTATCCAAATAATTTTCTAAAATCACTTTGGTCCTCTTAATATATCATGGCAAGAAGTTCCATATACCAGTCACATATTGTGTAAAAAAGTTTCTTTAACTTTTTTTTAACCTGTTGCCTACTTTTTTAATACCTCTTCCCTGCTATTCACAACTTTATATACCTCTCCTGAGCTGAAGCTACTCCATAATTTTATTCCTTGTTACTATTTCATAGTTCAAATACATGCATCTTGGAAACCACAGATTTCCAAGGGCTTTGTGGTATGTTCTTACTCTAGAAATACTCTCTGTTTCCTACGAGAAAGAAATATAAAAACATTGGAAAAAAAATATAAAGAGCAGAAGCAGCCATTTTAGCGGTAACTAGATAATTACATACATCACCAAAAGAGAAGTACTTCCAGAAGACCACATAGAAAGAAAATTGGGAGTAACTCTTGAGCGCACTAATCCTTCCCCCTACACATGTGTGCAATCTGAAATTGCAGCGGCTGACTAAAATGTGACAGCTGTAAAAGTAGCAAAGGATCAGTTCAAACTGATCCCACTTCTTTCTTTATTCCTCTGAGATACATTAAGTCATATGTAACTAGAGATGTGAATTTATGGAAATGTGTGAAGGGAAGGAAGAAGTCCAAGTTTCTTTCCCCATCTTTGGGAGGTTGAGTGGTTTTTGCTTGGGTTTTCTTAGATTAAAAAAAAGCATGGTTTAGAAGAAACTGAAATATTAGTAACTAGTTACTCCTTTGAAAAAAGGAAACATATCTGTAATTTATATAAAGCATAGGAAGCGGTACTAGATATATTCACAAAATAATATATGTTGTTTATTTACAAATTACAATTATAACTACCATTAAAATCCAGCTACTATTAAAATACCAGCACATGTAACTACGTGTGCCTGTGGTCACAATTTAAAAAAAATGGTAAGGAGTAGAGGAAGCTGTTTAAAAACATTAAGACTCGTAATGAGTCATTTGGGTTCAACTCAGGCAATTATATAGAGAACATTACAATGCAAATACATAAGAAACTAATATTGGTAGGGAAAAGAGTTAGGAAACAAATGAAAAATCACTGGCCTATTCATTACAATGTAGTTTACAAAGAAAAATTTTAAAAACCAAATGAAGTTTGACCTATAGGGCATAAGTTTCTAAGAAACTTCATTTGAAATACTTACTAGTTAACATTTAAAGCCTGAAGTCTAGCATTAAGTATTTTAAATCAGAGACAGTCCTGACTAGAATAAATTTTAATCATAAACCTAGCCGCAAATCTAATCTCAGTATTAACCCAAATTTGGCAACCTCTTCCAACTCCACACCTACTCAGATAGCCAACATATGCCAATAATCCTAGCTAACTCTCTCCTGGCTAACTCCTTTCCACCTAGCTGGTACACCAACTTCCCTGGCATTTCACTGACTAGCATAAACCCTAATTTTGAACTGAAATCCAATCAAGCATATCAATTGTTGGGACCTGATATCCATTTTAAGCAGGATAACCCAGTGTTCCAGTCTCGTAAGGCTTTTGGGCATAGCAATAAATCTAGATAAACAGTCTCTAATGAGCTAAACTCTAATTATTATCCCAGTCCTAGCATTAGCTAGAGACACCAAATTTCATGAGAACAGAGGCTTTTGCTCTGTTCTTCTCATCAGGAGAAAAGAAAGGAAAGAGCTTAAAAAAATCCTTACTAATTTTCTTTTCACTGTAAGTTTATAAGGTTCCTTAAAAGAAGTATCTAAAGAAAGTATTTGAGAAATAAGTTATTCCAATATAAATTATTTAAATATAGTTATGATATAAACAATACAGTTTAAGGTTTTTTAGAAGTATAGAAAATAGAAAATAGAAAAAATGGCTGTATTGCACACTGATACATTTAAGCTGACATGATGTTAACACTTTCCAAATATGAAAAATCATATACTGAAAACATAAAATTATCAGTTGAAAACTAAAAGACAAAATGGCAAGTCACACCAATGTAGCTTGAGTGTTATTAGATACCTTTCCTGACTGATGTTGTAATACTTACACAGAACAGAACAAATTTTCACATAAAACAGTTTGAACAATGAGCATAGACATAAAAGAATATATGTGGTGATATCAACATGTCTGGTAAAACAATTATGGACAACACAAAATTTGGCCTGTGGTATACTATACTATAATTGTCTACAATTATGTCTTTTAAAATAGAATATACTTTAAATTGTTTCTATAGAAGGAGTCAGTTGCAGCAATAATTTATTTTTAAATATAGTTCTGAACATTATTCTCCTCCTGTGACAAAAATGTTTTCATACTTTTTGTTCCTTCACAGGGGAGATGAAGAAACAGGAAGAAAAAGACTGATTTTTGAGTTCCTCATTCTCATTTTCCAAGCTCACATCTCCTTTGTGACAAGCAAGCATTTAATTACATCAGCTACTATTTGAGCATGCTTCTAACAATAATAATTATAGGCATATTCATTTTTAGCAGACATTGTGATGATGAACCTTCTTCAGTGGTCTGTTCCTTTGAGAGTAGGATTTAGAGAGTACAGGCCTTAGAAATCAGAAAAACAGTTTCAAAGGGACTATAGAAACATGCAAATCACTAGTAGAAGACAGGAATTCCAGGCAGAAGAAAAAAGTAATTTGTAACAAAATTAGTTTGAAGTTGTTTATGTGTAATTCACCTGTTCATATCTATTAGTGGAAAAATAAGCAGATGGTAAAAAACTGTCATCAAGAACCCAGACAGAATTCATGCATGAAGCAGGATTAGATCATTGCCCTCTGTAGTCAGTAGTTGGAGAAGGCCTCTCCTTTGGTGCTTAGCTATTCAGAGTGCTTATACATCTTTGTATCTTTCATGGCAGAAGTGCTGTTCAGAAGAAGGCTGCAGCTAAATTAGCAGATTCAAGTTTGAAATATAGTCACCAAATTTATAAGACAAAACAAAACAAAGAAAACAGAAGAGAGCAGGGCCATTATTTGGAGAAGCTGGAAGCGGTTACTTTGTTTACTGAAAAGCAGAAGGAAACGCTGGTAAAATCAAGCACCAGCACAGGGTACAGGAGGGAGACATGGAAGTGTCACGCTGTGAGGGAAAAAAGAGATAGGAAAGAACTGAGGAAACTGGTATTGGAAGCTGGAGTAGGGGAGACGAGGAAACAACAAGGTATTGCAATGGGAGCTGGAAAGCACTTGGAAGGAATAAGAAGGAAATTCACAATAGTCTTTGCATAACTCATTTAAAAGTCATAGCAATCACAAAGCACAAGTCTATCTAAAATTAGGCGTCACTTCTTTGAATCCATACTTGCTGTAGACTTGCTATTGTTACTCAAATTACTTAAATTATTTTTATCTTTATTTCTGGGTATAGCTACAGCTCATGATATATTTGAATGGCGTCTAAACCACATCCTGACAAAAAAATTCTCAGAGCAGAACTCCTCTCCCAGCAGCTTATCAAGATACCCAGTTCATCTCCTTCCCCTTAGTGCAAGGGGCAACAATTCAAAAGGGCCCTAGGAAGCAAATATTTGATTAGGGTGGGCATTCAAGAAAACCTGGATGAAGACAGCTTCCCTGCCCACCCCAAGAAAGCAGAGTAAATTCAGCAACTATAGTTTCTAATTCACATGTAGATTGACTGTGATACTGTGAGAGTCTTTCAGATATTAGTAGTTGTGCCAAGATGGTGGTTAGTGAGTTCTATCATCTTAGGGAAAAAAGGAAAAAAAAAAATCATGGCATAATGTTGCCACCCAAGATTTATCATTCAACAGTAAAAATGTTGACAAAAGTGTCAGTCAAACTAAAAGGTTTTCTAAACCTCTCCCTCCCTGCCTTCTCTGCACCCTCCTAACCTAAAAGAGGTTCCTCGGCAGACATACACACTTAGAAACATACTTACCAAGGCAAGTATAAAGACCTTGACTTATCCATGCTAGTATAGCAAGAGTGATAAGATCTCCAAAACTTGCTGCTATAGGAGTGGCAACATTGTCAGGATTAATACCAGTCTTCTTTGATCCAACAATAACTCCAACCATTATTATACCTAGATTCAACAAAGAAGACAGTACAGTAACCATATCTACTGTTGTAACTCCACAGAAAATTCCAAGATAATGGCAATTTCAAACTTGATAAATACAAAGTCGGTGCTCTTGTCCCAGGATGATTGCTCCTCCTACCTGACTGATGTCTGTATTTTTAAGTTTTAGTAATTTTAAAAAATGAAGTTATATAGTAAAAAAAAAATACAGTAAACACACACACAAAAAATCAAGAACCTTCTGTACAATGAACTATTTTGCTAATGATTAGAATTAGCACTATTGAAATCGTAAATCAGCCGTGTCCTGAAGAAAAAAATATGCAGTGTATTATTTCTACACCCTATTAACTTTAGCTGACTGATATTTAAATTATGCTAGGCTGAAAACAACATAAGATTAAATACTTTGATATCTAATGTTGTGCAAGATTTCCAGTCATGAATTTGGCACCAAACATCAAGAAGCCACATCATAAATTAAAAACAAGACAACATATAAAAATGTTACTTGCTACACAGTTAAAAAAATTTAAATTAGGTATGTTGGCTTCTATTTTTTTTCTATAAAGAGCAACACTAACTTTTTAAGAGGCATTTTCCTGCGGAATGCAAGTGGTTGCTAAAAATAAAATTCACATTGTTATTAACAGTCTTCTTTGGCATAGCCTGAGTAATTTCCCTCACATCACATAATACACATAAAAGCTTCAATTGTGTATACTCTTTTTTATGTTATTTTATAGAATTTTTGAAAAACTAGCATTATAATTTTCATGTAATACTAGTGATATTATGTATTGTAGGTTATATTATCAGTTCATTTTCAAAGAAACTGCCTAAAGTGTTACACTCCATGAAATTCTCAAAAGAAAGAACTGAAAGGATCCTGTAGGAACACGATATTTCAAAAGCACCTGTTTCACATGTAGGAGGATGAAGATTAGAAAGCAATTTCCTGTGCAGGGTCACCACCAGATGACAACAAATGTTTCTCTTCATGTCCGAATTATATATGAGAAGTGGAAAAAATGCAGTCATGTTCCCCAGTTCTCTTGCTGCTCTTAATTCTGCATGTGATCAAATTCAATGGCTTTGTAGTCACCAGAAAAAGTGTGTGCTCTTAATTCCATGCAAAACTTCAACAATTTTGTAATTTTCACATAAGTAAGCATATTAAATTAGTAAAAAAAGTAAGTTAAACATTTTACTTGACTTACTACTATACAAGACTACTATGCTTTTTCATTAAGAATATGTCACAAGTAGAGGTACTTTTTTCCATCCCTCATGTCCATTAGGTACCATCTTTTATAGTTAAATGTTTCCTGACAATTGGGAAAGAAGATTAAATTCATCACACCATATGGCTCCAGACAGGAGTACTGTTTGTAGAGAGGGACTTGAACTTGGCACAAATCCTTCACGTAACAAGCCAATTTGTTCACTTCTGATACAAAACAGAGTACAAACTAACATATAAGCAGCATGGACAACCAGGGAGTTTGGATACAGCTGAGCTATTTTCTGGGGCTTACCTGAGCTTAATTACAAGTAAGTTCTATCTGTTTAGTATTAAGAACATATTTTGTACATTAATCAATATAGAAAGCAAGGGAAAAAAGTTCTCTATCATATTAGGTAAAATATAAAAAAACATTCTTTTTGTTTTAGATATGCTCAGGAGGTCACGCAAATCGAACCTTTTCAAACAATATGACAGGAGAGGAATGCAACATGCAGGCCTGTACGGACATTGCAAAAGGGCATCCTATCCTCAGCTGTGTTTCAGATGTATTATACCTTAATGGATTTAAATTTGTAAGGAATAGCAACATAATATACATTCACCATCCACAGAAAATGAAATACCTGTTAAAAGTAACACACATACTCCTTTTACCTTGTAAAAGAGAAGCTATGAAGGCAGTTGCTACGCTGCTAGAACACAGAAGGATTGAATGATCAAAGCGGTATTTGCCCTCTGGAATCCAGCCCAATATAACTGCTGCCACTGCTGCCAGAAACCCAACTACTGTTGCCTGAACCTGGAAAAAAAAAAGAAAGTGAACAGTTCTTAAAATAACTGCTATACTTGCAAGGACTACACAACCATTTTCTATTATTCTTTCCTCCTATCTACATTTAATTGCAAGGTATAAAGGAAGCATGCTCATCCACTTTGTAGTGACATTGATAACCTTGGATGATCAAGTAGAAAAAATCTTAGCCAGCAGAAAAGGCTTTACCAGCATTTCAGAGACTCAAGAATAACAAAAGTAAAGTCAGGGAAAAGAGCTGAGGATTTACCAGGAGCCAAAGCTGAAATGCCTGAAAACGTTCCTAATGCCACTTAAAACAGTGAAGTTGCAGTATAAACATTCCACCTATTTTTTGAGCATATTGTATTATAGCATATGAGCATGAAATAGTTCTTAATCTTAAGAAATAGTTGCTTTGGAGAACAAGCATTCCTCAAATGACCAGCTATTTAAAATATTGTTTATTGTCCAAAAGCTCCATCACATACATCCTTTAAACATTGAATCCAATGCAAATATGGTACTGAAAACATTTGAGAGGTCAAATTTAAAAGGTTTTGCCAAACCTGAAATTTTTCTCTGATCATCCTCAGATCCTCTCTCAGAAAAAATAAAAAGGAAATACCCTTGATACAATCACGAAGAATACTTTACCTCTTCTTCTGATAAATATAAACTCATATTTTTTTAGAGAACTACACTGTTCAAAAAATATCAGTAATGCAAACTTTATATGTTAAGTATGAGCCAGTGTAGTAGAGCTAGTTTCCCATTAACACTGTCCATCTCCATACTTACCAACGTTTCTGATGGACTTTTTCAATAACTTTGTTTACTTACAAGAGTTAATCAAAGTAAGTCCATCATATTTACCTGTTTTAAGGCCAAATTGCCAATTATTAGGTTCCACTTCTCAATGGGAGAATCCATTTTTCCAATATTTACCTGTTAAAGTTACAAAAGAATTTCAGACATTTGTGTCTAAAATTGTTTTACTTGAAAATACACCAACGCAGAAACCCACAAATAACTCATACAAAAAAAAAAAAGACATTTTGAAAGCAAGCTAAAACCAAGCTATACTTTTCTCAAGTCAAGCAGTGCTGTTGATTTTAAATTGTACTTACAGTATCTATCCAAAAGTAGCTAAACTTGATGTAGTTTTACATAGTAACTTGCTTAACATTAGCTTCCTGTGCAAGATATACTGGCCACCCCACATTCCAGGAACGTCCAAGCACCACCAGTGATTAGATAGTGGCTGGAAGAGAAACTTATCAGTGTTCAGTCACTTTAGACTGAACTTGTTTCTATGGCCCTTAAATTCTATGAGACAATAGAAAGATGTGTAGATATGTGTGTGTGGACACACACACTGTCATGGAAGTGTGTTAATTGACTGCAACTACCTGCACAGAGAAACTGCAAGTACTTACAGAAGATCAGAAACCACATCTAATACTGTTTAGTATTCTAACTTTTTATTTATATAATACAGCTAGAGGCTTATGATGCTGTAAATGATATAAGTCCAGTCCTAATGCAGTAGCTGGAAAGACAGCAAATTAATTATTCTCAGAAATGAAAAAGTACATACATACTCTTTTATAATGTATTTCCTACTTTTACTTATTTTTTTGAGTTAGAGGACAAGATCTGAAGGACAGTATATACTACTGCAGTATGACTATATTTAAAATAACTCCCTTTTTGAGATAACTGAGCAATTTTTTACATTGAGCATAAATTTTAGTGTTTTTTCCCCATAGAATACTAATTTATAAGATAACATATCTCTCAATATACAGAAAATCTTAATGCATATTTTTTTCCTCTTTGATAACTTCTTTCCAGTTGGTTTTACTTCCATTTCTTTTGTACTTTGTTCCATTTGGTAATAGTAGTGACTTGCGAGGAACAAAGTATTAAAAGAAATGCTAACTTTAAAACTTAGAAACATAAGAAGACACTTTATCTCAATCTACACTATAAATATTTTATAGTGTTCAAAATACAGTCAATGCTCCACAAAGACATGCATTAAATTTAAATATTACAGCAATATTTAGGGAAGGGCAGATAAGAATCTCCTTTGCATCCTTCTTAAATATATATGCTAAACAAATGAAATGGCAGGCTACGGGGAGCTTCACTCTTTTTCTCCTTTGAAGAAGTTTTTGAAAAGTATCCCAAAAATCCTTGTTAAAACAGTAATCTTGCAAAATGCTTAATTCAGCCTAAAAGTGACCTGCTGCCAAATGGCATAGTTGTTCCCTCCCCTACTATCAGCTACACATTCACAGTTTCTTTGTTGAACCAGATCTACCAACTCCATGAGTGAGTTCACAGCAACATAAATTTGCTTGCTCATTTGATGGAAAATGCTATTTTTCACAGAGCAAAAAGGGGTTATCTTCTACAAAATGATCTGATCCATCATATGCAATCATGTAACCATGCACAAATGCTCTTAGGGTTTGGAAGGGAGAAAAAGAGGAGGACGACTCCTTTCAGCTGCAGATTTCCATAAAGTAAGATCAAGTTTTATTGTGATACTGTGGAATAGATGGACCTAAACAAAAAGTTTGTAAAGTCATACTGCTAATGCCTAACCCTGATAACACACAGTCAAAACAAGCGCTTGCATGACTTTACAGGGATGACTGGATGAGTGGTGCTTTGGGTTTAGGTTGTTCTTTTCTTACTTCCTCTTAAAAAAAAAGAAAAATTAATAGGGAGAAAAGGCAGCAGCGTGAATCACGACAATGAGAGTGACTCAAACTACAGAACAAAGCTGAAGAATACAAAACACATAATATAAATATTGTGCTTGAATGGGCATTTGACATAAGTACACCTCACACAGTTATGTCAGCACAGCAGTGGGGGGAGGGAGAACAGTTTACATGAACACTAACATAAAAGAGAAGCACAAGTTATGCCCTGAGGTAGATTAAAAACACAGTCTTGAGACAGATTTAGTGAAACGATTGTGAAAAGTCATTTAGTGAAAGTGGATGGGAAATTTTAAGTGACCGGTAACAAGCAGCTAAAATAGGAATTTGGGCAACAAGATGACTGAATGTGATCAGGAAAAACTTGAAACTCAGTGTATTGTGGTTAACAGAAACTTGCTAACACAACAGTACTTTTTGGCTGGCTACTTAGTTACAATGGAGTAAAGATAGTTTACAGGCCCAACAGCATAGACATGTCTACAAATTCAGATGCAATTATAAGCTAACGGAGCAAGAACGTTATGGATTAGCTCCAATGCTGGACTCATTAGAAATTTCCTCCTCAAAGCCATTCACAGGGCACAGTCTTGCATTTACTGTAAAGACAGTATCTGGTGGGGAGATAGCTAGTCCAAATTCAGGTCGGAGAAAGGAAGATCAATCATACAACTGCCTCCAAATAATTGTTTAGATATGCCCTGAATTAATATACTCCAATTTTCACCTAGGATGAGAATGACAGAACCAAAGATTGGATGGCTAAAGAGTGTAGGGGGTCAATGAAATCAATGTGAAGGGTACAAAGGTCAGAATAACCTCTTTGACAGAGGTCTGAAAGAACTGGCATATCAATTACAGGTCCAGTAGTAAGCGTTTTGATTAAACTCTCCAGTAAGGAATGATACACTATGACACAGCACCTGTTTTTAAAACCTGGGGGAAGGAGAACAATCAAGGCCACTGTCCTGGAGTTTAACGTCGTATCTGGCAACTAAGCCCAAGCTGTGTGCTGTAAGAAGTTACATGTAACTAACAATTAGAAGCATTACTGAGTTCTTGTGGGGGTTTTTTGGGGTGGTTTTTTTTTGCCTTTGCAGTAGGCAAAGGGATGCAAATGGCTATCCACCAGCTCGCAGAGCTGTGCACATTGCAACTGATGTTGAGCATGAAAAAAGATGCATAAGAGAAAGCTGGAAGGTTCTTTGCAAGATAAAAGGCATTTTTTCTGTTTTTTCGCATATAAAAACTAAGTATAATCTTGTTAGCATTATCCTGATAATGAATGATATATACTGTTCTTATTTTGTATGATATTGTTCTCTCAAACCTCCACTGTGTTGTGCACATACGCATACACACACACACTCTACAGCATTTACTGATGAGCTCTTCACCAGCTAGAACAAATTAGAGCCACCCCTGGCAAAAGAGAGAACATTCACCAAACCATGACAAGCCTCTACCTGCTCCCCATGAAGGGTGTCCAATGAACTTACAATATGACTAGGGAAGTTCCGGAAAGTATTTCAGTCACCTGTGCAACTTAGCCCAGGGTCTGTCACGATTCTTGACGAAAACAGGTCATACAAGGAAATCAGAGGCATCAGAAAACAAACAAACACCCTCCCCTCAAGTCTGTTAATGCAAAGCTAGGAAATAGCTTGGTGCCAGAGGTGCTGTGACCGTGACATCAGGCAATGCCAAAGAATTTGGAAGTCCCACACACCACATAGCACTGTCTGAAGAAATGTGTATTTCACTGATTTCTTCTCAGCCAGTTAATTAACCTTCATGGTGGAAGGATGCGAATAGAGTCCTAATCCTAACCTGATTTGGCCAAGACAGACATATGACAATTTCTGGGGTGAAAGGAAGCATTCATGACATGCTAGAGTAAAAACTTCTGAATCATCAGCTGATTTATGTCTTGGTGAGACTTAATGACAGTGGTAAGTGGCACTGGTAACACTCCTCAAACTAAGCCCTCTCAGCATGAGCTGTTTGAGTCTTGGTAGGAGCTTGGACTTCAAATGGCCAAACTGTCTCTGAAAAATCATATTCAAGACTTCAACAGATCATGTAATCACATGGTTACTGGGATACTCTTAAGAGTGCCATTTTGGGCTGAGGGGAGCAGCCTGAACCTCATGATGCCAAATTTAGTTAACTACTGAACATGCAGCCAGTGTTGTTGAAACTCCAGTAACCTTTATCTGTGTGTGTGAGAGGGAAATCAACTCCTTGACTTTTGGTAATGGTTGATGGATAATATGAGCTGAGGTCAGGATTCCCTGAAAAAGGAAAAAGGGTCTGCATAACCCTTTTCCAAATGTCCCCTGAGAGCTGTGAGGTTCACAAACGAGATGCCATTGGTGAGGATGGGGAAATCAGCCATTGGTTGGACCAGAAGGCAAGGTCATAAGCTCAACTGAGACAATGAATTAAAGATTCTGACCCTCTTTTTTTAAGCCTTCAGTAAGGCACTGGTAGATCTTGGACTTGGTGTATTTTTCACTATGCAGTACAGTCTTCAGGCCATGAACTGTACCAGTCAGGAACAAATTAAGCAACAGATCAACACCAAAAAAAAGTAAGGTAAAAGACAAAAGTATTCATGCCTGACAGTAAAGGCAGTAAGGTTTAAACACAAAATATTATTAAGAAACAGCAAGAATACTCAGAAAAGGCAAAGCATTAAAATAAATGAGAAAATATGACAGAATAATTAATGCTGCTGTTGACAAAGATACAACAAAACATGTCAATTCTTATGCATGAAAGAATGCATATGGGGCAAAAGTAATCCATTTCTGTAATGGGCATGACACAAGTAAACCTTCATAGGACTGCTAAGGCTAAGTCCATCACGGTGTGCAATTGGGCAATAACTCAATATAATGTGGCAATGAAATTTATTAATGACAGAAAGCTGGGAGAATTTGTCAATATAAAGCATTGTAATATCGTACAAAAACTGGATGACCTTGAGGATTACAGCAATGAAAACAGATTAAATTCAACAGTAGAAATGCAAGGTGATGCACTTACGGTCTAATAATATTTCTGCCAGAAGAGGGGAGTGACAGCTGGAAATAACACAAAAGGAGAAATACTAGGATACTGTCATTGATCACAAAATGACTGCAAGGTCTAAATCTGACACTGATAAGAAAATAAGCACATATAAACTTAGAAAGTTTCAAGAGCAATTTTCAAGAGAAATAAGGTAGTGCTATTCTACAAAGCCATAATGAGGTCTCATCCAGAGTTATATACGCCTTTGACCAAACATTTTCTAGAAAGATTCATTCAAGCAGGAACAGGCAGAGAGAGAGGGCCTTGCTGGAGAATGGAAAAATTATCTTACAAAAGAGAAACACTGCATAAGCCAGTGTCATACAGAGATACCCAGTTCAGGTACCAGAAATAGTTTAGCCACATTATTAAAACATTCTGTTCACAACAGTTAGCCACACACAGAGAAAAGATATATGGTAATTTGGCTTGCTTAGGCTAAAAAAATGAAGGGATGAAACATCTTCTGAGATGTAGAAAAGAACTATGACAGATACATAAGAAGATGTACAGAAAACCTAGTTATGCTATGTTAGAGTGTTGACACACACAAAAAAACAAGCACACACAAAAAACCCCACCACAACAAAACCAAAAAGGAGTAAAATTATTTAGGCAGAAAGCTACAAAAGAGTTTCTTACAGTTTGATCAACAAAGATCTGGAGTAGCAATGGGAGCAATGCTTCATTTTTGGTGCCACACAAATGGTCGTTAGAAAAATGTGTTCAAAATGGACACATTTTGCTAGCCTATTCAAACCCCACTGAGGCCAGAGAGATCTGTCAACCTTACAGAAAACACATGTAAATCTCAAAAATCTTCTTTATCTGTTCTGACTGATGACGTAGAAGAGACCAAAGAAGTAAAGTTTGATGTGTGGAGATTAGAAGAGGCTTAACCTTTTAACTTTGCCCGTTTAATAACAGATTTAAAGAGTCCCTGTAACAGCCAGATTAAGCCATAAACATAAAACACTTCTCTTCCAAAGATTTATTTTCCTTTTGAAATATTTACAACATGTATCTGGAGAATGAAGAGGAAGAGAAAGTTACTCACAGCAGTTGACAGCCGGGATGCCAGGGTCATTTCCAAATTTCCTTTGAGACCAAGAAGTGCAGGAACCAAGATAAAAACTTCAGTAACATTCTTGAACACATCCCAGTGCTATTTAAAGGATATAGTGGGAAAAATTCAATTGAAAAATTCTCTTTACACCATCAGCAAAGTATTCAAAAAATTCTGAAACTCATAATTTAAGCCTCTAAAAAAATCAATATTTTTATATTAGACCTAAAAGTCTAAAGGCAGAACTGTTATCTATCTAGATAAAATAGATTTATGACTGCATATTACTACTTCAAAGATGAGAATACCAAAAGTAAAAGATACAAAACTTGGCCTAAAAACAAACCTAGTTAAGACAAGATGTTATTAATCTGAAGGTTTTTTTTTTTTGTAATGACTTTAAAATAGTACCAGGTGCTGTGACTGCTCTTGAATTCTGCTCTTAATTCACAATAATATTTTCATCTTTTCCCTTCCAGCTGTGTAGAAACCTCACATAAAAACAGAAAGGAATTAATTGTCAAATGGACAGAGCCTGTAAGTGAAAAAAGCTTCTCTTCATTCTTTTACTTGTAAGTGTGAAATTTAGAAGAGTACAATTCTCCAAAACCTAGATTTTATAAATCAAATACAAACTCTCCCATAATGTTGTGTGCTGAGTTGTCAGCACAGAAATGCTATGCTACTTTATATTTCTGTCAATCCATGTATTTAATTTGTAATCATCAACATTAACAAAAATAAAGTAAGAAAACTGTAAAATGTCTTTGTATTCAGGGTTTTGTAATGATTTTAATTATTAATTTAAATTTTTAAAATTATTCAGTTCTCAAAGGTAAACAAGATCTGAGAATTTCCTATATGTGAAGTTACATATGTATTTACTACTGGGAAAGAACAACCATGAAATGGTTTGTAAAAAAACAAGCTTAGAAGGCTTTGTTGTCTTCAAATTTTCATTTTCAAAACATGTTCTGTCACATTTCAATATTCGGCTGACATCACAGTTTAATGCTTAGTTTAAGGTGAAAAAAAGGTAGTACTGACACTAGCTATTTATTTTTGCCTTTACATCAAACCTCTCTCACACATGGTGAGCTGGACTGGGAAACCAATAAAGATTAAAAGTAATATAGAAGGAAAAATCAAGACATATCTCAATCCAGCTCAGAAAACAGCTACACAAACACTTACATTCCCTGAAGGTAAGGAAGGCAAGGTGAAACACTGGGTCGGAAGCCAGTAATGGCAGTAGGCATAACTGCCTCTTTTGGCTAACCGTTACGCTGTATCATGAAGTACATTATATATTAAGAGAATACAAACAAAGCCTCTGTACAAAGAATAAATTGGTAAGATGTGAATGAACAAAGCACGAGATTGATGTAAAACAGTGCAAGGAAGCAGTAAAGTTTGCATGTCAAATTTTATTTTCCTTTTTCTTGATGTATAAAAGTGTCTTTTCATTGTAATTGATTGAAGTCCAATCTTTCTTTACTCTCTCAAGATTTTGAGTGACAAAGATGGTCCACTCTTTCTCCTCTTTAAATTATCTTTGTAAACTCTTTAAGTGCAGCTAAAGAAAACCCTAAAGCTGAATGAAACAAAATTAAAAGCAGATTAATTTCTCTGCTGTCTTTCAGTTTAAATAGTGTAGTTATTTAATATTTTTTTAATAATTTTTTGTGAATCTACTCATACAGGAAGAGAGAATCCATGAGGTTTGCATTTATAAGAAATTTCTGTTTTTTAAAAAACAGATATTAGATAGGAAATAAAAGAAAATATAGCCTTCAAAACACAAAGAGAAGCCAAGAAAATAGGCTAGGCCAATAAACCTTTCTTAACTGTTACTTTCTCCAGAATTTTCTTCAAATATCACTGCACAAAGAATTATTTCATGGGCAACTGTCACTTTTAACTCCACTGAAATTCTGCTGACATCTGCAACTGTGTTAAGCTAGAAACCAGTCCTAAAAATGTTCCATATCAGTAGGGTCTTAGTGATATAATACTCCAAAACAGGTTTTAAAAATATTATTAAACTTAAATCTTAAAATGCAGAGAAAGTTCTATTTTATCATAACCCTGAATAATTATCATCAGTACACCTACTGTTACATAACAAAGTCACATACACCTGAATATTCAAAAAAGTTTTCAGTCACTTCATATGAATTTCATATAACATATGAATGTAATACACATTTTCATAAATCACTTGCATTATCATGGACAGAATCTACAGAGTATTTCAGAAATTGCATGGACTCGAAGCACAAAAGGAGATAAGATAATGCAATAAATTCTTCTAATCTTTTTAAATTCCTATGTATTGCGGCATCACAGTTAATTACAACTTCCACTTGACTACATATACATTTACTAGTGTCAACAGAATTTTGCATCATTACTATATTTCTCTTGTTAGCTAAAGAAACAACACTTACCAAGACTCAAATGACTCCAGATTAAACATTGGAACTGGTTAAGATGAGGTTTGGGAAAAAGGAGCTCATAGTAGCAGAACCATACACAGGCCTCATTACTCCTCAATATTGTAAATATTTACAATATCATGCATTAGAATTACAAACCCCACGGACTATCTGTTAAAAAAAAATCTTCCAAAGCAAATACCAACCTGTACAATATCCAAAACCATGCCAGCAGAAACTGTTCCAAATCCTGCTAGCAAAAAAGGTACGAGTATCTGTAATGCCATAATACTACTAGATTCTTTGGGTTGTTTTCTACTCCCTTCCACAATGATATCTTCATTACTGTCACTAGATAGGTTGTCTTCCTGCAACATGGCTTCTGTTTCTGAAGTGTCCATTCCATCACAGTAATTATAACTGGTAAAATCATCATATTTAGGGCTACAGCTAGATGGACTGTGTCCATTACTACCATGAAAACTTGGTTCTGAGAAGTGATGGTACTCTGTGTGTTGTTCAGACCTAACATTAAAATTGTGTCCTGCCTGTTGTAATCCATCTTGCCAGACACCATTCACTTTCTTGTGTCTTTCATCCTGGTTTATTTGGTAAACAACAGGAACCATACTCAAAAGCAGTCTCAAAAATTTATCTGACTGAATTGTATTAAGATTTATGGTCCAGTTTACAAAACCTTCTCTGTCATGAACTTTGCTATTTGTTTTGGAGATGGTAGACCTGCCTTTACAGTTAGTCATAGTGCTACAGAAGTACAGGTTGAAAAGCACTTTGTTCTTCAGATGTCAGTGAAAAATCTTGTAGATGAGTCATCAAGTGCCACACTCGATGATTTTAAAACAGATAAACTAAAATGGTCCTTTTTTGCATGCAAAAATGTTTTTTCATTGATCTCAGATCTTCAACAATTCCATAAGCAATACTGGATCTGCAAAAAAGTAAAAAGTATATATTCAAGCAAGCTTTAAAATATTTTAACTCTACAGAAGACATAAGATACTGGTTTAAATTTTCAGATCACCCAGTATCTTTCCAAATGAAGTACTTGTAGAAATGCCAATCTCCTACAACATTCAACTGCCTAAATTGAAAGAAATTAGAAAGTAAAAAGGGAAAGTTGGTGGGTGAGGCAATTTCACAAACTGGTGTATTTTCCAGTGAAAGAGAGAGAAAGAAATGTAGACTGTAAGTGAATTTGTGAAGGCCTTAGCTTTGCCTTTTTAAAGCCCAGCTAGTCAAAGTCTTCAGGCAGATACTGTGTGTAGCCCTAGATTTCCAGTGGCCTTGAAAGCAGTAGGTCCCCAGAGAAACATATATCTGCAAGGTGCAAGGGTATGGACAAATGGAACCCACGTGATGCACTGCGGGGCCACTGTTGGTCCTCCCACCCTACGCTAATGGCAAGGAGCACGGAAAAAATAAGGAAAAAAACCCTGACTCAAAATGCTATCAGAGTTGGTAAGCCCAAAGCAATATTCTGGGTGGCAAAGGCCTTATGTGTTGACAGTCTCTGCCCTCCATCTCCATAAAAAGATGACAAATCGATATTGCTATATACAATTCAAAAGCATGTTAATTTAAAATCATAGTAACTGATTTTTTTCTGAAGCAAGTATACAAGTTATGTTAAATATAAAGAGCTACTATACACATAATAAGACTGGACATTTTTTCATAAAATACTACAATATCAAGGAAAGGTGACAGTAATGAAATTCAGACCAATTAGTCTAAAGTAGTTTAAATTAGTCTAATTTAAAAATAAACCTGCAGTACTATATTCATAAATATGGCATATTAAGATTTAATTAAAATTGGAAAAAAAGTTGGAAGTGAGGATAATTAAAGAGATTAAAAATCTGATTTTAATTTAATTTTGCATGAAGAGTAGGTTGCAGATATTTCCTGAAAAACAGGTTATTCTGACGTCTAGTACAACTAAAATGTAATTATTTCATCAATATTCACACTTGATGTAGTCAGTTTGGTTTGCTTTCTGCAAGTTATGCAAATACAATATAACTTTTAAGTTTAATGTGATTTAATGAGCATTTATTTCTTCTTTGAAATTTCCATTATGGTAGAAAATTAAACAATTATATATTGGCAGCCTCAAGTCACTTGACATTTCCTCTATCAGAAGCCACTTTACCTTCCTCTTCTTCAGTTTTCATGTTGTGATAATAGTTATGGTAATTTACTAAAAGAACAACAGTTTTCATTTGACTTGAAGCTTGTTGATTTCGGTGTTTATTACTAGACTCCCTGAATACAGCTAAATGATTGCATAAACAAAGAAACAAAGGTCTGCCAGACTGCACAAGCATGATGTGCAATAATACAATTCCACAAGCTCAAGACACTGTATCTATGCAAAGCTGGGAAAACATATTTTTACAGACTGCAGGAAATAAAAATAGTTTAGGGTTAGAGGATTTTTAATCTTTTTTTCCTAAGAAAATGAGGCTCCTAAGATCGTAACATTTATGTTATGATCCCTATACTTCCCTTCCCATCCTATCAATGTTTTTAAGTTGCCCAATATTTCTGTAGCAATTTCAGATAGATTTGACAGAGAGTAGAGATGTCAAAGCTTTGAATAACTAACAGCCTTAGAAGACATCCAAATTTGTGCCCTTGCTGTAAGGCATATTCAAACATTAGTTAGGATAATTCACTCATATGCGGCCACAGCAAGTCAACTTCAAAAGTCCTGCAGGTCACAGAATTACTTATTTTATGAGTGAAGAGACAATTCAGACACAACATGAAGATTTTCCCTCTATCAACAGCTTTATCCAAGGGACATATGACCAAGAAAGGAGTATTTTAAAAATGACAATGCAGTTTATTTCTTGATTTAGAAAGAAGACAACTTTTGCAAGAAAAATCAATCTTTTTTTCCACAAGACCAACAGAGGAATTTAAGTAACCAAGATTCCTGCAGTATCTTTTGCCGCCCTGTAGCAGATTGTGCTGCGCTGAACCTTTTAGCATAAGTACATAAAAACTCCTAGGCCTCAATTCTGGTTTCCATACACTTTAATTAAGAGTAACAAAACAACTTTTGCTGCTATCCCAGAGGAGCTCTAACCACAGGCCAAAATGGTCCTGTGTTAAGTGCTACAGAAAGACAGAACAAGAAGAGGCAATTTTGTTGCTTCCTGGCCCAAAGGTGGCATTATCTAAGTAAAAGAAAAGAAACTATACAAAAAAAAGCAGACAAGCAGAAGCAGATGTATCATTAAACTGGCAGACTAACTATTACCAACTTCTATGACAACAGCAAAGAGCTTTACAGAAGGATTAAGAGGAATACAAAAGAAGAGAAGTTCATAGAAGTTCAGGAAAATTAAAATTTCAGGAAGAGTATAGCCTTGGATGCTGAAGGTTGACAGCTGTTTTATGACGAAGGGAAGTGGCCCACTACTTGTGAAGCTTGCAGAGGGAAAAGCTTTGGATCACTTTAGCCAGCTGAGTTTCGGTTGGTCACAAGAAACATCTAGATCAGAGAAACTTTATGACAGAATTCAAGAATGGGATGTAGAATTAAGAAGTAAAAGTGTCCATGATGAAATACACGTACTTAGACCAACAGCAACCTCATTGGGTTTTTTTTGGGGTGGTAGTATTTCTTTGAGGAGAGGTGGAGGGGTAATAAATGAAGGATTTTATTTCACGCACGGGGAAATACATTGAGAAAATTTCCCAATAGCTTTAGAAGGTAGAGTCTGGCTCTCATTGTGGTTTCTCCAATATGTCCTCCAGTCACATCACCAGAGTGCTAGACCAGTGACTCACGGAAATTATTCACTGGTCTGGAACTCTGGCCAAAAATATTTGTGTTAATTAACCGTATTTCTCTAACATATGGAATTTTTTTCATTCTAAGTTTTTACTTTTTTTTTTTTTTAAGAAACAAATCTTTTGGGAAGATTGTGGTTTCATTTAACATGAGAAAGTGTTAACAAATAGAAATGGCACTTAAAAGAAAAAAGGAGGAACAGAAAAATGCTTCAGTCAACTAGCTAGTTACAGAGCAAGGAAGAGATTGACATGGATGGCAAACAGTTGAAATAGTACAAAGCAGTCTGGATGACAGTCATTTATGTTTTTCCTACCAAAAAGACTTGGAATGACAAAAGGTGAGCTAATGATAAATGCTGAAAAAATAGAATTTAAGAAGACAAACTGAAAAATATACTATCTAGTGAATAGTAATTACTTCCTCAGAGCACGCAGAGAGGAGATAACCATGAAGCCCTCTGAATGTAACTATTCATTTCTAAACACGTGTTCCAACAAAGATAATTTTTCAAATGTCATCTGATGCAAAAATTTTATTCTGAGTTACAGGATGCTGATATTGCTGTACTTTTAGGGGTTTTTTTGTACCTATAGATAATGCAGCAAACCATCCAAGGAACAGTATGATCTTAGGGACAAGAACTCCATAAGAAGCTTTATCATTGACAAGAACAATGCCAATTTTACTGTGTTGTCTAGAAAAAGATATAGCCAGCTCAAGAAGCAAGCTCTACTCAAGTAACTCATATGAGGAAAAGGAGGTAAAAATCTCAAAAATGACATTTCCAGTTTCTGTAAGAAGTGGAGATAAGTGAATCTGGTTTCTTGCCATATAATTAGGAGGTTACAGAGAAAGGTGAAGTACTAAAAAAATGAAAAGAGAGAGACAAAGATCCTCTGAGAAGCCAGGAAGCAGCCTCAAATTTATCATACCTAGCATGTTATATATGCAATGAAAGGACACGTTGTCTTTGTCCCTACAAGCAAAATAATGAGCTATGCCCAGACTATGAATATAAATAATTTCCACTTCTCTATTGTTTCCCCAAGTACCTACTTTTAATAGTTGCTTTTCCTTCATCATTTTATAACACGTAACAATTACTGTGTGTTATTGACCTTTCTCAGTCCTGCAAACATACACAAGCATAAACAAATAGTCCTGCAAACATACACAAAGAGGAAATACAGCCATACCCTGCTGTTTGCTGAAGACATGTTCCTGAAAAGTAAGATACTGCAATCCAATGGATAACAAACCAAATTTCCCCATAAGAATTAATACAATCAATGCATACAGCAACTTAAAAGTTACACACAGAGACAGTATACAAAACATGGAAAATGGACAGGCAGAAGCAGATGATGTGGAATATAGAGAGGACCATGAGCTGGAAGAGATGCTGACTTTTGCAAATGGATACTTGCTTTTAGAAAAATCTCAGATGCTTCAGCTATGAAATTGAACACCTGATCATATTTTTCCACCATTCACCCTTGATGGGCTTGTTTGGCTTGATTTGGTCTTGAGGAAGATGAAGATGACAAGGAAAATGTAATTGTTTAGGAAGAGGCAGCAAGAATGCTCTTCATTATTGCCCAAACGAATTGCCAACACTGCTTCAGACAACACACTCATGATTCAGTTCCCAAGAGCATGGAAAGGAGATGCTTCTTCTATACTTTCCTATGGTTTAAAGAACACCCAGCACTAGCAGGATTAAGGGACTGGATTCTACAGCTAAATTTGATCATTTAGTGATAAGATAGCTGATAATTTATTTAAAGCATGAAAACAATTAGTAATTAAATCACTGTGCTTTTTAAGTACCTTCAAAAAAAGGGGAATGAAGAAGAGTGGTGAATCATTGAGTATCAAACTTTTGTAGAGTTAATGTTATGACAGGCTAAAACAAGTATTTATCAAAGTCTAAGTTTAGGAAAATTAATTTCTTTCAGAAATTTCAGAGTTTAGATAACAAAACCAAAAGATAACACTTATCTAAATAATACTGAGGGCTTTCACAGGATCTAAATCTAATCACACGATAGTCAAAACCCATTTTTCCTAAAAGCTGCAAACATTTTTTACAAGTAATCTTTTAAAGCAAGAATAACCTCTACATTGTAATTCTAAGTAGTCTACAATGAAACACAAGAGCTTAAACATGCCTGCCTGAGAAACACCTCTCAGTACAAGAACGAGCCACGGAAAGGGATATTTAGGAAAGTAAATGAACATAAATGAAATACTGAGCTTTAATATTTTGCCATAATGAGCAAAGATTAAGCTGGATTCTTTTCTGGCTTCAAAGACGAAGCCAGACTCTTTAGTCAAAGGATGGGAGGGAGTGGGCACAAACTGAAGTACAGGAAACTCATTTAAACATAAGAAAAAGCTTTGTTTTACTGTGCAGGTGGTTGAACACTGGTCCAAACAGGTTATGGACTCTCCACCCTTGGTGATATTTGAAACTTTAGGACATGGTCCTAAGCAACCTGCTGTACTTGACCCCACACTGAGCAGAACTGGTTGACTAGACCATTGCCAGAGATCCCTTCCGACCGCAGCAGTTCTGAGATTCTGTCAAGTTTGAAGGTTTTTGGGGCCCTTTTTAAGTTCAGAATAATATTTACACAGGTGATACAGGGATCTGCACAGTCTCTTTTGTGTCCTGCATACAAAGAAGTTCCCAGTGTCGCACTGACGCCCTTATCACAGCTGTGGCTATTCACTTACATCATTGTATCCTAAAGAACATATCAGTAGAAAGTGAAAGCTACATCATATCACCTCAGCACATATAGCAAGTAAACAGACTGTATTATCAGTAATCATTTTGTAGAATCCAGAACCCAAGGTGGCACACTGGGCTAAGATTATTTAAACCAGATACTTAATGTTTGGTATTAAAAACTGGAAAACATGCTGAAAATTAAGAAATGTTGCATGCAAAGCAGATATATGGGCATTACATGTCATTTCATAAATATTATGCAGTAAACTGGTTAACATGGTGTTTATTGTATGGCAGTTGTAGGTTAAATCAACAGCAAAAGAAAGAAAAGAAAAAATAACGAGAGGAAAAAACAGATTAAAGAACCTCCAGGTGCCTTTTTGAATATAAGACACTGAAAAAGCTGCCAGCCTCAGGCTCTGTTTTCAGACAAGTTTGGGACTGCTGCATTCCACTTCCTGAACATAGCAGCTTTCGATTCTGGCCCCAAGGAAGAGAAAAGCAGCTGTGGGAAAAAGATTTGGTTTGCCTCTGTACTTTTAAGGTAACTCAATCAGAAGAGACCAAAACAGAGCCAGAAACAAGGTAGCAAGGCTGTGAAATGTGGTCAGGTTGTAAAATCACCCAAATGGAATGCCAACATGAAAAATACCAGGCAAATCCCATCCAGCCCATCAAAAGCAGGTGGGAAAATCTGCAGTATAAGAGATAATGCAGTCCTATAGATTAAGTAACCAACAGGTACTTACCAGAATGACTCCTAACTGTACTATTTGGCATCCTGATTACAGGTTTCTACTGTCATCACCATGGAGGGATGAATTGCTTATTAACTCAGGCACTAGGATACAGACTTCACATTGTTTTTTGTGGATAATATCCTAAGGTATTTGAAAAGCAACACCAGTTTCACAATCCCTTTAAGGCAGTATGTGTAGGGAATGCTGCCAGAACAGGTCTTCCCACCTGCTCTCATCTTTTCACCAGCATCACTGAACTGGTAAACTGAGGATAACTTAGGATGTCTGCTAAAGCCTGTTATGCTACCTAGAAAAGATATATGAGCAGACTTTTTTCAGGTATTATGTTTTGTTCCTGATGCTAAGACTAAACAATTATTTAATTTTACATGTTCCATTCATCAGAGTCTGGTTAATGTACTGTGGTCTATAATCTAGGATCAAATGCGAGTGAAGCAGCTACACAACTGCATCCTGGACAGCATGGGGAGTAGGGGGGAGGAAGTTACAATATTCACTGAAATTAAAGAAAGAAGCTATTGCTTGAACTTAATTGAGAATTAATGACAGAGTAGAAAGTAGAATAAATCACAAAAAGCTCCTATGTTTTGGCAGAAAAGTGTGGAAAGAGCACAAATGTACAACCACGTATTAATTACAATGCCAGTACACAAAAAGAAGATGGTCTTTGAAGTCTGCATGCGTGCTGCTCGGGTACTGGTTCCATGCTTGTCTAGCAACTGCATCTGCGGTGGCAGATTCTGCCATATTTTTATAGGCGCAAAGGTGGGAACAGAAATGCAGGCCCATACGGATGCACAGAGTGCCAGGGAATAAGGGCCATGGGAAATGCTGGCCATATCTTGTGCATGCACGGGGAAACCAAAGCAAAGGCTCATTGTCCGGGTTACCTGGAGCAGCGCATAATTCCGCACACATGATGAAAAGAGCTGCCGGGGAGCTGCTCAAAGGAGGAGCGCAGGGCACCGGGGCGCGGGCTGCCCTTGGCGCCTCAGCATCCGCGGGCCGGGCGCAGGACACCCGGGCCGGCGGGCAGCGAGCGGAGTCCGCCCTGGCGCCGGGGGCCGCAGGGCGCGGCTGGAAGGCGGCGCGGAGGGCGGCTGCCAGGGCGGGCGGCGGTCCCAGGGCGGTATGGGAGGGGACGAACCCCACCGCACACAGGGGGAAACCTCCGCGCGTGGGAAGGGGACGGGCGGCCCCGCGGGCCCCGCAGCCCTTGGGCACCCCCCGGCATTTGGGGCGGGGCAGGCGCCCCGCAGCTCCGCCACTCAGGAGGAAACTTTCCCGCCCGCTGCCTCCCTCGCCCCGAGGCGGCAGGTCGCCGGCCCGGCCCGGCCCCTCTCCCCTCACTGGCCGCCCCACCTTCCCCAGCCCCCGCCGCCCCCCTCGGCCCGCGCCTTCCCCTCACCTGGGCGAGGGCGATGCCGGCAGCGGCCCGGAGTCCCCCTCCATCGCTGCGGCGGGAGGGGAGGGACCAGCCCGGCGGCGGTGACAGCTCCGGGGCTAGGTGAGCGCCGCCGCCACTGAGCAGGCGCGGAAGCAGCTGGAGGGCGGGCAGCCCCCGCGATGATGTGGCCCGTGATGCGCAGCAGCCGCCGCCGCCGCCGCCACCGGCCGCTCTGACCCGGCGGCGGGCGGGGGAGGGGCCGAGCGCCAGGGGCGCGAGCCGCCACCAACCGTCGCCCCGCGCCGCTGAGGGGAGAGGACGGTACGGGGCGAGGAGGTGCGCGGCGGGGGAGGGGCGACACCTCTCACAGCCCGGCCCGACGCCCCCGGGCGAGCTCCGGCCGCCTGTCACCCCGCCGCCGCCTGCGAGGGGCGCTGAGGGCCCAGCGGCGGGACCCGCGTGGCGTTCCCGGCCCCGTCAGGCAGCGCTGCGCTCGGTTTGCGGCACGGGGCAAGCTGGGCCCCCGCCGCGCTCCCTCCGCAGGGCCTGCTGGTGCTCGGCTGCCTGGGGAAGACGGCGGCCGGGGAGAGGGACAGACCGCGGAGCCGCTGCCCTGGCAGGCGGCGAGGGCGCCTTTGCTTCCACTCGCAGCAGCTTTCTTGGCGAGGCACCGCAGCGTTCTGTACCGACGCCAGAATGTCAGCTACTCGGGCGTTTTTGTTCTTTCCTGCTGCTTGGCTAAAAAGAGCTCCCTCAGAAATCCATTTTTTGATGTATTTGGGTCAGTGGGAATAGCCTTGCTCTTGCCCAGCTGGTCTGCACACCCTGCGCACAACACCGAGGGCTGACGTACGAGTCTGCGGGTAACTCAGCTTGAGCTCAGCTGCCTCTGTCAAACTAAATCGGAGCCAAGGCCTTGCGGGGCCCTGCTAATCAATCCTCAAAACTCTTGTTTTGAGACAGACTTAATATTAGTACATTAAAATAGTCAAGCCAGCTAAATTTGTGCAGTTATTATCACTACTAGTATTATTCCTGGATTGTTGCTCAACACTTCAAAGTAGTGAGGATGCCTTAAGTGGAAGGTGAAAGGGGAGAAACAGGAAGAAAAGAGAACCGGATATTTAGTGATGGTGTCAGCAGCCACGTCTACTGCATCTCTTTTCCTTTCTGTAGACAGAACAAAAGGCAGCATGGGCAAGTCACCAAGTGTCTGCCCGTAAACTGGAGCTAGCTGCTGTGGGTATGTGTGGAAAAGCAGAAAATTGAGCACGGGAGGATGTATTTGCAGGACCAGGGCCAAAAAATTCTGCACTACGACAGTGAAATATACACAGCATCATCTTGAACTCAGTTGATACTGCATTAAGTGAATTAAGCAGTCCAAACCTCAGAGCTATTGAGTCAGTGGTGGATGCTGCCTCAAGCCTGAATTTATTGGGAATTTGGGCTACAGATGCTGTATGGTGTATCCACACCATGCAGGGTGAATACATAGTTGGGCCGCCTTGCAAATCAGATAAAGATCTCATCTGCCTCTGTTGCCAACGGGTTAGACTGTAAACCTGAGGTTTGTGAATAGCACCTGAGGGTGCTCTTTCTGGCTTTTCTAATTGCTTGTCTGTTTGATCTTGGGCAATCATTTCATCACTCCCTATTACAGGTTCCTTGACAGTATTATGCCCCTCCCTCCACTGAAATCATGTAATGCCCATGCATAAAATATATTATTTGAGGTTCCCAACACTGTTATTTTGGGTTGCATGCAATTACAGAAAGACTCACTTTTGTGGCCTGAGGCAAAACCTTCAGTCCTCGAGATTTTTCACTCATCAAAGCTAGCAACAGGATTTTTCTGGGAATCCAAAATTCTGGGGCACAGTTGGGTGGGAAGGTGCAAACCAGGTAACAAAGTCGGTGTAATGCAGCTGGCACTGCAGGTTGGCTGGGAAAGGGGCAGAGGAGGCTTGTGTGGGCCAGTCTGTCAGGAAAACCACAGCGCAGTCTCTTGCCTGAGGCCTTGAGAAGGTTTGCTTCTTACTCCTCTGTATTTGTTAATTCTAAGATACAGGGATATGGGTAGGGGTTTTTTCCCTTGTGTTCTTTGCAACGAGGGCATAGAAACACCACTTACCCTGTTACTACTTTTCCTCATTTTTGGCCTGGACTTCCCTCCTCGTCTCTCCTGAACGATTCAGTTCTCTTTTTACAGTTTTTATATTGTCTAGATTATAAACAAACAGGGAAGGAAACTGCAGAACAAATCTTGAATAGCAGGTTGGCCAGTGTCAGCTGAACTTGACGGTTGCATACGTTTCTTTTCCAAAAGATAATTAAAATTCCCTCAGGGTCTGCAATTTAATTTTAGGTGCGTTTGTCAAATTCTGACAATGAAAATGGGAAAGTCTTCAAAGAAGAGCAGCTGCTGGCAGGCGTTCAAATAATGTTATCTCTTGCAGCTTCATTTCATACTCTCATTTCTCCTCCAGGTGAGGGGATGGACATTTCATGCCAAATAGTTTCACAAAGATTTTAAAATAATATATTTTTTCTTTGTAACGTGAATTATTTTCCTTTCTGCATTACTAACCCCAGATTTACATCGGTGTAGGTGTTTGTGTCGGTTACCTGACGAAAGGAGCGGCGGTAACGCCACGGAGCCCCAGCAGAGCCCCTCACTCCAGCCACGGCCTCAGGGCGCCTCTTGCCCCTCCTGCCCTCTAGGGGGCGCTTGCGCCGGGGCTGGGCGGGGCGAGGAGGAGCGCGCGCCCGGCCCCGAGCCACTTCCGGGTCGGTCGGGGCATGGCGAGGGACGGCGGAGCGGCGGGCCCGGCCGCCTCTCGGGAGCTGCTGACCGTGGGGCGCCGGGGAGGTGAGCGGCCCCCTGCCCCCCGCCGCGGGGGGAGCGGGAGCGGCGGGAGCCCCGCGGCCGAGAAGCGCGGCGCCGCACTCCGACCTGCCGTGGGCCTCCCGCCCGCCTTTCGGCCGGGCCTGGCGCCGCGGGGCTCAGCCCAGCCGCCCCCCGGGCCGGGAGGTTGGGGCAGGGCGAGCCGGGGAGCGGGGGTCGGCTTGGCTCGCGGTGAGCCCTCGGCCCCGCGGGCTGCCCCCGAGGGAGGGGGCTCTTCAGCCCACCCGGCTGCTAGTCCTCCGCTTTGCAGTGCATCTCGCGCGTTTTTGGAGGGCTCTCGGTTGCCCGGGTGCTGCTCCGGTAACACGAAGGAAATACAGGGGAAAACTCTGCCTTAAACTGGTATCTACAGCCGTAACAACCTTTCTGTGAGGATAAAACGATATTAAAAAGAAATAAAGCTTTATTTTAGTTAATGATAAAGGGCTGATTGCTGTGTAGGTGGCCATAAGAACTAACTTGTCTAATTAATGCAGAGTTTTCCTCCATCGTTTGTATTTTATAATCCCACTCTGGAAAATACTTATTTAGGTCATTAGCACCACCGCACTTGGCCTGCTTTCATTGATTGCCACTGCAGTCACACGCATGAGGGAGGGGATTGAAATCAGTGCAACTAGCACACGTCAGCTGTTGTCTCACTATGTTTTGCTGTGGGTTATGGCAGGTAGTTTATCTGCGTGTTGTTATCTGTCGCTAAATAAACCTTTGACAAAAAACTTTTAAAAGTGGGAGCCTGTAAGAAATGATCTGCTGGGTTGGGCCAGTGGTCCACATAGCCTGGTATTCTGTCTCCCGTCAGCTGCCATAGCAGATGATTGTTACAGAGAAGTTATTAGTTTAAGCACTGTTAAAATGTGCTCCACATGCTTGTTACGGTCCCCTATCTGCAACTGTAGGGGTAGGGATGGTGGGGGGTATGTGTCTGCTTGGTCCTTTTAGTATCTGATTATGACTCTGCTGCCCTGAATGTGTCTAATTCCTGTTGAACCCACTGATCTGTCTGCTTTCACAGCCCCTCGTGATAGCAAGTTCTAGACATTCTCTACCTACTACATGCAGAAGTACTGAGATGAGCACCCCAAACAGACATCAAGAAACAGTATTTGCAGGAAAACAGAGTGGAATTCCTGGAGGCAGAGACCCTTCAATCTTCATTTTCAGTCTTGTTGTAGAAAGGTGGAAAAGTAGGAGCAAGAAGAAAGCCTCACAGTTAAAGTATGGCATTTGTGGTTGACATAGGTAAACATTCAGATACTTGTTTGTTTCCAGGGCTGGAAGAAACTTTGTTGATTAGTTCAAAATGTAGTGGCAAGAAGACCACAACTTTACAGACGGTTAGGATGCCAAGGAGTAATGGTAAGTAGGATTTTGTTACTGGAACAGCATCAAGTAGTAGGTAACATCTTTGACATAACCTTTGCTTCAGAGCTTTCCTTGGGAAAAGGGAGAAACTCTTGTGTTCTGTTTCTACTGGTGCTAGGTCCTGTGTTGCAGTTGCACATCCCACAGGTTAATCGTGTAACTGCTGCTTCTGCAAGGCTAGATTTTGTGGTGCTAGGCATTACAGCTGTTAAGTTTTAGGGACTTGGTTGTCCTTGCAGAAATACTCATGCTGTCTGCATATAGTGAATTTGCCAGGGTGTACCTTCGGTCTTCGTTTAGTCAGATGCTTACAAATTGATGCAAGTTACGTAGATCACTTTCAGAACTTTATTTTTAATGAACGTGCTGGCAAAATTATTAAGCCAGATCATATAACCATTCATGCATAACAAATTAATTTGCGTTAAGAAAACTTTTTTTTTTCCGTAATCAAGCTATGCTCCTTCTTTCTTGGTCAAAGCTTCGTATAGATTGCTAACATTATCTTCAGCATAACTCCACGCATAAGAGCATGTAGTGTAAAAATTGTTATCCTTTGAAAGTAGTATATCTTCAGAAAGTAGTATATCTTCAGGAGTTTTTCTCTTTATGAAAATATACCAGAGTTCTTTGGTCTCAGATTGTTCTTTTCCAGTAAAGAGTTGTTGCTTTTTTGCTGATCTGAGCTTCTTATCTCTTTTCAGAAGTAATTTCTTGGTATAAAATATTTGGTGTATAGAAGCATTTAATTTAAAATGGACTTCTGTCAAATTATTGTATTTTTATTTTGTGATTGAGTGGAGATTTTAAAAGTAATAGAAAAACCAATTTGTAATACTGAGTTCTGTCTCAGATAAAACTCTCTATGAAGGTAGATTCAGACAGTGTTTCAAAGGTAGATTACACCTGTTAGACTTCTGTGGAGCTCACTCGGAATAATACCTCTTCACAGAGAATTAAAACTGGTGATTGGCTTGTCTGCACATGTGGAGCAAAGATTATTTGAAGAAACACTGGAGGCAGGTGAAGGTACTCCCTTCCTGCATGGAAGTGAAATGGATGTGATTCTCCTAATGACACCGATTACCTTAAAATTATTGGGAAGTCCCACTGAGCTTAGAGGGATATTTCTGTAGAGGATAAGTACTTTATACTTCAACCTAGAGCATCTGTCTGTCTCATACCATCTTAATTTCAGAGCCCCTTTTGATAATGATGTTGAACTTTCTTTAGTGTAGCATGGCATCTGTGGTACAGCTAATTTTTCCATCTTCTTTGAGGCCTTCAGTCTATACTTTAATAGGGAAGAAAGGAGGACATAATTATATTTCCATTAGAGAGAATGCTGATGTGGAAGTTTCTCAATATGTGTTTAAAACTGTGGAATTGGCAAGCAAAAGTAAAGTAGTCACATTTTGTTTTAAGAATCCGAATGCAATTGTTGATGTTGATTTCTTCCCGCACCACATGCTGACCAATAGATTCAATATTTTTTTTGCTCTTTATGCCTTGGGAAATTGAATACTGTAATAAATCCTCCTATTAAAAGATCTTAAGTATGGTAGACAGCTGGAAATTACAGCTGAAATGGAATCTGTTTAAATGCTCAGATTTCTGAGGTGTAAATGTGTAAACTAATGTGCATCTGTTTGTATTTCTCTTTCAGTTTTGGACCGAGTACAGAGCTTTTTACCACAGATGGCCCATGCAAATGATGAGCTAAAAAGAAAAATGGTAACAGCACCAGCTCATCAGTTTGATATTGAAAATCTAAACAGTGCAACAGAAAAAGTTATAGAAATGGTAAATGTCCACTATATATTTTTTACTTTATAAAGTAAATTTAGATGTGATTAAAATAATTCTTTGATCTTAGAATGAGCTAATTTCATAGGTAAGGCTAAGTCTTTACCATTTTAGCCTGCGATCTGCAAATTCAAGACATAGATGTAATAAAAATGCATATTTGGTTAAAAATTACTACTGGGGTTTCATACTTGCAGAATTTAATGACTGGGGATGAAGTAGTTTAAGACCAGAGTAAGACATACTTTTGAATCAGCAACTCTGAGTCAAAAGTAAGTCACAAGTTGTATTTTAAATGTCTCCTGGGTAACTTGGTTTAGAAACTGGACAGTGTAAGGTGTAGTAAGGCATAACAGAAGGCTTTTTAGTTTAAGAGTAATAACAGGCTTTCAGCTGTGCTTTGTTGGTATTTTTAAGACTGGCTCTAGGTCTTGGGTTTAGAAAAGTGGTTAGTGTTGTTGCGATCCTTCATGGTTGGTATTTATTTATTTACATTCACATCAATATTTTCTTTCTGTTTTTAACTGAAGTGCTGCAGCCACATGCTCATGTAAGGAAATTGGAATACAAAGATGATGTGATATGTGCATGTCCCAGACAAGTGCCTTCTGGCCTGCAGACCCACAAGAAAAAGGGCAGAAACAAGGCAGCCTGGGGTTTGGTGTGAGCTGTCAGAACAATTTATTGGCCATTGGTTGGAGTCAGAGTTCTTGTAGATTGTCTCCAGCCTACATGCAATAGGTTGTCTGGTGCTGGTATATGCTGAAGAATTCCAAATAAATAGTGAGAAAACAAAGTGGATCATGAACGTTTTTTGTTTTCATATGCTGAAGCAGAATGGGTAACTTGGACAGGATTTTTAAAAGATTTTTCATGTGACAGTGTCTAAGAAGTGTCTTAGCTTTATAATAAACAAGCCAGGAGACCTAGTGATTAAAATCGTAATGCTATTTGCAAATCGCTGAAGAAATTGATTGCATCTCAAATTCCTGTATTTTGCTTTGCTGCATAGTTTTTCTTTTCATGGCATTTGTCATAATCCTAGGAGAACCCAAAAGTCTTTCTAATTGTGGTTGTGGTTTTCTTATGGTAGTAGGTTGTTTCATGTGTTTGCTTTTTGTTTTAATCAAATGATAAAAGTGGTGTAGAAATGTATAATGTGTTAACTAAGGTCTTTTTTTCCAGAATGTGGCTGTAGTTGAACTGAGTGATTCTGATACAGATGAAGACATACTAACTTCAGAAGATGACTCGGAATCAGAAGATGACTCTATAACTGATGAAGTGACAATAAACAACATTAAGTTTCCTAAACAAAAGGGAGAAAAGGGCAAAATAGAAATTTTGGACAGCGAAGTGAATGAGTAAATCAGTTTTATTTCACTTTAAAAAAAACTACAAAAACAAACCCAAATCATGTTTTCTTACTTTGAAGACTTGGCCATTAAGCTACCTTGTTTCCCAGTGTAGCATCCCTCAGGATCATGTGAAATGCTAGAAAGTTCTAGCTAGAAAGAATTCAAAATCCACTCATGACTGAGACAATCTGGATTTCTGAGGAATTAAGTATGGTTTTATTCATCAAATAACATGGAAATAAACTTCGTCATAGGTTAGACTAGGAAAACAGCTAGAATTTTTGGCCATTTGAACTAATAGAGTTAAAATTCTTGTTCTGTTCGTTTGTTGAAGAAAGATTTTTGTAGTATGCTAGAAATTTTTGATTCAAGGGCAGGAAAGAAAAAAGCGGTGTTTTTTTATATTTCATTTCATGTGAAGTGTTACGTACAATGTCCTCAATATTAAATATCCTCTAACGTACTTTAAGATCTATGTCTACATTGCATTCATGACAATAACTGTTGAACACTAAAGCAGTGACTGAGGTCATTTCAAGATGAGGTAGCATGGGCAAGGACAGCCATGACTCAAGAGAGATTTCAGCAAAGGATTACTTACCCTCTGTGCCTGCACTGAGCTCGGTATCACTACAGGGAGGTTACTAGCTCCTATCTGGAACATTTGTGGCTGTAGTGCAGATACCCTTGGTACTTAAATGGTCAAATCTGCCTTTCTGGCATTACGGTTGCTTTAAGCTGCGCTTTTCATTTCCCGCTTTCCCTGCCACGTTTCTGTCCTCTCCATTTTATTAACAACTGTCACTGCCAGAAGAATAAAAAGGTGAATTTTCAGCTGGCCTGTACTTAAATTAGCTTGAAACAATTGTGAAACCAAAATCAGTGGAAGTAAGTCTCACTCATACTTACCTCAGATTGATCAAATACAATGATTTAGGCTGTTCTGTTTCCTTCACAGATTGGTTTGCATTTCAGAAGTATCTGTCATGCTCCTGGATGTCATCGTTTGTTTCTTAAGGGAACTGTGTGTTTTCTACACCATTAAAGTAAAATTTTTTTACATTGTATTTGCTCAAATACTAAACTTAATGTCATGGCTTGAAACCTGCAATTATTTACAGAATTTATTTTGAATCTCATACTTAAATCTATGGTGGTTTTTTAAAAATCTTTTTCTGTAATATTTGTGATATAAAATAACAAGGATTCTGGTCTTTCTTTCACAATGCGGCTTCTTAAAAGTAGAACGGGGCATGATTTCCTGGGATTAACTGATTAAACCATGAAATATTTTAGGGAGTAGGAAGGTTGGGAATCAAAGAATGGGACTGCTATTTTTAATGGGAGCCCACAGATCAGATTAAGCTTCTGGTGGAGTTGCACTCTCAGAAGAGTAAGTGGTCTTAGTAGGCTTTGTTTATTAGAGAAGGTCTCAACCTATGGAAAATTTCACCTATGGAAAATTTCCTTCAAACTGAAGAAAGTTTGAAAGCCAACATCTTAACTCAGTCATTTTACAAGAGATTTTCACATAGATTAAAAAAGAAAAAGTACAACATACAAAGTAATAATCATGCTGTATAAAACAGTGGTAACAGTCTATGCGCACAGACACAAGAAGTGATTTTAATCTGTTAATGTAGCCACCTTTCAAATGGCAGGCAGATCACACATTCCGTATCAACAAAAAGGTAGAAAATATTTTCAGTAACTTTAGCTAGATATGCATAGTTTAACACCAATGTTGAACTCTGTATGTACGATACAAAGATCATAGTAAGTGCACTTCCTTGCATTGATTTACTACTTATGGCACAAAGGTTTTCTGTACTGCTGAAGAATCACCAGAGCAGAATGTTTAATTGCTACTGTAAAACTTGAACTGGCTTATAGCAAAAATGGCATAAATGTATTTTAGTTCAACTTTAAGAGAAGCCTAATGACTAAGGATTTAAAATGATCATGTAAATATTATGTTCACACAAATAAGAAGTAGGTGTGAGAATTCATTCTTCAGTTGTATTTAAAAAGTAAGTCAAACCGTGTTGTTTCTTCAGGGGTATTGTGCTAACAACTGCTGCTGCATAATTTAAATAACTTCAGGTTAATTTCCAAATTCCTTTATCTTTCAGTGAGACTAAAATTTGGACCTGATTTATAGAAACTTATCCATGGAATGGGTGTTTCAGTTTGTTTGTGTTTTTTTCCAGTTGTAGCACTGCAGACAGCATATCCTGGGCATGGTATTAAATGCTTCATGGAGTCATTAAGATTCAAACTCTGCCAAAAGTTTACTTTCCAAGTGAGGCTTGTTAATTTAATATTCCACAGTGATAGCCTTGGTTCTAAGATATTCATGAAGAGCTTCTTCACCTGTGCAAGCACAATATTCACCAGTTAGAATAGCAGGTAAACGAGAATGTTTTCAGAGACCATAACTGTATTAAGAAAAAATTAAAAATGTTTTAGCCAATGTTTGAGTCCTTAAGGAACAATGGAAATTAATTAACTTACCCTCCCACTGGGATTTCCAGAACGGTTTGACAAGAAATGGCCAAACCCAACAGATGTGGAAAGAAAAAGGAGCTGGAATTTAACAAGCAGCCGCCTGGGTGGGACTGAAGCAGTGGCAGTCTCTAGCTGGCCACTGGGGGCTCATCGTTGAATTTATGAACTTCAGTTTGCCTATGCCAAGTTTCTAGGCAAAGAAGCTGTGTAAAAATTGGTAATATTTTTTTCCTGATACTATTACTCACTTTGGTTTCAGGAAATGTCTGATACTTGCTAGAGATTCCAAAGGCAAAAATCTGTTATATCACTGAAAATTTTTTTTCATTTTTCTTTGCCACAAGGCTTGATCTGTCTAGACTTGTAAGGTTTCTTTGACAGACCAGACCTCACTTTTTTAAAAATTGGTTCTGAAAATAAATTTTTTTAAAATGTATATAGCTCTGTGGCTGTTGGCAAATTTTGATGGCCTTTTAAGGCATAAAAAAGTTTTCCATGCTCTTACAATTTTAGAGGAGAAACTTAAATTAGCGTCCTTTCTGAGGGAAAGGAAAGAAGATTTTGGCCGATACCTTTGCTGCTGTAGGCTGTACATGGCTCTGGACAAGCTGTAATATGACTGCTCTGAGGGGAGTTGGAGAGGAATATTCTGTGAGCCCTAGCATTATTTAGCAAATGTACAAGAAGGACTGAACTGGAGGTATTGAGGCAGGAATATTGTAGGGATGGAAGAGTAACTAGATTACTGTAATTGGAGGAATGTAGGGAGATACGGCAAATGTTTTGCTAGATACGCTGTACTGATTGTAAAAATCAATGTCTTTTCATTGATTTGGACTGTCAGATGAGAAATGAGGGAGGGAGAGAACAACTTACCTAAATCTTTCCCAAAGCCAGATTGTTTAAATCCACCAAATGGTGCTGCCACATCAGTTTTGTTATATGTGTTAATAAAAACTGTTCCAGCTTCTAGCTTTTCACTGATGTAGAGAGCTTTGCTTATGTCTTTTGTGAAAACTCCTGAAGCTAAACCATATTCTGTGGCATTTGCCCGTCGCAGCACTCCATCAACATCCCTACAGGGGAGAGAAATTATTAGTTTCAACTAGGTAAAATAAACAAGTGATAGCAACCTTCCACCTTCAGTGTCAGTGAAGCACCTTTTCCCATGCTTGCTCTTCTCCACTTAGCTTTTTTAAAGACAACTAATTAAGGACTAATCTGTGTGTCAATCTGACAGATCTATGGAAATTCATACCCTTGCCTCAAACTTGTAAAGCTTGTAACTATACTTCAGTGGTTAAGATCTACACTAAGAAATGTCAAGGGAAAAGTTGCACAATGCATACCAACTTTGTTCAGCTACTGTACAGCTTGGAGATTAGAGCAACACAAAAAAGCTTGTAAAAAGCAGAGCTTGGCTGGAGACTATGCATCAGTTTTTGCTAAAATTTTGGCCACGCTATACAAGTTAATGGAGAATAAGTGCTGAAACTCAGACTTCTGTCGAGACACAATTTTCAGGCCATGTCCAGAGTGCTATTTTCTATTTGCATTTCATCTCCATATAGCTTCAAAAATCCATATTAATGTAAAACTTAAACTCAGTACAGTCCCTTATCGCCATGCTTAATTTATAGATGTGAAGGGTTATCTATGTGGCTGGTTCTTAACTGCATTATCAAACGGCAGAAAATGAAACCTGGTGGAAATAGTGATATGAAGTTTCTTTATAGGGTTTTAATCTCATCTGTGTGTAAAATAATTCCTATGATTTGGAATGAAAGCTATTAAAATTTGCAGTCTACAAAGTATACAGAGGGATTTTCATTTGCAACATTACACAACGCTATGCGGTCTTTTGTGACAAAGAGAAAAATAAGCGATTCCAATGGAAAAAATACACATTGTGTAATTTGATCAAGCTGTTGCAGTTACCACATCAACTTCAGTAAAAACATTTCACTGAATACTAAGACTTATTTAAGAACTGGCACTTAGGGTTGCATTCTATCCTGTCACACACTGCTAATAGCGTTAGCTCTATATTGACACGGAGCAGGACACCTGTTACTAAAAAGCGTGTTTTCTCAGAATTTAGCTGGAAGAGTATCTAGAGATTCAGACTGGTCTTAGAAGATTTAACGAAGTCATACGAAATATGCTATCATTTCTACACTTAAAGTGAAAATGAGAAAATAAAGTTTCTAACAGTAACCAGAGAACATACCCATTTTTAAATTTAGAAATCACCATCACAGGACCAAAGGACTCTTCCTGGGCAATATACATATGGTCTTCAACATCTGTGAATACAGTGGGTTCCATGAAGAAACCTAAACAGAGGATAGAGCATCATTTAAGCATGGTGGAAATGCTCTGTGGTTTGTATTGTCCAGGCCGCCTCTCTTCCATACTTGGAGGTCAGAGATATGTTGTGACTTGAAACAGAAAATATTAAGATTGATATGGATGAAGCATGAATGGAAATGCATGTGTGTAAGCACCAGAGAAACAGCAGAAAAAGAGCTAAAAGAATGGCCTGTATTGATGAGAGCAACAACACGTGCTGTTCCCCGCTGGGGCAGAAGGTCTGCATGCCGCAGCCCAGGGGACTCCTCAGGGGAAGACCCTGCACTCTGGCAGCAGAAGACCAGGTTACAGCATGTCCCAGAGGCCACTGTTTTTCCTGTTACCCAACAAGAAGATAGACTGTAGCCATAAAGATCTGTATTCCAAACAAAGGAAAACATGCCATGGGCAGCAACTTTGCCTAAGAGTTGCGGAGGCTGAAGTAAAGAAAATTCTGAGACAAAGGACCTCTTCATAACAACCGTTCATTTCTGAAGTGTGTAAAAACCTGTCCAAAACCTAGTTCATCGTTGCCAGTCAAGAACTGTGTAACTGGTGTTACACACAAATGATCCTGGTCACGTACACCTTGGTGGGAGAGTGTATTTCAGTGTGAGTGGGTAAAATCAACTTCAGAGATTTTCTACAATTGCCTCCACTTTCCATTTAGCTTTGTTACACTTATTTCATATAGTTACAAGTCTCCACTTTAATTTCAACTGGGGATGCAATCATTATGTTTTGAAACGCTGATGCAAACGTTTCCCCTTCATTATTGATAAAGCGCAGATGTGCATGAGAAAATATTACCTTCATGCCTTCCCATTAAACTTACTATACATACTCTTTAGAGAGAAAAATGGCTTCGAATAATAATCATACGCAGACTCTGCTAGCAGTTTCCTCAGTCCTCTTTAGTGTTTTGTTGATCTAAATGGATATAATTATACAAAAGGCCTCACCAACAACAGGAATAAATGAGCAAAAGATTCCCATATAGACTAGATTCTGATTCAATTTCATTCTCTTAAGGTAAGACTTGAAAGCCCTGTTCTCAACTGGTATCTTGGGCTTACCTCATGCTGTTCCCATGATAATGTTACTTCACATAATGAAGCAGAGACAACCATGTTGGCTTTTATTTAAAGTCTAAAAGTTCCAAACACCTTTGAGCAGTATTTTACCTGGTCTGCGTACTTGTCTTCCTCCATACACTAGAGTGGCTCCTTCTTTTATTCCAATTTCACAATATTGCAGCAGCTTTTCCAAATGTGCCTTGTGATTTTGTGGACCATGATCTGTAGATCTGTCAAGTGGGTCACCAATTTTCATCTTTTTTATTTCTTCTACCTATGGGTTACCCAATTAAAATGAAGTTACGTAACATAGCAGATAGTTGTTAAAGTGACCAGTGATTTGGGATGCTTCATTGTTTGTACTACAAAGTCTGGCTCTACGAAAGGGCTGGATTCTTAGAAGGTGGAATGCTCTTCCCTTTCTAAAATGAGGCTTTGTATGGTGTCTTATGTTTGATAATTTCTGGTTACTTCTGAAAGCTTTTGATGCTGTTTTCATGTATTCATTCTCTTCTGCTATTAAGATAGGCATGTAAATTGTTAGCTTTTACAGTAGTAAATGAGTCATCACAGCGATTTCCTGTTCTTGAGCTAGATAAATGAATTTTCTAGTGGTACAGTGTGGTGACTATTGGATTTTTAATAATGACCTTTGTATTATTCTAGCTACACTTCCAATTTGTTTTTTTTCTTTTTTAAACTTCACTGCAGTCTTCAATCACATTGACCTAAGTTCAGTAATTTTTTTAATCTTACTTTCCTAGGCAAATATGAAATATTACTTAAGGTACAGTATCTACCTTAATATCACTTATCTGTGCATAACTGATGAAAATATCTCCTTTCAGTGCCTTCCTTTTAACCCTGTAAAAAGGTTCCCAAGAAGCAACATTGCCTATCAATCACAAGCAATAATGACAATTTAAACAACTGAAAATTAGAAGAAATGCAGTGCATAAAACTAGTGGCTCTTTGTGCCATAGTAAAATATATGCTTAAACTTTAGTCCTGAAATATCTTACCACTTTTCTAACAAATTCATCATGGATTGATTCTTCCACAAACAGCCTGCCAGCTGCAATGCAGTTTTCTCCTTTGTTGAAATATACTGCTCCCATACCCTGATCAGGGAAAAGAACATTAACATTTATATGCATCCTTTTGTTCAGTCTCCCTTTCACTCTGTTCCCTTGGGTTGCATTCTATATTTGTGACCCTCAACGCCTAACGCTTTATGTAAATGGACATCATCAAGCCAACGAAAAAACTAATCTTGTAAGTGGCAAACACACTTCCATGGAGACAAATGGCTCAGGATGAACCCATTAGCACTGCTCTTTCCATTTCCATCAGTGTTCCACAGAAACACCTGCTGCAGCATCATAGAGGAGGTGGCTGGCAGCACGACCAGCGAATATAACACCGTGCTAATCCTGTCAGCAATACTGCTTGTGTCGATAGCCCCGTGTAATGGGGTGAACATTACCTAACTAGTCTGCAGAGAACCTCCTATTTGAAGAGTGGGGATTCAGTCCCCACACAGTTTGTTCCTTTTTATTTACCAAGAACTGATACCTGCCATTGTTTTTCCAGGGCGGGTAGGGAGGTGGGGGAAGGAAGAGCAGGACAAATAAAATTCCTAAAAAGTGTTTTTCTGGCAGCTGCAAAGGCCTAGGGTCCTGGCATTGGTAAGTATGACCAGGATCGCATGCTAGTTCCAACTGTGTGGCAAAAAAACATTGTTTCACCATCATTTAAAGCCATCAATGCCAGATATAGCTCAGGCCAATCTCCGCATCACCCTCTAACTTCTATAGCTGAGAACAGTGGCGGGGCCAAGCCGTGCGCTGACTGTGAAGTTTCAGCTTTTATTATTTTCCACATATACTTCACTGTGTAGTCACTCAGACTCTTGTCCTGCCAAAAGACACTCCAAAAATAGGGAAAGCATGTAATGGTTTCTTCCTGGTAGCAGCACCTTATGCTGGGTTAGGGAATTCATGGAATTAGCACTTTGGGTAATTACAGTGTGGAAGACCTTTGTTTCCTTCTTAGTGAGCAAACTGCATCTGCTGTTATTTTGATGAATCAGATTACCTGAGCAGGAAATAAGCTCCCTAAATCCACTGAATTTCTCATTTGCACATCTTATTTATGAACTTTAAAAATATTATGGCTGGTTGGTAAGGTGGATTATAGTGATTGATGGTGAATTAAGAAGAACTATATGACAATAGGGAACTCAATGTATATTTTAACTCACTTTCAGGCTTTTGTATTTTAAGTGCTTTTTTATTGAGTATCAGATTTTGACAAATAAATTTTAATGTGTTAACTTGGCTAGTGAAAATACTTCCCAGCTATAGTTCTTTGTTTTTTTGTATTTTCTAATGTATATTTCTTGTAGTACTGATCTCTGCCTTTTTGGTGCAGCATGAACAGTTTAATTGTGCTGGTATAAAGAAACATCCTGTAGAAAAAGTCTGTTTTCTAACAGATTGCATGATTTTTCATGCAAGGGCTCCCTACTTCAGTTTTTGGCAAATCACAAAGAATATTGCAATACTGTGAAGATGTATCACAAAGGCTTTGAGTATATTTTACTTTGAAGTAACATTACCATTTTTACAGCTCTGTCAAGTTCACAGTCACTGAATATGATCAATGGTGATTTACCACCAAGTTCAAGAGAAACTTTCTTCAGATTAGTGGCTGCACTGTAAAAAATATAAATAGTCATTTAAAATAGCTTGTTTCATAATTTCATTTGAATCATATCTAGTGAAAATGTATAAAACTCTATTTTCCAATAGTGACTTAGTAGAATTTTACATAAATGTAAGCAACTATATGTAGTCACGCTTTTCTATTACTGCTCCATGCACAATATAGCTACTAAGATACTTTGGAACTAGATTAAGCAGTGTTTATTTATGATTCTTTTGCTGTGAGTACCTCTTCATGATCTGTTTACCAGTTGGTGTTGAACCAGTGAATCCAACTTTGCGAACATCTGGATGTTCAGACAGGTGCTGCCCCACTAAGCCACCTATTGGGGTGAGGAAAACAGTTTAACTGGAGAGTACATAGGCAATTTTTACTACTCCAGCAGCAGCGCTGTAACACAGAAAGAGCTAACAGTACGTCAGTCAAGTACAAATAAATCCTTATTTATATTTACAGCTTTATTTATATGACTATGAAAAATCTCATATTAGTTAACTTGGATCACATTAGTGCCTCTAAGTTTCTCCATCTGTCTGGACTAAAGTACTTCCTTCCTAATATTCTACTGTAGGTGGAATAATCTAATTTGTAATTGCCCCATATAGTTACTTTGTCACTTTCCTTCCTTAGGGGAAAGAGGAAACAGTGACAGCAGATAACACGGTGTGGACCATGACTTACCTATAGTGACCAATACACATCTTACCAGCTTGCTCTAGGTCTCACGGTCACGTTTAAATACTTCCAAGTGATGATATGATTAGGAGAAAAAATGAAGTTTTACGATCAAATGAAATGTGTTTCTCTGTAATACATTCTTTTTCAGAGTGTTCATGCTATTTGTGTGAACTTGTAAAGAGTGTAGGCTGACAGCTTTTACCACTAGCTGGAGCCAGGTGACATAAAGATTTTTCCAGTTCTGTTCTGGAAATATGTGAAATCGCTCTATGACATAGATGCAAGCCTACTACCTATGAAGACACATGCACTTACGTAATAGGTCTTCAAAAATATAAAATTCACCAGTTTTAGCATGACCTACTCTTCCCAGAAAAATGATTAGTTGAAGTTTTACCTGAACCAGGAAGAATATTTATAACGCCCTTAGGAAATCCAGCTTTAGCTGAGAGTTCTGCAAACTTCAAGGATGTCAGAGGTGTAACCTAAGTAGAAACATTCAGATTAGGTCTCCTGTTTTAATTTAAATGTGTGGTGATATCTTTTACATTCAATACATCTTAATTTTGATGCAATATTCATCTTCTCACTCACAGTATTGACAAATTACAAGTGATGGTTTCCCATGGAAAAGAATTCCTTCTTGAAAATGAGAGTAGCATCTGAGCAGAATTGAAGACAATCAGTACCTTGTATCATCATGGCAATTTGTATTATACTTGAACTTTAAAACATATGATGCAGTCAAACCTATGGGTACATATGACAGATCAACCTATGGGTGAAATCCACTAGATTGCCTGCATTATTTTGCCTGAACAAATAGTGGAGGACCCGAGTCATCTGTACATTCCTTTTTCTTTTTACCTGAGCTGGCTTGAGTACAAGTGTGTTGCCTGCAGCCAAGCATGCTGCGCTTTTCCATGCAAGCATCATCAGTGGGTAATTCCAGGGGATAACAATTGCACAGACACTTAAGGTAGGGAAAAACAGGGAAAGATTAGAGTTTTGACAGCAGCTTTTGAATAGCTTTTCTGTATTTCAAGGCTGTCACTAAGAAGAAAAAAGTGATACTTACCCTATTGGCTCTTTCTTAGTGAATGTTAGATTGTGGTTTGGCCGGGCCTGATTAATTGGAATTGTAGCACCCTAAAAGACAGAGGAGGGACAAATCTTGGTACTGTTCAATAATTTTTATTACAAATATATGTGCTATATAAGTATGTTTAGGACAGCCATAGAGTAGGCTTCAAAAGCAGAGGCATTTTTGCATCTGAGGAAGGAGTAGAGATTCTTGTACTGTATGATTTCCTACTATGGATACCGTAGTTAACTCGTGATTTTCAGTTGGATGAAATAAAAGCATAGATAGCAAAAGTATGAAAGAACATGAAGTGAGGATCTGATGCATGAAAAAAAGCTGAACAATATTCTTGATTGTGGATCTTAGAGATACTTGAGGAAATGCTGTTCAACCCGTGCCACGTGCCGTGCCATCAAGCAAAATCACCAGCCTTGGTCAGAACATAACATAGCATGAGTCTGCACTTACCAGCACGATGACCACAACGACATTTTGCTCCATGAATAATTAAGAGCTGACTAAGAATGCATATCCACTGTGACACCTTGACTGATTTCTTAGACATTTAGACTCACATTCTAATCCATATGCTCCAGCTGGAAGCAGACTGTCCTTTCGTATTGCCAGGGAGACCCTTTTTAGGTAAAATTCTAAATTTGCTTTATTTTTTGATTCCTTGATTATTTTGCTAACACTGCTTTTTGGCACTATGTCAGGGAAAAAAATAAAAGTGTACACGTTCACTTGCCTGAATTTTGTCACACCATCCAGCGAAGTATCTGAATGTTTGCACAGACATTCCAACATGGGTCTTCAAAGCTAAAGTGTAGACAGCTCCTGAGTCAATAGACTCTATTGTTGCTAACTCTTCTTGATGTTCTTCCATCAGGTCTGCAAGTCTTTAATAAAAATATTGCAAATCCACATCAGAGAGAAGTGACATCTAACCACTGACAGCCTAAAATGATATTTGGTATGGCAAAGAACTGTAATTAAAATAGCATTCCCACCAAATTTGGAGGTGGAGCACTGGAGCCAGAGCTCATTTATATCAGTAAGAGCTTGAACAATTGCCTGTTAAAGTCTGCAAATGTCTTCACATTGGCTGTAGTAGACACTGCATGAAGACATGAACTGTGAAGACTTACCTGATTGTTCAATTATGGTTTCATAAATAAAATAATACTTAGAAAAGATGTAGTCTTTTTCTGTTGTACTACAAGGAGCCAGTTATAGAATATCAGGCCAGTAAGTCAGAAAGCAAATACACAATAACATAAGAAATGTCAAGTAATCAAAAATACCAAGGAGGGATACTCAGGATCCTAGCTTAAGATTTGAAAAATCTAGCTTCATAATGCTGTTTTGTATTGTCTGAACTTGGACTAAAATACTTAAATGTTAGATGCTTCAAAGGCACCCAGATGTCCAATGACAGAGGTCGTAAGCTGCAATGCAAATTGAATATTATATGCCTTGGTATATTTGAAAATCTGGCCCATGGTCTCCTTGGGCCTCAAGTTCTCCATCTGTTAGATTTATGAAGCAACACAGTGAGGTGTCTGACAGACTGTGGTAAGTATTATTGTTAATAGTAGCGATCCAAGTGCCTCAATAATGCGTCTGCACAGACAGATACCTATACTTACAAGGAGCTCTTGTAATTTTAGTGGCCCCCTGCTCAGGCAGAGAGGTCTGTTTGCATGAATGAATGGTTACATTCAGTCTTAGATCTCTCGCACGGCAGTGAAACAGATGCATCAAAGTTTTTCTTAAGCTTCTGTCTGTGGTTTAGTACTCAGACATATAATCAATGCTCCCATGTGATTTTAAGAGCTTCATCAAGTGCATTTTAGATCCTGTAAAGATCTAAAGATCTCCTGTAAAGAGTATTCAAAACTGGGTGTGAAACCTATTTTTCCATTATCTAAATTCTGCCCATTTAAAGCATTTGCAGAGATGTGGAAAAATGCCCTTTAATACCTGTTTTAACTGTATCTTGGAGACCCAGCTACAGGTCAGGACATCATCAGCAGAGTGTAAAAGAACAGATATAGCATGTCAGGGACAAAGGAGAAGGGTCCATTTAATGCATGCTTAATATCTTCTATTAATAATTCCTTAAGTCAGAGTAGCAGAGCTAGGGGCTTTAATGGTACAAACCTTCTCTTTGGTTCAGCACTCAAAATCTCTAGTTTGAACAGAGGCCAGAGAAAAGGGGGCCTTGTTTGAATTAAGGTGGACCAGAGAAAGTCTTCATTCATACTGGGAATGGTTTGCAACACTCTGGTATAGATATCCTAGAGAGCCAGTCACCTAAACATAGAAGAGTTTAATCTGGGAATAATCTATGCAGTGTAGGGGAGTTACAGTTTCCATATGCCTAACATAGCTATATTTGCAAATCTTTGCAAGTGTAAAACACAGAGTAGTAGTTCTAAGACCTTAAAAGTTCCTCTTCAGGGCAGAGTTAACTTGGACTCACAAGCACTCTACATTCCTAACACAAATTAAACTCAAGTTTGTACATGCTTTGAATCTGTGCATACTTGTGAAAAATTTAAGTGATCAACTGTACTTAATTTTAATTTGATTTCTGACTCTCCCATTTTCTGTTATGATGACTACTCAGCTTTTTTAGAGTCCTGCAGGCCTTTTTCCAAGACTTGGTTACATAATTTATGAGACAAGCAGAATTTTCAGGTTTGCTTTCATTCTCTTTTGCTAAGATGCCTGCAATGTCTTGTAAAATGTGGCATTTTTTCATACTTACTTATTTTTAATTACATCTACTTAGTTCATAAGGATATGGTAAAAGAAGGGAGGGAAATTTACATCCAAAGCATTCAACAAAGTAAAAGGTCTTACAGTTATATTAACATGATAACAAATGATCTGCTGCATACACCACAGCAGGACACAGACCTATCTATCCCAAGTGCAGCACCACATTTCCCCCTGCTCCTCTTCCTTAGCTGCCAGAGCACAGACATGCAATGGATTCTCAACACCTTCCTGTCTTGCTAAGCTAAACCCTTATGATGACAGGGTCATCTTCTAGTTGCATATTCCAAACCTCTGAATCAGATAGATCTTCAGTTTCCAACTCCTCACAGATGCTATGCAGAGAGAGTGACCCACTGCTGCACGCAACCAAACGGAGACTGTTATTTTGCCTTGCCATCCGAATGCATAGCCTGTTACCATCTTGCAGCCACTGTGTAACTGATTCTTCTTCTGCTGTGTATTCTGATGTCCAGGTCTAGCTCCTGGCATAGCACAATAAAGGCTTAATATAGCAGTAGGTATGGGCACACTACTGAAGATTTTATTTTTTGAAGGTGAAAAAAAATCCTTCTCTTCTCTATAGATAAATGTGCAGTCTCCTCAGCATAATCAACTTGGCCAGGACATCCAACAGTAATGTTGATGGGCCTGCAGACTACACCCTGCAGAAGAAAGTTGTTTGATATACAGGATCTACTCCTCCATGAGTTCCTTGGAGCAGGAAGTTTCAAGTCTAGTCAAGATCTTAATGTCCTTAAAGCCAACTGCTATGTCAAGCATGGTAACTAGTAGCCTTCCATCTACTGAATAGGAACAGAATTTGCCTAGTACATCTCCTCTGTGCTGACAACTGATTTTCCATCATCACATTAGCTAGATGTGAACCTGGGGCATTCAGGAGTAACAATCTGCTTCTTTACTCATCTCTACTCTTATTATTAATTTGCATCTCCTAGAACTAAAAAACGGTGAAAGCTCCATGAAAGAGGCTTTGTTTATAGGGAAGCTCTGCAGCTTCTAGTCATCTCAAGTTTACAAGACAGTGTTCTCCCTGTGCCTGCTGTCAGGCACCAGAAGCATCATCCTGCGTATGGAGAATCCATAGTAATTGGGCTTTTATTATTAGCTGCCTCCAGTATCGCTCTCGCGATATCTAGATAGCATGATCATCTTTCCAAGATCACCTCTTGCCCTTCCAAGAATCAAAACTCATGAATAAAATACCATTCATTCAGCAAAACCTGTTTATCTTCTGAAACAATAACAACACAGCCAAAATGAGAACAGGCATTATCTAGGGTTGACACAGTGAAACAGATACAAAAGAGAGTTGGAAATGTCTCAGATAAATATACAATTCAGCATAGAGAATTTCTACACAGGACAATTCTTCCACAACAGACAATAACACATCTCCTGGAGTGAGTCTTTAGCCAGGTGAGAAGTATGCTGGGATATGATCCTGGGACATCAGTTATAGTCTATTTCAAAAGTAGAGGCAATGTGGCTATATGTTTACTGTATGGAGTGTAGATGCAGATACACAAGGTCAAAAGTCTCTGCCTACCTAACATAGGTAGACTCTGCCTTTAAAACTTAGCCTTATTTATACAGAAGGATTTGGACTTTACAAGGTAATTTTCAAACCTTGCAACAAAAAACGTACAGATTAAATAAAGTCATCTGGTGTTTAAACAATGTTTTTGTCAAATTCTTTGTTTCCATTCATAAATAATAATTAAAAAAAAGGTGCAGTGAGAGATCACAAGGCTCTTCTCTGCCACAGGAAAGGTTAGCCAGCTGAGACCTGAGGCTGGTACACTGAAGTAAATTAGAGGGTGAAAAGATGGCTAGTCTGGTTCCTCTGACAGTGGGATTATGGATATCCATCATATTCAGAAAATGTATGAAACAATTCTTCAGAGGAACAAAACGATAAGATTTAAGAAAATGAAACAAGCACAAGCTGCCCTTTACGTACCTGTACATGAGTCGTCCTCTTTCCCGTGCATTCATTCTTCCCCATTCACCATTTTCAAATGCCTCCTTCGCTGCTGCCACTGCCTTGTCAACATCAGCCAATGAAGCAGAAGATACACTGGCTATTATCTGTCCAAAGGTAACATTGTGTTAGCTCACACTGGAAGGCTGGGATGCAGAGTGTTACTCCTTCCTCCTAAACTGCTTGACTGGGTATAAGCAAATTCTTAAGACCCTTGGTCCCAGCAGTTATCGTGGGTGCGTCAGGCTGCAGAATTTGGTGGACGCTGCAGGGACTCAGATGCCTAGATCTTTCTTCTTCACAGCAAGGTGCATTGTCCCACTGGATTTCACCCTCTCTTTCCATATGTAAAATCAATGTGATATTACAAAAGTTGGAAGTCTTTATGTGTGGTATTATGATCTAATATCTAAACATGCTCAAATGACTCCTGCATGTTCCATTTCTTAGGAATGGAGCTTCTGTTACCATAAACCACCATATACACACAGTATTTTATGGTGATTGTGTTCTATAAATACACACATTGTAAATCCTAATACAGAATTGCTATGACGTTTATTCCATTCTGTAATGAGTTTCAGGAAAAGTACCACAGTCTGACTTCTGATGATAGTGGAATTTGTGGCACTGATTTCAGCAGAATTTATTTACTCCAGAATTAAATGGCAATTACATGGACATGAGGATCACTTCTCTTCTTTATAATTCATAGTTATGAGTTGCTCAACCAAGATTCAGTAGTTCAGGACTGAAGTGCAACTGTATGTATTTTCCTATTGAAAAGTCATTTTTCTTACTGGGAATTTAAAGGGACTTTTAAAAGTCACATTTGCACAAAGACATCAGATTTGTAAAAAAAGTAAAATAAATACTGAAGTTGACGACTGACAATATCCTAAAAGAAATACTTCTTTAGCAACTAAACTTCAGCCATTTTTATTTGCAAAGCTAAGCAAGAATGAAATCAAGGTAAAACATACAGCTGGGTATGGAAATTGATGTAATAGCTGAAGTGGAAGTAGGTTATGTTTGCTGTGCAGCTTGACTGAAATGGAAAAACTATAGAACATACAAACTGAGAAATAAATTCAAAATTCAAATGATTTCTAGGGGTTGTTTAATGTGTACTGTATGGTCATGAAATTAACAATATTCAGTTAGAGTTTTAGATTTTTTAAGAGGCAAAGAAATTGAAATAAACTGGTATTGATCATATTTAGAAATTACTCACTGATCCATCTGCTGGATTTATAGTGTCATATGTTTTTCCATCATCAGCATTTATAAATTGCCCATTTATGAAACATTGGTATGGCATATTCACAGTCATGTTGTTCACATTTTTTGAAACCTAAGAGTAAAATAAACAACAAATTAGTTTAAATTTTTAATAACTGAAAATTTAATGTAGCTTAAGAAGCTTTTGATATCTGCAGCCAATATCCAGATGCATTTTAGGATGTACATATGGCTGTTAGGAGTGGAAAAAGGGGTAAAAGGAAATGGAAATCATATTCTTCCTGCATGCCAATGACCATACTTTGAGATAGTTAAGCTGATTTCTATATGTTTTATCATTAGATTGCCATGTTCAAACCCATACTAAACCGTGGTTAAGTCTGGCCTTAGTGGACTTCAGTCAAATGTATAATTCCCAAATTCAAGAAATCCTGACTTGCTTAATGACTTTAAAAAAACCACAGAATTCTCCTTTCACACAATTTTTTTAAACACATTCTTAGGAGAAAAATCTAACACTGTTTGCCTCAGAAAGTAGAAGGTCTAGAACCATTCTGACTGAAGCATACTGGCTGGACAGTGCAGGGGAGTTAGGAAGATCTGCCCATGTGTCAGCTACTCTATTACATGTTCTTGATCTCCTGGTTTCTGGAACAATGTAAGTGACATTATATATATGCTTCCATTACAAAATGCAAATATATAAAAGTTCCAAAAAAAAGTCACAAAGAAGAGTTTGTATGACCAAATATTTGTTTGCTTTTCCTACTGTATCAAGCAGTCTCATAACATACGTTATCTACTTTCCCCCCCAAAACCCAAGAAAGATTAAGCAATAAAGGCAAAATAAAAGGTCTTACATAATCAATGGCTAACTCTTCTTCTTTGTCTTCTCCTCTGAATTTTTGGACAGCCAGTTGAATGAAGTCTGCAAACTTAGTGGCCATATATACATCTTCATTCTGTAGTTGAAGTCCACTATATTTCTGTTTGATCTCTTCTAGCATTCTAAAAATTTTGAAGAAAGAATAAGTCTAATTACAAATGAAAGAATTCTTCATATAATTGAATCATTAGAAGGTTGACAGGGATCAAAATTGGGCACCAGTTTGTATGTATGTGAACACGTGTGTGTGTACAGAAGTGCATTTTACTGAAATCTGTTGGTTTAATTGGGGGTGTTATGGAAAAGAAAATGTCAGTTTTGGAATACTTTTAGGTAAACTTTTGGAAATAAATGACAAATAGAATATAGTGATTGATAAAACAGTATGTGGAACTACTCTAACAAATATGTGGAGGACATTCAGAGCTCTATGAGACTGATAAGTAATAAGGACAATAATGAGTTTGTTAAAAAAAACAAAACTGAAATGCAGGTTTTACATTTTGGCCTGGAATATCTGGGTTGCTGAAAGAAGGTAATGGAGGTGACCCAGATGAGGATGAACTCAGTGCACTTGTAAGCATGGGCTCAATTCTTGCTGAGAAAGGCTCCTCTTTCCCTCTGGGGAGTTCTTTGCTCAGTTTCCCTATCAGCCCCCTGGTCTTGAGATACCTGCCACTGCAGGCAGACAGGTTTGAGCATCACCATGCTCCCCCATGTGGTTGATGTTCCTGAAGTTAAGGAGAATTTTCCTTCAATAGAAAGAGCAGGATTATGTAAATATCTCCTAGTTTGGGGAGCAGAACCATACCACACTTTCAAAGGTAGGAAAGGGAATAGTTAAAGTATTGAAAAATACAGGGGGATTTTTTTTAACACTATGTGATCAACCCTGATAAAAGCACCATGACAACTTTGTTTCCATTACCTTTGGCTTCAAAATGTTATTTCGAGTATTTTTTACCTGACAACATGCATAGAAGATGCTCCAGATTTGAAGAAGTCTGTGGAATCCTCAATTACAGCAACATTGCTCAAAATTCCCTTCCAAATAGCCTAACAATACATAAAAATAATGGAAGCAATAATGAATAATCCTCTAATAGCAAGAAGTATTTATCAAACTGTGTTTTCTATGGTATCTGTGCATACAACATGTATTATTTCAAAGGATTCTAAAACTGAAAATTGTTTTAAGAGGGTCTTGAACTGTGTAGAGATCTGCTGTTAGCCAATAAATTTTTCAGCGTAATTAGCTTATAAAAAAATATTATTTTGCCCATGATAATTTCACTTAATCAGGCAAGAAACCTGAATGCTACAATGCTAATAATTTTCAGGCCCATTTTTTAAAGAACTTTATCCTCCAATAAATAACTTCCCATTGTATTATAGAATACATCATTAGAAGAGGCAAGGACAGCCTGGAGCACTTTGTGACTGGACTGATGGCATTTCTGGCACCTGGGCAGAGCTGAGAAGCAGTTTAAGCTGCATGCATGAGATGGATATTTCCGCTAATGTGAATAGTGAAATAACTGGTAACGTAATATTTCAATTAATCATAGTTAGGTTTCAGAGTTAGCAGGTAGTGTCACGAACTGAAGAGTTTATATTTCTTTTTGCTATTGTCTCAGTCAGTCAATAGCTCCAGGCAGCTTTTAGGTTGCTGGCAAGCAGGTTCAAGATAATCTTGAAGCAGCAGTTTAAAATATTAGTGCATCAAGATGCCTGACCTGTGCCAAAAGTTATTGACCCTCTAGGAGAGTTAGCAGAAGGGAAGACACCTATGATTCACTTGGTCTGGTGCAAAACTTTAATGACAAGTGTGGCTTTCAGCTAAGCCCCTGACACTCACTGCAGAGGGATGGATTACATGACAGGGCAGCAAAGCACCTCTCTGGCTGTGAGAGCTTTCTGCCCCAGCTGCCCGATTGCTGCATCCCTCTGCCAGCTAGTCCCTTGTGTGTGGTTGTGGCAGAGGAGAGACAGCGCACACAGGTATAGGGAAAAAACCGTTGCTTTTCTCTTTCAGGCTGCTGTTCTAACACTCCCTGGAGCTTGTCCAACAGAACCACTCTGCGCACATCCTAGTGAGTAACACCACAGTGAAGAAAGGATTTCAGAACCGTCCACGTCTGTCAGTATTGAAAACCCCACTGTTGTGAGGTGAAGGTTTGTTTTTCCTCGCTCCCACCTTGATCATTCATAAATATTTACCATAACTGACCCTGAAATCACTCTCTTTGTATCACCTGTATCTGAAAGAAAAATTTCTAAAGTGACATGCAAGTACTCCAAGGAATTTCCAATTCTATCTGAATCAATAACTGAAGATTCAACTCCATAATCTTTGAGTACATTTTATCAAAAAACAGCTTGCATGGATAAATAAAAGATATGTCATGCCTATAATGAGAAGTATGTAATGCTTTTGTCTGAAGTAATATGCTACTAAAGCAGTGTATTGAATTACCCTAATATCTTCTGCCATCTTTTTCTCCTCTTCTGTAAGTTCTAGGGCAGTTGTTTCATCAGCAGAGAAGTATTTAGATGCAGGGATCATTTTTCCATCCCCAAATTGCAGATTTCTCACTAGTACCTGAAAAATGACAGGATATGATTTTAAATTATCTGGGAGGCAACACATCCTTGTGTGAAGAGTTTTTAGACGTTAAAATGGTTTCTGAAATAGTAAAATAAATGGCTTGCATGAAAACTGCTATGATGCAGGTAATTTAGGCCACTCTTACCTGTCTTTCAGATTCCCTCCCAGTATTAGTACATGTTAATCCATATTGGAAATGAGTATGGATTGAGTGAGAAGCAAAACATGAATGTCTTCTCTATAGGATGGCAGAAGATTGATAAACTCCAAGCGCATTAGCCGTCTGTCATCAGCAGCTGGATTTGGATAGCCTGACAATTGCACTTCTTGCTAAAGTTATTCCATCCATGCTCATGTTTGCCAGGGTGATCACTTACCATCTTCCCATCATTACCAAAAATGACTAGACCATTCTTGGTTACAAGTCCAGGTCTTGAAGCACCTTTTATTGCCAGCTCTTGTCCAGCAGGCACTGAAGCATCAAGTAATGATGATCCATAAAAAGTAACCACCTAAAAATAAATGGAATTACAAGTGCACAGATTCTAAACATGCTCTAAAATTCTAATAATGAAAAGATACTGTTTTGAAGCTTTAATATAATATAACTAAAATGTAAGTACCTACATATGGAAAACATGTTACAACATTATTTCTGTATCTTTACAACCCAGGACATGTAAAACTTCACAAGCTGCCTAAACCTGCAAAGCTGCTTAGCTGTACCAATGTGCACGCTGGAACCAGTGCAGAAAGGGAAGCAGCTTTTGTCAGGGCATGCCCAGAGTGAGAGGCCAGCAGAAGCCTGACTATGACTGGGGGAGTGTGCCTCTGCCCCCAGGCTGGCAATGCTGAACACTGCCTCTCTCTTGGGCTCTTCTGTTCTTCCTGGGCTCTCAAATCAGCAACAGCTCCTGGACATTAGGTCAGAACCAGGCTTTTGGAGCAGCCTACCAGCAGATGCATAATAGTTAAGTAACAAAAACTGCACATCACAAGCAGGAAAGATAATGTGATTTCGATCAAATGTATAGTACTTTTAATACATTGAAAGAAAGTAGTTGGTTTTGGATAAAAGGAGATGTATTTATTTCTGTAAATGATGTAGGCCCAAATCTCTTTAAAATAAAACCATCTCTGTTATTTCAGTAGCTCACAGTGTTTCATTTTGCTGTTAATACTGTGATGTTGCCCACTTCACAGCATGGGTTGCATTATACTGTAACGAATGCCTACTTCCCAAAACGACTGGCACAGTCTGGTTCTACCCTTCTTACTTATTGCTTTGTATCATGCCCTATTATTTTTCCAGATATTGCTCTTATCTTTCTTTGAATTAAATGTATCTATGATTAAAAAAAAAAAAATCTTAACTACTGTGTTCTGTACATTTGTTTAGGTGCCTGTTCTAGATATATACAAAACTTACAGTCATCAAATGAGAGCTACTCCAATGTAACTCTCATTTGTATTCACCTGTATGCAGACACCTTTAGTTTTATAATTAAAAAAGGTCAAAAAGAGAAAAGAAATAGAAAAGAAGAATATTCTTCCGGTTTTCAGAGCATACCTGGTCATCTATTGTTGCCCATGCTCCAGGCACTTTATCATGCCCTCGAATCCAATTGTGCAAAGCTGATGCAGGTTGGTCCCAGGAGATCTAGGAAATCAAGACACACCAGCTAATTCTTCTCTGTTTAGGTATAAATCAAGTTAGTAATGTTTTCCTGTATAAGAATTACAAATTCTGCCACCTTCTCCTTTAGCTGTTCGTTTATTTAAAAACACAGAAACAGTTTGGTCTAATAAAGGAAGATCAGTAATCTCCAGATGGCGAATCATCAAAAACCTATCAAATGGGATGCTCTTAGCACTTCTGTGTTCTGTGTGGTCTTTCTCTTTTCATAGATTCTCATTCCCACACTAATATAATGAAAATATAACTCTTGCTACTAAGAACTAATTCAGAAATAATTAATACTCTTATTGACAAATTTAATAAACATAGTATAAATATAAATAAGTGTATGTCTGGGGTATCACCTTCTGCTGAAAATGATCTATTTATTGATTGGATCCCAAGTTCTTTAATAAATCTACAAACTTTTATTAAAATACTTTCTAATCATTTACTAACCCTTTATAAATTGTTTCATAAATTGAATCCCTACTACAACTTGCAATTCCCACAAGAATTTGAGGAAAAATGAAATAATGTCTTAAGGATATCATGTATATTTTATATATAACACCAGTGAAAATGTATTCCTTTATCTTTGCTGTATTGTGAGTATATGTACAAATGAATTACAGAAAGTATCAGAATAGCCATTAAATAACAAAACTCAGGTACCCAGCATCCTTCTTAGTTTAAGCGCAAATAATATTTAGAAGCAAGTTATAAGCCAATGAGAATAGTTTTACAGCAGGGAGATTAAGGTCATTCACTCCAAGGAAGCTCCTTAGATATTATATTAAAGGGATGAATAAAAATATCCTTTAGCAAAGCTATTTGTTTCTAAGGTAAGTCAGGCATTGAAATATGATAAAGATGATGTTATTTAACACTACCTCTGCATTTTCCTTTTTCTGGATCCCTTCATATGTTGCTCCTTCTTTAGGCTGAGGTATACGAGGGGCCTTACCATCAGCAATTAGATGCACAGCTTCCACCTAAGTGAAAAAGTAACAGATTTAATGTTAGCTTGGTTCACCTTTTTTCCTCAGTCATACCTCTGAGTGACGGCAAAAGACTTTCTGCCACAAGGGGAACTGGTTTATTTTTAAAACCTAGTATTTCCAAAATCTAAGGGACCAATACTGTCCTGATTAACATACATGCTTAAACTTCTTTGACAAAAGAAATAGCCTCAGAAATTTGATGGGAGTATGTAGTCACCAAACACATAGCAGCTGCCTAAATTCTGCAGGACCAGAATGCATCTCTGTATGGTGACATTCAACTCTTTCCTTCTTCTTTTTGCAAAAAGCTATTTCTCTGCATTTAAATGGAGAGAGAAAAAATTTCTCTAACAATGCATGCTGAGTATTTTTTATGCATTTTCTTTTCTTAATTGTACAAAAATACAAAAAAGGACAAGCATACAAAATCCAAAGCCAATCCACCAGGGCTCTGAATTTAAAGAACCTTCGCCTTTTATTTTTCAACCTCACCCCTAAATTTCTGTTCTCTCTGAGCCTTTTAAAAATTTCATCTTGTAAAAACATACAAGAAATCTGTGAGAAGAGCTACATTCCAGACAAATTCAACTTCTTGCCTTCTGTGGAAACGGGATATGCTCTGCCCACTGCCAGCAATAAATATTCTGAGGCTACTTCCTCAGCTGAAGCAGCACAGCTCCAGTGAAGTCTAGGATTTGGCTGAGCACCACAAGTTCTGTCTTTCCATACATGGAAAGATGCATGCATCTTGTCTATATTTCCTTTACTTTCAAACTCCAGGAGATGCTTTTCTTCTTCTCATAAAATGTTGATATTTAGTACAGCTAAACATACCATAGCCTTTATTCCTTCCGGGAAGAGAAACCGGTTATACAGGTCATCCACAGTATCGTTTTGGCCAACATCACATTCTCGCTGCAGAAGTATTGGTCCAGTGTCCAAACCCTCATCAGCCCAAAAAATAGTAAATCCTGCTTTCTTATCTCCTTGAATTAAAGTCCTGGACATAAAAAAAGCCTTACAGTAAATACAGACAGTATGAAAGTAGTCAGGAATATCAACCCATCTGTTATGTGTTCATTTACTTTAGGTAGATAGAAAAGAAAAGCCTAACTGTCTTTAATACTACCTTTATAAATGTTTTTAATACATTGCTCGCTTCATAGTCAGGAACTCACAGTTTTGATGTGTGGTTTCCACAAAGTGACATAAGAAATGCTGCAACTAAATTCAGGGTGTCTATCACACAGTTCATTGTGAAAATTGTTTTAAAAGTATTATTAGTGGTAAGACACACAGAGCAAAAGTTGTGCAATAGTTATGACGTAATTTGAAAAATGGAAGCATCTAGATAGCATATTATCTGAATAATTCATGGTTGTTTACTGTAATTAGCTAAGCTTCACAACTTACTGTAGATCGGCAAGGAAAGTACAGTTGTTGCACAGCTGAAAAAGAGCTAAACTCAGAGTAGAAAATGATGGATATGCAAGTGTTTAAGGACAAGTTATTAAGGGAATTTGTATCCAGCCAGATTCTCAGCTGCTGTGCATGAACATAGCACTGCTTACAATAGACCTGTGCTGATTTACATCACCTCAAGATCTGCCTCTAAATCTAAAGGGAACTTCAGCCACTTAAGATTTCCCAGTTTTCTTTTGGACCTGCATGGGCCTCAGAATGATGGAAAATCAGAGAGAAGCATGTTTAAAGGAACAGCCAGAAATGGAGAGATATATCTTTCCCGCATGCTTTTAACCATTTGTCTGCACACAAACACTAATGCAATTTTCAGTAAGGCATATCCCTTGGCAGTTCATGTTGTAACAGGATCATCTGAGATCTGGCTTATACACATGAAATTTCATTACTAATTGTAAGCACTGAAAACTACATTACTAAAAGGACTAAAGCACACATTCGTGCAGAACAAGGACAAACTCCATAGTCAACTGGGGAAGTTGGCAGGTATAACAAAAGTGAAAGCTTACAGAAGTTTGGCTAGCCCATATCAGATCTTTCACACATTTAAGCAGCATTTCTTCTGTTTTATATTATGTAAAAATTCCACCCTGGTGAGAAGTGGATGTCCTCAGCATGGCACTGGAGAAGACAAAGATATTGTGGCAAATGTCCCCGATGCTGAATAGGTGATAGGATGAGAACTACTGCGCACCCCCTCCTCTGTCCAGGAGCTCCCACCACAGACAGCTGCTAATAACAAAGCTGGAAGAGGCTGTAAAGGATGGAGTGAGGAACCCCCAGAGGCCCAGGGCTCTTGTTTGTGCCTGGTGCCCCTTTAGCCATGCCTAATTCCCACAGGTTTTCTCAGTCACACTGTGAGGGGAAAGGGTCCGATCCGCACTAGGGCTGTAGCCACAACAGATGAAAGAAGTTGTGATGAGAGTAAGGGGTGCGAGGGTGAAACATGAGAATAGTCAGTCAAGGCCAAATCCTAGCTTAGTTTAAAGGTCTTAGGACAATGGCCTTTACCTGAGAAGGGCAGGAGCAGATGCTTACAGAAGGAATATGCAAAATAAAGCAAGACTCAGTGATACACCATTGGGATACATTCTCATTTCTGGAAACCTTCACCTTAGGAACTTCCCAAAAGAAGTATTTTTGGGAAGTATTTGTATCTACAATCTTCCCGTGGAATAGATCTTGATTACCTTTTCCTCCATGAAAGCATCCTTCTAGAGCTCTCCAGATGTGCAGTTCCACAGTTTAATAACAGACTGCATGGAGTAAAAGTACCTCCTTTATTTAGTCAAATCCTACTACCTGATCTCTTTGCTGGCTGCCCCCTAATTTTTGATTAAGAATGAGCAATTGTTACTTATTCACCTTCCCATGTCTTTCATGGTTTAATAGACTGCTAGCATATTTCCTTCCTAATGACCTCTTTTCCACTCTGAAGACTCCTAGATTTGTCTCCTGTCACGTGGAAGCTGTTCTATACCTTTGACCATCTTTCTTAGCCTTTTCTGAAGCATTTCTAGTTCCTTTACGTTCTAACTGAGATGCAGACAGTATTTAAGATCCTTCCATGGTCTCATTTCTGAGTAACAACAATTAACTTAAATTTATTACTGCTTACATATAGTCAGGTTTTTTTTTTTTCCCTTATGTGCATTACTTTATGGTTTTTAACTTTGAATTTGACCTCTCTCTTTCATAATCTCACTTTCACAATCTCACTTTCACATTACAACCCATTTGTGTGGAAAGTGTATTCTTTCTTAGACGTTGAAATCAGAGTGACTGCTCTAAAGTTTCCTGGCTTTTGCTTTCAGCCCTTTTAAAACTGGTATTGCTCTTGCTGTTTTCCAGTTTCCCGCACCAATGCACTCTGAAGGAACAGAAATGCTCCAGGCTATGCCAAATATGCAGAACCTTTGCTTGAAAGTGCCCTGGTCCTGAGAAGAGGTTCTTATTCATTCATCAGTTTATCTAAAATCTCTTCTACTCACAGTTCAGCTCAAGAGAATTGTTCTGACTTATTCTACACAAAGAAGGGCTGTATGGTAGCAACACCTTAAGCTCCTCCATCCTGAATACCTATACAGATTTCCTACTATGGTGTTGTCTTTGATAAGCACCTTTTGCAAATCAAATGCTTATATCGCCCTACATACCTCCCACCTTTAATGCATTTGGGAAAATTGTTATTATTCAATTTTATGCCTTTTTGTTCTTTATTTCTTTTCTGGACTGCTTTACTCTTTCTTTTTTTCACCTCATCTGTCAGATTTTTTGCTCTTTTTTTATTTTACCCACTTGGACACAACTGCCACTTTTTGAACGATTTCCTTACATCTCTAGTAAGTCTCCTTTACTCCCCTGTTTAAGTACTTCAGCTTACCATTTTTTCCATTAAGCATTTACGGAAAACAAAACATGCTTTTTCTTTGAATCTGCAACACTGTATCTTTAGATAATCACCATGCTGCCTGTAAGATTCTTTTAAAATTGTTTCTTCATAATTAGACAATTTCCTATTGAATTTAAACACAGTGATGACAGCATTTCTGTTGTCACACAAATGCTAGATCTGAGTCTACTGGGGTCATTATTGCAGTGTAGTTCTTTCACAGCAACATTTTGAATCTTGCCTTGTGCATTGCTCAGGAGGACAGCAAGATAAGGTTTTATTCTTGTGGATTCTCTTCTTTCTTCTCCCTTCCCATCTCTGAAATCTTGGGCTCTGCATCAAGCCCTGTTGTGACAGTTATTTAGTGTTTGTGAGGGATGAGCTATGAGGGCGGTGTCCTGCCTGTGATAACTCCAGATTGTCGATTTGCCTGTGTGAGTAAAATACATGAATGTACAGATCACATCACTGATCTTCCCAGAATAACAGCTGCACTTGCAGTGGAAATTGTAATGAATCTTAGGCATGAAGTGCAGTTCATGAACGAAATACTCAGCTGCTTCCAAGAAGTTCCTTCAGAGCAGTTGCAAGTCAACATAACTGTGCTAGCATTGACATGAGTAATGGGTACAGACCAACATCCTAATGTGACATACACATAGTTTTGACGCATGAAACTCACCAGTTGATTGCAGAAGCTCCTCGGTGGCGTGGTAGGATGGATGGATGGTAAATAATTGAGCCATGTTTTGGGCAGTCAATAACATCCATGGGGATGAACTGTGTACAGAATGGAAGGACATTTAGTTCTGCTCCAACTGATTTGTAGGCTGCAACTACTTCCTGGATAGGCTTGCCTTTAGCTCTCCATCTGGGGAACTTAAAAACAGGAGTGCCGTCCTTCTCCGCTGCCAGTGCTGAGGGGCAAGAACAATTTTCTTTTTTAATTCACATTTTGTGTTAAAAATTCAAACTTGAAATCAGAGAGATATTGCATGACAACTCAAGGAGATCATCAACTGTTTGATTACAGGGTGCCCTTTGTACTGTTCTGTATGTTGTTTAAAAACCTTTGCACTCGGATATATTTTATTAATTCTGTCTTTGATTCTCGTTCCTACAGCTGATGTCATTCTCAACTTTAAGTCCACTGCACTGACTATTTAACAGTGACACTTCATTTTTTGTCCAGTCATTACATTTGCCTGAAACAGGTTTGCTTTAGCAGAACTTAATTTTTCACTTCAGCAATCTGTATGTGAATATGACTACACACAACTAAGATTCACTCAAGCCAGCAGCATTTTGCCATGTGGAGTAAATAATTACAGATGGTAGAAGCATTCAGTAATTTCTTCAAAATTCTGATTACTGATGCCTGCTGGATATGCTTCCATTTGTGTGTGAGACACACAGCTACATATAAAATTAAGCTTAAAGGTGAGAAAAAACAACTGCATTAATTGCAGAGACAATTTTTAGATGTTTGATAAATTCAGTTGTGCAACTAAATGTTCAGTTTATGAACTCATGACAGAGAGCAGGATAGTAGAGTCAACTCTACATCTGTTGAGTTGTGTGTGTAATAGGAAGAAAGGGGAAAACAAGAAGAGATAGGGAAAATTTACCTAATTTAATTTCTATTTCTAAACACATTTTTGTATTTTTCTTTCTCTCTTTCACTTCTGAAGTTGGAACTTGAGTTTGACCAGAGGCATCTTTAGCCTATTAACCTAGGTCTTAATTAAATACTTACTTTAATATCATTCCATGGACATTAGTGTGTCCTGCAATTGCTTTTAGAAATAAAAATCGTAGCTGTCTGAGGATATACAAACATTAGCAAATTTCACTTGAGACTTAAGCTGTTTGAGTCATCTGGAAGTAAAAAGCAACAAAGGATCTAGTAATTTCTTTTTTTTCATTAGGAAAGCAATAAACTAATTCTATGATTTAGTGAAATTAATAGATGATTGAAATTAATAGATGATTGAAATCAGTGGAAGATTTGCTTAGTTACATCTTCTAGTGTAATAACCATAAAACAACAATTTATATAATGTAACCAAGTATTATGGTATGCTTACAGAGCTGGATAATTGAATTGTCTTTTTCTAAACTAATAGTTGCCTCCTCTAATTCTTCCAAAGAGTGATTAAATCTTTTAATGAGGTAGAGTTACAGAATATAATAAACTTGAGAACTATATCCTAGTTTGGGAGTGCCATAGCCCAGGTAAGCAAAATTTATGTTTGATTATTCTCTCATAAGAGTTCTACAAAAACTTGTCAGGACCTGACAAAAAAAAAAAAAAAAAAAGATGACTTAAGACAACTTGTGGAATGTAGTTTTAATTTCTGATTATCCATAAAGGTATATTCCATTCTGGCACTTCTATTTGCTAATCATATTAACTCACTATTTTTGTGCTACTGGAAAAAAAAAAAAAAGAAGTTACAATTCAGATGATTCCAAAGTAGCTTCTTTGCCACACTGGGTTGGGCTGTATTAAGTACAATTCTTAATACCTGTCAGGCAACAACTCTTTCTTTAGGAAGTCTAGAAAATCCTTATGAATCTTGGCACTAGGAAAAGAGAGAGCAAAGCCTCCTCTACCCTTTTCAATGGGTTTTCCATAGTCCAGGTGGAAGAGAAATAGGCTCTGCAGGTACACTGCTGCATGCAAGCTTGTCAGAAAGGGCAGAAAGCCAGGGATAAACTGTTTTGGCTTCATGCCTTGAGTGTCCCAGACAGCACAGTGAAACAGGTGACAGACATTTGTGCTTGAGTACAGGCTCAGCAGTTATTTGCTTTAAGATACAGATCTAGTTCAGGATGATTACCTCTAGGATGTACATTCAAATAAAGTACCCAGATTAATTTATTTTTTAAATATCATAATGTATGGCCCTGTATGGTTAGAACCAACTTTCACATACTAACTAACAAGGTTAAACCAGTTCTGGGACTTGTGTTTGTTAAAGCATTGTTCTTGTGCTGAATCCAGTGTAATAAAGGCATTCCCATATAGATACCACCTTCTCACGGAAAGGCAAGTTTGTTATGTATGCCGGTAATTTTAAAGTTTGGATTAAGGTTACACTTACCCAAAGGATCAGCTTGTCCATTCTTGTCAGGCACTGTGAATACTCCCACAACTTTATGGCCCTCTTTTATCAGCTTGTTATAAACTTCTTGTCCAAAAATACTTTGACCTATAAGGGCTAGCTTTAGCTTATGTTGATAAGCCTGGTAAAAAGAATTAAAACAAGCCATGTTCTAGGATGCAAAGAAACTATATTGTTGCTTATATTTCTCTCTTGTTCCTGCTTGATCAATGTTCATTTAGATTTAAAATGGAATAGTCTTTTTACCCCAATCACCTTTGAAGGAATATTTTTTTGAGATTAATGACAGACAATGTATAATTCAGAGAGAACACACTTAACACAGAAGTATCATTGATACTGTCACTGATGTTTATATTGCTTTCCCAGTATTTTCATTAGACAGACCCACTGCTTGTTCCAAAAGGCATAGCAGGCTACATAATCTTATTTATAGTCAGAACTAATATGACAAGAAATGAAAATACATTTTTAAAAACAGATACATAAAACAATTTTTCTAGGCATAACTTAGGTGCTTGGAACATGCCCTCTAAATTCCTATGATTAAATGCTGGCATATTATTTGTAGTTAATATGTATAGGCTAAAGAAAACACGCTTGCATTGTTCCTGCCAAGTTAAAGGTAACACTCATCCGTTTGAGCCTCCTACAAGGAAATACTGCAAGGTTCCTTTGTTTGACTTCCACTGCCTTCTGCGTTTGCTCCCCAGTACACTGGACACATGCTTTTAAGCTTCTTCAGACTGAATAGGTGCCAATAACTGCTACAACTTTTTATTTTTAGGATAGTTAGAATCACAACACTACTATGAGATCGGGATATCACACACTGATACATTATTCAAGTGCTTGCACCCTGAGAAAATTACTAGTTCCTTCAGAGTCCCTTTAGATTCAGGGGACAGTTTTGCTCCTCTCTCACCCTACCTCCAGTGCCTCACCTCTAACACCTTCTTTATCCCAGAACTGGTATTCCTGTAGCTGCAAGAACTGAATTAGGGTACTGAAGTAGGGAGGCACTGACCTGACAAAATGCAGCTTATTCTTAACTGGATCTATTCACTGATCTAGTTCATTGCACTGCCACAAGTCCTAACGCAGGTCCAGCGGGGGAGCAGGAATGGGCATGCAGGCACTGGCAGAAGGGTGGAGCTGTCCCTATAAGCAGTGCCTTTACATTTTTCATTAGCTTCTGGAAACTGAAAACTGGAAACCTTAGAAAAACAAATGGCCTAGCAGACCTGGTTATGAATCACAGAGTCAAAGAATCACTAAGGTTGGAAACGACCTTCAGATCATCAAGTCCAACCATTAATCCAGCGCCACCATATCCCTTAAACCATGTCTTGAAGCGCCACATCCACACATTTTTTGAACACTTCCAGATGGTGACTCCACCACCTCCCTGGGCAGCCTGTTCCAATGCTTGACCACCCTCTCGGTGAAGAAACTTTTCCTAATATCCCATCTAAACCTCCCCTGGCGCAACTTGAGGCCATTTCCTCTCGTTCTTTCGCTAGTTACTTGGGACACGAGACCAACACCCACCCCAGCACAACCCCCTTTCAGGTAGTTGTAGAGAGCGATAAGGTCTCCTCTCAGCCTCCTCTTCTCCAGACTAAACAACCCCAGTTCCCTCAGCCGCTCCTCATAAGACTTGTGCTCCAGACCCCTCACCAGCTTCGTTGCCCTTCTCTGGACACGCTCAAGCATCTCAGCGTCCTTCCTGTAGTGAGGGGCCCAAAACTGAACAGTGCCGCGTACAGGGGCACGATCACTTCCCTGCTCCTGCTGGCCACACTAGTTCTGATACAGGCCAGGATGCTGTTGGCTGCCTTGGCCACCTGGGCACACTGCTGGCTCATATTCAGCCGGCTGTCAACCAGCACCCCCAGGTCCCTTTCCGCCAGGCAGCTCTCCAGCCACTCCTCCACAAGCCTGTAGCGTTGCATGGGGTTGTTGTGACCGAAGTGCAGGACCCTGCACTTGGCCTTATTAAACCTCATACAGTTGACCTCTGCCCATTGATCCAGCCTGTCCAGATCCCTCTGCAGAGCTCTCCTACCCTCCAGCAGATCAACACTCCCACTCAACTTGGTGTCATCTGCAAACTTACTGAGGGAGCACTTGATCCTCTCATCCAGATCATCAACAAAGATATTGAACAAGACCGGCCCCAGAACTGAGCCCTGGGGAACACCGCTTGTGATCGGCCGCCAGCCGGATTTAACGCCATTCACCACAACTCCCTGGGCTCAGCCATCCAGCCACTTCTTTATGCAGCGAAGAGTAAACCTGTCTAAGCCACGAGTTGCCAGTTTCTCCAGGAGAATGCTGTGGGAGATGCTGTCAAAGGCTTTACTAAAGTCCAGGTAGACAACGTCCACAGTCTTTCCCTCATGAAGGAAAGGTCCAGACCGAATAAACATAAAACCTTCCCCAAAGCTGAATCTAGTAGAAACCATTCTTAGACAAACCATTAAAGATCCCTCCTCTTACAAGGCCTGAATAAAAGGTAGAAAATAAATCCACATACTCCTCACCTTTATTCTTAAATTCATCTTTCCCAAGTGGACTTTGATTTCCATGTTTCTGAATGACCCATCAGATGCCATAAGCTCAGAACAATAAAGAGGAATCAAAGCACTGTTTGAATATCTTAACCACCAACATTTGCTCTGTATGTTGGCACTTCTATGTTTTTTCTCCTCCCTCCTCTTTTCCCTTTCTTACAGTGGCTGGGACATGAGGATACCCTGACTAAGTGGGTTATTGATTGCATACCAAATGGTCTGGACTGACCATCAGATCATATGACAAATTCTATGACAAACAGAAATGTCCTGAAAAACAGGTTACTCAAAACCGCAATCTCTTTAATTGCAATTCATTTCACAGCTGAAATATTATGGATGTATTTTGCTGTTTTCAGATTACATTTTAGTGCAGCTGGCCTCAGAAAAAGTAGTTATGAAATGGCAGGTTCCATCAGAGGAATATTAAAATGTGCTTTTTATTTTTTATATAAAACAATAGGAAATAACTATTTGTCCAGAGACAGTATTTTCCCTCAGAATGAAACTGTGTAGTAAAGCTGTCCCTGCATTACAGCATTAGTCAGCACTATTGCAACTGTGGTAGTAACAAGCAGTAAGATGCAAAGGTGGACATAACTCAGGCTCTTGCAAAATCAGATTGTTATAGTCAGCTGGTAAAAACCATCTGTGAGACCGGTAATGACGATACTCCTAACCAACACTGCACTGTTGGCAGTAATGCCTAAAATATGTCCCCTATTTTGCTCTTTAATAAAGACAAGACCTTGTTCTGAATTACAATGTGCACAGCTTATCCTTGCAATCTTTGTCTAGCAAGGCCCAAAGGATGCTAGATCTCATTACCAATGCTTTATGACTGATATCTTTGCTTTTACGGCAGAAATGTTGCTGCGTTATAAAAAGTAATCACCAGATTTTCCTAATCACTTAATTATTTTAACTATAGCAGGCAAGTTGCAGAAAGGTTAACCTGCTGGATCACTGAATGTTTGGCATGGTATGAAGTCTTCTGATTTCTGTACAGTGCTGATTTGCAGTGGTAGCCCAACTAGTACATTGAAGAAATATTAAAGATAGTCCAGATGAGAGTTACTTATTCTACTTTTGTCCTTTTGTTAACATCTGTCAGTGAGAACACAAGACTGGAAGGGATCTCCCCCGCTAACAAATCTAGTCCTCTCCCATCACAAGCAATCATGTCATATGATTGCTTCTGTAAATTTATCTGACCTCCATTTTAAGGTACTTTCACTCACTGCTGTCCTCTGTTGCTTTTCTGATACTTGGCTAACCTTCTTGTAATTTGCAGTCCAAATATATCACCACTTTAAGAGCTACTTTTTCTCCACCTATTCAAAAAGTGTTAATAACATCTGCATCCTCTATTCCTAAACTTAACTTTTAGTTCATGTTTCTCTGTCAATAAATCTGATTCTCGTATTACATGGAACCGCATACCAGTTTCGGTTCCAAATCATGAGCTGCTGTAAATCAACATAGTTTCAGTAAAGCTACACGTGCTTAATTTGTGCTAGTTGTGGAACGGAGTCAACAAATGGTGAGAACACAGATTCCAAAGGAACAAAAAATAAAATTGGCAAAACTGAGAAGATTGCAGACTGGTGAAGTCCCATTTCTCCATTGTAGTGCACAAAAAGATTAGCGTGGCAGCAAATCAGCTCTGCAGTCATACACTTATAGAAAGTTACTCAAATGGAGCCTGATTTCAATTCCAAGATGGATCTGGTAATTGTGCTATGACCAGGGATTCTTGGGTTACTTTTCCAATAAATGGTACATGTGTATTGTGTGTTCTATTAACATCTGGCTTAGACGTGGCAACTTACTTGTAGCACATTAATACATACACTGTCACCAGTAAAAAGCAGGAGCCAAACCCACAAGTCAGCCATGCACAGGATTTCTACTGAGTGAAGAAAAGAAATCCCATATGTGGAAGGAGTTGCATGATCAGACCACAAATTCAATCCTTCATTTTTTGTCTTATTTGAAAAATGACAGTTGAGCAACTGCACGAGATCTTATAGCCACTCTGTATCTTCTTTTGGAAATTCTCCTCAAGCATTTTTATATAAGATGAGTTAGACCTGTGAAAGTGGGAAATCATTTTAGAAGAATTTAATGTGGATATAACACCCAATTAAAATGGAAAGCTCTATAAGATTACACAGAAGTGAAAAACAGTTTGGTGTTTTCTTTCTTACAGAAACGGCATATGTTGGCCAGTGTAGCGTTCATCAAGAAGCTGTAGAAAGGAAGCTCATTAAAGAACACCAGAATAATCTTGTTGTTGAATAAAGTGCTAGATGGATACTGGATCATTATCACTAACATCTACAAAGATTAAACTTTTTATTGTTTCTGTCAGTGATGTTAAGAAGTTGTATTAGATTTCTTTTGCAGTTGCCTGCCTGACTACGGACATATAACATTGATTGACAGATGCATGGGGAGGTTAATTAATAGTCATGTAGTATCAGAGTGGATTTTTTGCTGTAATTTTCTAAGATTACCCAATTCCTAGTTATGGCAAACAATGCAGTTCAGTTAGAGAGATCTGGCCTGTCTTTTATGAGTAATCACAGGATAATGTAGTTGTTATGACAGTGCTACCAAAAGATAAGAACTTAGAAAGCTGGTGCTCACTCTACTGTAATTCTGTTATTTTCATTGTTTTAACTTTTATTTTCTTCTTTAACCTTCTATTTTGCTTATATTATAACACAGATTAATATTAATTCTGTTTCCCTGACTCAAGTGCTTCCAATTTGGATGAAGAAAATAAGACAAAGGTAAGGAGCATAAAACGTGATAACTGCTTGTACAAGCAGTCTTATCTTGAATGCTAAACTTGTCTGAAAGTCCATTTTCATTTCACTGCCTCAATATAAAAGCACAGATTTAAGTTCAACTTCCCTATTTAAAAATTCTGGTCATAGCATCTGTTGATACTGTACTGGAATTTGTTCTACAATGGCTCATTAAAAGATATACAGTGTTTTAATGTTTACTTGCATTCTGGTTTTCTGGTTCTGTTTTTCCTCCAAAACACCTAACCAAAAATAAAACTAATAAATAGAATTAAGCACTGCATAAAGAAGCAGCCTGACAAATGCTGGTAACTATCTTGTCAAGTTCTAGCTCCTAAAAATGGAAGACAAATCCAAGAGCTACATTTTCTTCTCTCAGGAAAGTCTAATGTTGCAAAACACATCCACAGGAGAATATTTATTTCATAGATAAAAATAATTTTCTGTTACTGCCTCTTTTGTATATGTGTCTAACGTTCAGTTGGTTATCAGTTTCTAATAAAATTTCTTGAAGGCTAACATTTAGTAACGGCTACTCTGGTTATGAAGCTTACTATCAAAAAGGTTACAATATTTTATTTATTCCATATAAGAATTTAGTGAAGCTAGTAAATATTTTAATGTCACATCTTTTTTACAATGAGTGCAGAATTATGCCTCCTGTGAAAAGCAATACTGCAACTTTATTTCTACTGAGGATCCCCCTACATGTGCTAAATTCCAGTGCCTCCAAATAGAAACCTCTCGTAGAGCCTCCCCTCCTATCTACAAATCTACGGGCAATGTGTTCTCACCAGTCATTCATTCTCATTTTTTGGCACTGCTGATTGCATTTCCAAAAAGCTTGTGTTAAACCTCTTTATTCTAATGCCTTCCATGTAGGTACATTTGGAAGATTGCTGTCCTCACACTAAACTGAGCAGTCAAACATGAAACAAAGCACAGTTTTTAGGAAAGAAAAAAATCTTCTCCCAGCCTCATTCAGCTTGCCCGAGCTACACATCTGGACAATTTGAATTGGGCAAGGCTTTCAGGGAGCAGTTACTTGCAGGAGTTCTGCAGTCTATATATTTAACAGGACATAAAGTATGGCTTGGAACAAATGCACAGAGCTGTAAAAAACTAAACCATGGGGTGCAGAGGAATTTAGGCCATCAGCTTCAACCCTGAGCAACCCACCATCCCAGAGCTACGAACTGGTGATGAGACGGTCACAAACTAAACACTTTGGCTTCCTAGGCCAAAGTGCGGGGCTCCTCTCCGACACTGGGAACGGGCATGGTTCTCCCTAACTGAGAAGGCAACCTTCAGCTTCTCACAGGGCAAATCCAGCGTAAGGGGGGCAGCGAACAGCCACACTCACATTATTCTCGACACACGATTCCTGGGAATTATCACAGCGTCGCTGGTGCCTGCTCCCTGCAGCTTCCAGGCACAACCCTGCAAGATGCAGCGCCCAGATGATGGCTGCGATCCCGCCCGTAGACCAGAGGGGCAAGATGCTGCTTCTGCACCCAAACCAAGCCCTCTCCCGAGCCCTCCTGACCTTCCCGCGCCTGGCCGCTCTTTGCTAAAGCGCCGCAGAGACAATACGCATCACATCCTAAAAAATTCCCCCTCCTGCCACTTCCCCTTCCTTGCTCAGCCCCGGGTTACCCTCCGACCCGGGCGGCACGCCGAGGAACAGCCCCCGCCGTTCGGTCCCGGGCACGGCACGGCACGGCACGGCACGGGGGCCACATCCCCCGCTGCCCGCCCCACACTGCTCACCGCGGCTGTCGTGCAGATCGTCCGCAGCAGCCGGGGGCCTGTCCGCAGCATCTTGCGGAGCGCCGCCGGGCCCCGGCTCCCTTGGCCGCCCGGCGAAGACCGAGCCGGCACCGCGGCGGCCGCGGACCGCCTCGTCTGATGCAACCCGCGCCGATGCCGCTGGCGCCCCGCCAGCGCGTGCATCCGCGGCCGCGGCGGCGCGCCCCCGCCCGGGCCCGCGGCGAAGCCGCGCACCTGCTGTCGCGTCCGTCACTCCCTTAGCGGCTGCACGGCGCGACCGGCCCCGGGGGCAGGGCGGGGGTCGTGCCTCCCCCCCCATTTATAGCCTCGGAGGCGGCAGAGCCTCTGGCTCCGTCCCCTCGCCCGGCGCGGTCGGCGAGACATTCGTGAGAACCTGCTGCGCGAGCTGGAAGATCATGTAGATTATCGACATGATTTTTTACTTTATTGCATGCCAAAAATGCCAGTAATGAGGCTAAAAAATATTAATGACTTTATGGAAGTCCGTATCGCCAACATCACCAGGTATTTTTAAGGCAGCTCATTCTTAATAATTAAAAAAAAGATCTTCCAGCATTTGAGGTCATCTATTCAGGTGTTTCAACTTCAATATTTTTCTAAAGTCACAACAAAATCTTCCTGTCAGAGGTATGGAGAAGATCTTGAAAATATGAATTCAAAGTGCTAAAAAAAATCAGAAGGCAACTGAAAATCACCCCAAAAGGGGTATGAATAGCGAAATCAAAATTAGGCAGCATAGCAGAAGCATAATTGCAAATTGGGTCAGGTTTAAGCCCCAGCAACACTTAACCTTAAAGAGCAAGGGTGGGTAAAAGGCTGAAATACAATCTGTTCCTGTCAAGAAAACAAGGAAGGAAAAAACCAGAGAAGTTGGTCATCATATGGCCAGGTTGAGAACCATATCAGAGAAGTCAGAAGCAACACAAACCGAATTTATGACCTGCAGAGATCTTGCTACAGTAGGAAAATACGGTGTGATAGAATGATAGAATAGTTTGGGTTGGAAGGGACCTTTAAAGGTCATCTAGTCCAAACGCCCTGCAATGAGCAGTGACATCTTCAAGTAGATCCAGGTTGCTCAGAGCCCTGTCCAACCTGACCTGGAATGTTTCCAGGAATGGGGTGTCTACCACCTCTCTGGGCAACCTGGGCCACTGGTTCACCACCCTCATTGTGAAAAATGTCTTCCTTATATCTAGTCAAAATCTACCCTCTTTTAGTTTAAAACCGTTACCCCTCGTCCTATCGCAACAAGCCCTGCTAAAAAGTCTGTCTCCGTCTCTCTTATAAGCCCCCTTTAAGTACTGGAAGGCTGCAATAAGGTCTCTCTGGAGCCTTCTCTTCTCCAGGATGAACAACCCCAACTCTCTCAGCCAGTCCTCACAGGAGAGGTGTTCCATTCCTCTGATCATTTTGGTGGCCCTCCTCTGGACCTGCTCCAACAGGTCCGTGACATTTCTGTGCTGAGAGCTCCAGAGCTGGACCCAGTACTCCAGGTGGGGTCTCACCAAAGCAGAGTAGAGGGGCAGAATCACCTCCCTCGACCTGCTGGCCACGCTGCTTTGGATGCCACCCAGGATATGGTTGGCCTTCTGGGCTGCGAGCACACATTGCTGGCTCATGTCCAGCTTTTCATGCACCAGTACTCCTAAGTCTTGCCTGACACTTGTAAATATCCATTTCTCACTGATTTTTTTTGATGTTTTCCTGTAAAAGAACTGCAATAATAACGCCCAGCATTTAATTCCAAGGCCCTCGTCTTCTTCAGGTTACTTTGATTGCTCAACTATAGCTGAAAGAAGGGAACTGCAGAGGAACTGCTGCTCCCCCCATGTTCAGGGGACATGGGAAGGAGAGGTGCTGCAAGACGTGTATTGTGCCAGTCCCAAAGTAAGTCAGGCTAGCACAACACAGTTCCCCCATGGAGTAAAGATACACAAGGGCTTGCATTATGACTCTCATAACAAAACTCATTCCCTGATTTACTCCTGTGTAGCAAAACTATAACTTGCTCTTTATTCAAGGCTCTTGTCAGTGCCGTAAGTGTAGGTGGTATCAAGTGGAATCAGTAGAAATTATAATAAGAACTTTTAAATTAAAATGAACTTTGCTTTTGCAATGAAAATTCAAGAAAGAAAATCACTAGTCAGTTCTTATAATTTCCTCTCTATGGGGTCAATAACCTAGAGGAGTATTTTGCCCGCTTCAGTGAAGATTCTGCTCATGATGCTGTCATTTGGACTATGTGGTGATTTATTAGATTATGGAATAGTCAGCTGAGGGAACTAGTGTTTCTTTGCTCTGAGACATTAAAAACTAAACCAGTAGAATTGATCTAAAGGTCCCATTAATAAGGGGAGAAAATATGTTTATACAAGTGGTTCCTTCTCTAGTGGTACTATGGGTTTAAAAAGAACAGTGTACAGTAATTCCAGATTTTCATTAAGAAAGCTAAAAGATTTTGCTTTCTGGTTTATTTTTAAAATACTATATATTCTCTTGTTACTGGCTACTTCTACAGATATGTGGCCTCATATCTTCTCATATTATCTCCCATAAAATCTACCAATTTTCACCATTAAAAGTGTTTCTTTAAAATATTCCCTTTTTAAATTGTACAATAAAAACATTAAACCTCATAATCTTTTTGGACTAAAATGCATCATTTAACCTCTACAGACACTGTTGGTCTCAAATGTCTGTTGTTAGTCTTCTTTCTGAATCAGTAGTTTAGTTAAGAAAGATTAATAGTTGCACAGTTTGATAGGTCATGTTGTAGCAATACGGGGCTATACATGTGTGCACAAGACAGCCATGCAACTGACCCAAAACACTGCATGCTCAAATAAAAAGTGTAGACATCTAGTCCTCACTGAAAGAACTATTTCAGTAACTCAGACAGCAGGAGGAATCAGTGTATATGTAGCCTTCCTATTACTTGAGAGAAGTTGCACAAATTCCATACAATAGAGTGCAAACAACTTCTACTATAAATGCTGGCATTAAAATGGTCCTGTACTGCAGAGTTTGGAACTGGATTCAAGCGTTGTTGAAGTTCATGAAACTCCAAATCCTGGCTCATGACCCAAAATCCTCTCCAACTAGAACACCACATACTTGGCATTTAACCACTGACGCACAGGCTTATGGCCAAATACTTGATTTTCCTAGGTAAGCAAGTTGCAATGACTTTTGGCTCTCTTCACTATACACACACAACATAGACAATACAACAATGCATGTGTAAAGCATCACGGTTTTAATTAGTTGGCATACCTTCGTCTCCAAAACACAACTCCAAACCTATTGAGGCAATAATGTATCTCCATTTACTTCACAGACTACTAAAACGTTAGGTGACAAAAGGGAAAAATCATGAGAGGAGGTGTCCCTTGTCAGCAGAATCACAGTATAAAGAAGATCTGGGGAGTAAGATGTGGGCTTACTTTAAATATCGTAGTAATGAGAGGGACAGGGAGACCAACAGGGATAAGCGTATGTGAAATCACATGCAAGGATGGTATCTGCATACCATACACTTCTTCCTTATGATCAGTGATGAACTCATATACGTGGGTTTTAACAACCACTTAATGAATTGGCTATTTAGATTTTCAAGGATCAGTGTAAATACTTACAGTCAATTCAAGTTGTACATTTTTTGTCATCCAGAAAATGATTAAATTGACCTGTCTGAGAATGAGCAATAGGTCTTGTGTGACGCAGTGAACTCCAACATCAGTGTTAAATATAATGGTTACACTGTGCTCTTCTGGGCCTCATGCTGTTTGGAAAAAGTGACACAAAGTATTCCCCACTGATTTCTGTACCCCAGTCAGAAAGGTACCTTACAACCTATCACAGTTTCTTGTTAATCTGGGGAGAAATCCTAGCTCCAGTGGTATCAATGTAAATTTATGCACTTGGTTTGGAGCACATTTTATACATTAGGTTTCCTCTCTTTGAGTATCCCCCACGCCACCCCACCCACCCCCAGTTCTGGTCCTTGTTTCTTAAAGCCAAAGTTTAGCTGTGAAAAAAACAGCAATTATCCATAGCAAACTTTCCAGCATGAGCTTCCCCCTCTCTGTTCCCTAATTTTCCAGATGTATGTCAGCAAGTGGCAAAAACAGATAGGGGGATACGTATACAAAAACTATTCAGGAGGTAAACATGCTTATTCAATAGCACGCTCACAAAGCCAAATGTGTTTGGATGTGCAGAATTGTACAGAACAAATGTTAAGACCTAATCCAGCTGAACATGATAAAACCTGGTTGATTTCCATGAAGCAGAAGTTACTCAGTGTCTTTGAAGATATCATCAAGACTTGCAAGGCCATTAGGGAAGGCTGTGTTCCACAGGACGCCAAGTCCATGCACATACTGAAGTGCTTGGGAAATTGCTCGGAATCTTCCAGGATTTGCTTTCGTTTGAAAATCATGCCTTGTGATTCAGTAATCAACTAAATTAGCTCTGCATAGGCTTTTTTGTCATTGGAAATCAGCCTTGATGGGGCTTTTCATGATGAATAAAGATTTGATCATAGTTCAGACTGAAATTCCTCAGGAGTACTTTAGAGTTCACCCAGTTTTAAAGACTGAGTAATTAAAAAAAATAAAGCAAGGCTTTGTACTGGTTATTCCCTAACTATGTTAATTGCATGACAAGTTTCAACTCAAATTTTATACAACAGAAACTTTTCATGTTTTTCCACTTGCTGAAGCAAGATTTCATGGGAAAGTTATTTCTTGTTTTATCTCTGCAACATTTACATTTAAAAGTTGCTTTTCTTATTTTTTTTTTCACTGAGTCTTAACCTCATTTCAGGCCAGGCACCCACATGATAGTAAGGCTTTCACAACCTACTGATATGGATTTTCTGCCATATAGACAACTGTTTAAAACCCTATGCTTGACATTTCATTTTTCCAGAGTAACCAAGAGGAGGCATGTATTTGATGAGGAAAAGGAATTATTTTACTAATTTAACCAGTAGAAAGAACTATTATGTGCAGATAGATGCCATACTCATATGCATAAATGGAAGTGTCTCAAATTCCTTACAATAGAATAGAAACTACTTGCAAAAGTTGGCATTATGTTTGTGGAACAGAGTTGCAAAGAGCAAATCTCAGATAGTGAATCATTTCTGGGAATTCTGCCACAAAAACTTTGAGCAATAACTTTATTTTATTTAAAATATTCAGAGCTGAGCATTAAATGTTCCACAGACAAGGAATGTATAGCATAGTTGGTTTCCTGCAGATCCAGCAAGCCAAATTCTTTCTCCTATAAGTAACTACAATACTACCAATCTTGATGGAGCTTTGCCTGTATACACGAGAAGCAATTTTTTTGCTCTGGATGCTTTTCAACAGCTTTTTTGGGGTGGTTTTTTTTGTTTGTTTGTTTTGTGGTTTTTGTTTGTTTTTTGTGGGTTTTTTTTTTTTAATAAAATGGTACCTGCTTGAATGTTATGTTTTCAATAAGCTTTCAAACATCATAAAAATACTATTTAAAAATACCAGGTAACTGTATTGTCCAATGTTGAATAATATTTCCAACATGGATAACTTGAAAGGCAAAAAGATTTTTAATACCTCATGGAGTCAAGCCCCTGCTGATTTATGAACCCATAGATACCTAGCTACTTCACACCATAAATAAAACAGTCATAGTACTATATTAATTATATTATATTTTGGACTATTTTTCTCACCTACCCTTTCTAGTACTCCAGTGTAACAAGTAATTTCAGCTGGAACAGATTTATATTCACATTTTGCTCAGTTCATGTGAAAGTCCAATATGAAATTTTACTTTCATGATCATTTTGGTCTGCTCAAAAGAAAATAATGTTTTCTCAACTATGCCTGTGTTCAGTAATATTCAGCTTACCAAAAATCACTGTATTAAAGTCTAAAGACTTTCCTGACTACTGTAGCAACTGAAGATACTAACAGATATTTGAGAATCTAGTAACTTCCTATAAACTTGTACCAAATAAAAGCTTCCTGGTACAAATGGAAGCCATGTCTGTAACCCAACTTTCAGAAACGATGCTCATAAAATGTCAATAATTTCACATGAGCAAACATCATAAAGCCATTCACTGACACGACAGCACAGAAAACTTATAAATCAAAGCTGAGCTAGACTCCCTGTCACCAAAACAGCCAGCTTCAAGATAAAGTCTGAATCAGATTTTCAGAGGATATAGAAATTCTATCAGCATCTAGAATTGACCTCAATAACTTCACTGTAAGCAACAAAACACTGCCACCTAGTGAGCCAAAGGAAAACCCAATAATAAGTCATTTAAATAACTGCAGCATGAATGGCAGGATAAAATTTAACTGGTGTACTTACTTAGGTCTAATTGTGATTTTTTCAGTTATAGAGCCTCCTGCTCCTTTTTTCAAAATGCACTATTTCAATATGCTTTCTTTTAAAAAAAAATTTTCTTTTTCCATATTGAGAATAAGGTTATGCTGTGGGGATCACAGTGCACTCTTTGGTGTGGCCATTGTACAGACCAACCAGTTGGGTTACCTTGTATGCAGTTTTGATGATCTCACAAGCTGCCTCACAATAACCAGCCCTACAGTATTTCATTCTTTACAAATTCACTTCAGATGTGGGGAAGGGAGGGCCCTACCATGTGCCAGTTCTACAAGTTTTTTGTACCATCCTGCAGAATTCAAGGGTGCATTTTTCTGAGACAGATAACAAAAAGCCCGGGTTTTGCCTACTTTTTAAGCAGTCTAAAAGCTTCTGTTTATGTGCAGTCTTCCATAACTGAAAGAAACAGTATTTCATAGAATCATAGGATCAAAGAATCATTAAGGTTGGAAAACCTTCAAGATCATCAAGTCCAACCATCAACCCAACACCACCATGCCTACTAAACCATGTCCTGAAGTGCCATGTCTACACATCTTTTAAATATCTTCAGGGATGGTGACTCTATCACTTCCCTGGGCAGCCTGTTCCAATGTTTGACTACTCTTTCAGTAAAGAATTTTTTCCTAATATCCAATCTAAACCTCCCCTGGCACAACTTGAGGCCATTTCCTCTTGTCCTATCGCTAGTTACTTGGGACGAGAGATCAACACCCACTTCACTACAACCTCCTTTCAGGTAGTTGTAGAGAGTGATAAGGTCTCCCCTCAGCCTCCTCTTCTCCAGACTAAATAATCACAGTTCCCTTAGCTGCTCCTTAGAAGACTTGTTCTCCAGATCCCTTACCAGCTTTGTTGCCCTTCTCTGGACACGCTCCAGCAACTCAATGTCCTTCTTGTAGTGAGAGGCCCAAAACCGAACACAGTATTTGAGGTGTGGCCTCACCAGTGCTGAGTACAGGGGCTCGATCACTTCCCTACTCCTGCTGGCCACACTATTTCTGATACAGGCCAGGATGCTGTTGGCTGCCTTAGCCACCTGGGCACACTGCTGGCTCATGTTCAGCCAGCTATCAACCAGCACCCCCAGGTCCTTTTCTGCTGGGCAGCTTTCCAGCTAGTCTTCCCCAAGCATGTAGTGTTGCATGGGGTTGTTGTGACCCAAGTGCAGGACCTGGCAAAAAATTTGTTTCAAAGAAAGCATATATGTAGAGAAAAGTTTTATATTGCTTTGTTTTGTTTTTCGGAACTGGGAGACATACCTTGGCTTTGAATAAATGTATAGCAGCTCTACTGAGTTCAATGAAAGCTACATCTGCATGGCTGTAGACAGAATGCCATCCTTAAAGTCTAGCATAAGTTGTAGTTTCATTTTAAATTGTAGTTTCATTTTTTGTGATACTTATCATCTCGTTAGAGACACTTGTGTTCACTGCCAGCTGTCAACATCCTGCACACTTAAACTTCTAGGGACTTAAAAACCCCGATATGAACATCTTAAGTTTGCACAGAAGCAATGAGTGGAGGAGACATACTTACATTATGACTGTTTGACAACATTTACCAGTTCTCTCCCTTAAAAAACCAAGTTATTCCAAACATTGCTTATGTCATTTCACACATAACTGAATTTGATCTCTTCTTTCCCAGATCCAGGTTTGTCTCTTAGACTGCACTTTCAATAGGTAAAAACTCATCAGGAATAAACCTGCTAACCAGATCTTTCTTCCCTAGAAACTTTAAAAATCAATAGATTCCAAAGGATGGATTCCTTTTAATCAGAAAACAATTATAGTAGGTGCTATTTTCAGACCTGCTGCATTACAGAGTGTACTTCTATGAATGATCTTGCACTTACTGATACATCTTTCTCCGGAGTTGCTATTTTTGTTGCAATTTCGCCACTGAAATTGCTGATGCTCTTGGTGTCGGTGGTTTTGAAGCCATTTCCATTTCCGCTGATGCTACAGATTCTCCTGAGGTAATGTAATTGCTGCGGTCATTGTTAATGGCCCTGAATGGCTACTTCTCTTCCTATTCAAAGTACTTCGATTTTTATCCTCTGATATTACACCCACCAGAGCCCTGAAAAAAAACAGTGACTGGCCGCATGCAGGTAGTACCTCATGACTCTGAGCGACAACAAATGACAGAGATGATTAGATGATACTACCGCAGCAGTCACCCCGTGCAGCTGCCTGAGCTCCAGACCCTCCCCCAGAGCTGCGATGGTTCCTCCCACCGCTTCCTTCCTCCAGCATCAGAAAAGGGAAGTGCTGAGTGTGTGTGTGGGGGGATCACACGCTGTCGACGGTATCCGGCAGAATTTTCCCTCTTCTCAGCAACGTGACAGAGGTGTGGAATCGGTGCGAGAGGGACTCGCGCTGGGGCCCTGTACACCAAGGGAAAAACACCTCGGTGATAGGCCCTGCTTCACCGAAACGATCAGCTCACAGACGCAGGGGGGTGAGAGGAAAGAGGGGAGAGAGAGGACTCGAGGGCTCCCCTGCCCCACCGCACGTCTGAGTGTTCCTCAGTTCCACCTGCCCGCTCCGCAGGCACCTCGGCAGCGCCGCGGTTGCCGCCACTCTCTCCTCCTGCACCACGGGGCTGAGGCGTAGCGCCTGCCTCCCCGCCGCTCTCCCTCTGCTTTACTCCCCCCGACCTTCGCCGTGGGGCAGGCACTTGGCGGCCCTGTCACTACAGAACCGGCCTGCCGGGCCATGAGGGAGCCAACGACCAGGATCGGCTCAGGGCCGCCGGTGGCGAGTGTGGGCGCGCGCAGCACCGCCTCAAGGAGGGGCCGGCGGTGGTGGTGTGCAACGGCTGTCCTCGCGGGGGCGCTGCCGCCCACCCCGCCTCCTCCCGGAGTACAAGCGCGGCCCCCCCCCCCCCGCCTCCATTTCCCAGAGTGCGGCGCGGGAGCGGGGAAGGAAGTCCCGTGCGCCTGAGTCGGGGAGGAGGGGGAGGTGCTGCCGGGCGCGGGGGCGGCGATGGCGCTGGAGACCCTCTCCCCGGACTGGGAGTTCGACCGCCTCGACGACGGCTCGCAGAGTGAGGGCGTGCGGAGAGCGGGGCGGGAGGGGCCAGCGCGATGCGAGCGGGGCTGCGGCGGTTAACCGCCACGGAGTGGGGGGAGGCGCGGGCTGAGGAGACCCCAGTACCCTCCTGGCCCCGGACCCCTCCCGACCACACTCGCCGCCGCACCCGCACTGGGAACGGGAGGCAGGGAGGAAGAAGTAGTCGTGGGATCTGAGCGAGGTCACCCTCCTCAGCTTCCCTCACGGACCCTGCCCTGTGCGGGGAGCCGGTCGCTCGCCGCGCCCCTTCCCCCGGCCGCCGGCCGAGTGCTGCTCCTCCCCTGGTCGGGCCTGCGGGGGTGGCCTGTGGCGGTGACCTTTTTTTTTTTTTTCCCCCGCCACCGTCTCCGGAGTTGTTGGGGGTGGTTTGGGGTGGGAGAGCGGCTATTCCAACCCTTCACCCTATACCCCCTCTGGGGAGTCGCCTTCAGCGGCCCCAGCGCGGCAGGGAATGGGCAGGCAGGCTTGCGTGACTTTCTCCTCTTGCACGAACTGGGCAGGAGGAACAGATGCTCGTCGTGGGGATGCCATTTCTTTCCTTCCTGGTCATTTCTTGTGGCTCACAAATTCTTGCAGTTGCTTCCTCGGTTAGCCAGAGGCGTCATACCGAGATAAGTTAGTTGTAGGCAGCTTCGGTTGGTAAAGGCTTTCTGGCATAGAGCTGGGCAGTCACTTGCAGTTTCACCCTTAAAAAAAAAAAAAAAATTAAATGAGACCTTGTGATGCTGAAGTCTTTGACAGTGGGTTTGTGTGCCCATCAAAATCCACGTTTTTCTCAGCCTGTGGAGGTGACCTACTTTCTAAACGGGGAATGTATATGGCTGTCACACTGTAATACACACTGTAAATTGAACTGTGCCAAATTAATTACACCAGGTGTTGCTGTGAAAATATGTTACTCACGGACGAACTGTTTCACATACAATGTTATCCCAAGGGATGACACTGTTTATGCCATATTGACTTAATCTGGATTTCGGTGGAAACTGAACCTGTCCTGAGATGAGGTTTCTACCAGTTCTCTGGCTGCAAGATGGAAAATGTAGCTTTTGCTCAAAATGCCAGATCTCTGGTAGTTTGACCGTGACATTAAATGCAGCTACGAGAACTTTACGTGACATAATATGCTCCATTACTACCATCTTGATGGTGAACAAACAAGCTGATCTTCCATTGAGAACAGCACGTAACATTCTCCTAGAGAAAAATCACAGGATTTTTCTTTGGCTTGAAAAACATTTTTTGTTGTCTACTTCCAGTGTGTACCTATATCACTAACCTTTAGTAAAGTGTTCTCAACTGAGGATGCAAGATACTAAGTCTGTTTTGTTCCATGTCTGTCCTAGATATTTATGGATATAGCACTTGCAAATCCTGCTGTGGCAGGAAATCAATTGAATATTGATATTGCTGATTTTATGGAAGAAGATAAGATTAAGTTGAGGGATCTTTACTGCTGAGTAGATCTCTGGTATTGTTCCAATTGCAATGCTTTCATTTTGTCACCTGAGGAGAAACTAATCAAACTTTATTGAAAACAGATTATACCTTATGAAGTATGTCTCCTGCTCTGAAGAAAAAGAAAATATCTGCTTTCTGTGGTTTCTTTTTCTTTCTCCATGTGAGCCAGTTTATTTAGGAAAATCTTTCTGCATCTTAAAAAGCTTCCTCTATCTCCAAGTCATTTTTTAGGGTTCAACCCTGCCTATCTCTGGCTAGCTAATAGCTTTCACTCTCTTGTCTCTCTAAAATAGTGAGAAATTATTCACACTTGTCACATTTTATATATGATCAGTACAAGGTGGCAAATTGACGGCTATCAATAGTTAAGTATTTGGAAATATTTCATATCAGTTATGTTGAGCTGTAGCATAGTTCAAATCCATCATTTGGCTGCTGGAAAGGTGACAGTTTTTGAGTCTCTAGGAGAGCATTGGTGTGAGATTTTATTTGAGAAATGCTGCCTGTTTTGTAGGGAAATGATTTGAACTGCAGTGCCAGTTTCCTGCTCTTGTATGACTTGGAAGCTTTTTCTGTTCTTCCTATAAAGCCCCAATATCTCTGTCAGTTTCTCTGCTTTTAGTTTGTCTTTTGTGCGAAGACAGGAGATAGGATTGAGGGAATACCACAGCATACCTCTATAATAGTAAGTCTCCATACTCCAAATTTTCTAGCAATAAAGTACAGAAGCTGACAGGGTGCCTAGTTAAACTCTGTTCTGCAGGGCTCTGCATCCTTCAGTGTTTTACTGGCTTTCTGCAGCAGAGCTTCCAGAAGATTCACTGGAAGGAACCTGAAAGATGGGATGAATATAATCATCATAACATGATGATACAACTCGAGGGCTTCACATCAGTGTCTGGAGTGCATACTGCTGATGAAGGGTTTTTTGTTAACTTGCTTCTTATCCGTTGACATGAAATTCAGTCTCCTTTTGACTGTGCCTGTGCACTGTCTAGACTGCAGGTACGGGTAGAACCCAATGGCACAAATGCAGAACTTAGTGTGGGAGAGTTTACCATGCTTTTTGGATAGGTTTTGCAGTCCATGTGCCCTTATGGTTGGCATTGGTTCTGGCTTCAAAGTAGTAGCTTAGAATTAGTTCAGGATTTCACTGCAGTCATTTCTCCTTCTCAGTCTTAACCTTCCTGTGTGCAGTCCTTCTCATCTTTTCCTTATTAATTTGTCCTTATTCGTTCCTCCCCTTATGCCTGGTGCAGTGTCTCAGTCAAATATTTTTCTTTCTCCAAAAATTGTCTAAGTGATAATTGATTCAGCAGTGCTTTCCCACTGAAGTAGCCGTCAACTACCATTTGGCTCAGTTATTGTCAATGTGGATGAGTAAGGTTAAACATGCAGAGTAAAAGAATGTAAGTTTTTCAACTTCCTAGAGCAGCCTACTTGCTGAAATGTGAAAAGAGCATGTATAGAGCTATGTGATGGTTGAATTCTTGCTTAGGAAAAGTTCAATTGTTCAGCTGACTTACATTCTCTAACTTTTTTAGATAATACTATTTTCAACAAGTAGGAGAAGATCACAAGCTATATAGTTTGTTATCTAGTTATGGGGAAGACACTTTAGTCTTCACATGAAAAAGGATTGTACTTCCTTACTGAGCATAGAAGCCTTGAGCTGTAATAATTCACTCTGTAGTTCAGATTGTGCAACTAAGTCAGTAATTGTATATAAATTGAGGGGGTGGAGAGGGTAGTGTCTTAATGTGGGAAGAAAAGAGATCAGCATAGAGTCAATTAAACTTTTGTGGACAAATTGCCTTTAGACTTACTTTGCTAATTAATGATACTATTCTTGGTTATTTTGACCAGCTGAATTTTACCATTTGAACCTACTTGTCCCTAACAGTAACAGGACAACTGTGCTTTTCAATGTCCAGGTGCTAAGCAGAAGAAAAAAATCTGCTTGAAGATGGTGAATTTACAAGTAGGGAATGATTAAAAGCCAAAAACTTCCTGTGTAATGCCCAAATGACTCGCTGAGAGGTAGCAAGCTGAGAGTGGAATGGGGATTGCTACTAATACAACTGCTACTCAGGCCAAAATGACTAGACCCACAGCCTCAAAGTTCTAATAAAATTGTGTATGTACTGGTTCAGCTGATGGGTAGAATCACCTGCTGTGTTACAATTTCTACAGTCATTTCTTTGCTCATCATCTTGATGTGGTTGTTTAAGATCTTAATTTGAAAATATACGTAAATTTAAAAAATAATTTTCTGCAAACCTCTTAGATATTTTATATTCTTTAAGTAGTATTTGGATTTCTTTTGAACTGACACTGAGTTGTATGATGTTTTTAAACAAATAAGAACTTTGTGTTAAAGATGCAGTTGTATTAAGGAAAAATGCTGCAGCAAAATGAGGAATACTGTACTACAAGCTAAATAGCAACAGATTACAGGTTTTTTTAATAAAATTTTTGGTATTGCAGTTTACTGAACAGTTTATAAAGCTACAAATGTTATCAATTCTCAGAAATTCATGCTGAAGTGCAGTTGAAGAATTATGGAAAATTTCTTGAGGAATATACATCTCAGCTGAAGAGAATTGAAGATGCTTTGGATGACTCTGTTGGAGATGTTTGGGACTTCAGTCTTGATCCCATTGCATTAAAGGTCTTCATATATTTAATATGCATTGCAACTCTTATTTTCCTAGTTCCTCCTTCCCTTCAAAACCTGAGAAGTAAAAGCTTGATGCATCTGTGGTCTTAAAATTTTGACTTTTGTGTTTGAGAAACCTACCCAATACTAATTATCAAATAATTAATAAATTGGTGCATATCATAAGAGAAGATTTTTTTCATACTATTCTTTTCCAGTCTTCGGGATACTAGTGGAAGTGAAGTGAATTTATAGTTCTCATATGTTGAGAAGCCCGATTCCAGCAAACTTCTTGCCTGTGGGTGTCAGTGTTTTTATTTGGGGGTTGGGGTTCCAGAAGAGCTCACTAATACTTTTATAACTGCAGAACAAACTGTGTGTGTATTTATAGTTCTGTTTTGACTTAATGGCCTTGGTACAGTATTTTCTGTCCTCCAGAGGTGGCTGTTTCCTTGGTCATGAGTTCTCTGTCCTCTGTGGAGCATTTTTTTTTTTCTCTTCACTGAATTTGCAGGCATCATTTAAAAACACTTTTGTTACCATATGGAACTTGTCTGTGCTGAAGATGTGCTCTTAAGTAATCATCTGTCTGAATAATTTGAACAAATTATGTGTAGGGCTGGCACAGTGCTGGGTGTATATGAATTAGTCAATATCATGGCTGACTTCAGCACAAAATGTCAGTGCCTGCATGCAGATAAACACTATGCATCCTGTTTCCTGCATTTGGGATTCTTAATTAATGTTTTACGTTTCCTGAGCTGTTTTTTCTACATACACCATAATGACCATGCTTTTGCTTTCCCAGTTTTATAAGTAAATTGTTGTAAAAGCTATATAGTATAGTTAGTTATTTACCTTTCTATCTAGAGTGAAAGGAAAGATATTTCCATGTAAATGTGAAGAGTGAAGGTTTCCTGGAGTGTAGGTTGCCAGTAATGTGCAATTATTGCTCTCTTATTACTGATCTTATTTGGGATTAAAGTGGGGAAAAAAAAAATTACTTGCCTAGTTAGATAAATGTATTTTTGACCAATATTTTTTCTGAAGTGATTTGTTTGTTGTTTATGTCTTGTGTGGGCTTTTTTTTTTTTTTTTTAACTTTAGCTTTTGCCATATGAACAGTCTTCCCTACTGGAGCTCATAAAGACAGAAAACAAGGTAAGTGCTTTATGCTTTAAAAAAAAAGTTATCCTAGCTAAAACCAAGCTCTTTGAATGTGAATCTATTTGTAATCTGTGTGGGTTTTTTTCCCCCTTTGATTCTAGGTTCTAAACAAAGTAATAACTGTGTATGCTGCCCTTTGCTGTGAAATCAAGAAGTTAAAATATGAGGTAAACTCAGTTGTTTTTTATTACTGTGTATGAAACTGCAGATTGGCAAGCTGATATATAAATTTATTCTTTAGCAGTTAAGAAACAAGATATAATGTCTAAATAACTTTTATAGCATGATTACATATATCCTATTTATTAAAAAACAAATTTCTGCTTTTGTTGTTAGGCAGAAACTAAATTTTATAATGGCCTCTTGTTTTATGGAGAAGGAGGTAAGTAGCTCCCTTTACTGTAAAAGTTTATAGTTTTATGTTATCGTTTCAGGTTATGTTAAATGCTACAGCAAGTGTATTTTTTATAATACGGATACATGCTTTCTCTGTATCTTTGATGATCACCAAATAATGGAATTTCAGGCTAAAGGCATATATGTTAGTGTCTTGTAACTGTTCTGAGTTAGCTTAAGATAACAATAAGATTTATCTGTTACATTAACAGGAAGTTTTGTTGCAACCTTATTTACATTAGAAGTTGGTAGTATGGGCTGTTGAGGTTATATTTAATGTATAAGATAGAGAAACCTGAGCTTATATACTGTAGCAGCTGTTTTTTAAAGTATGGAACTTAAAACATATTTTTCACATGTAAACACATCCTAAACCAACTTATTTCCTACTGGGACTAGATTTTACATTGGTTGTAATAAAACAATACATCTGTAATTTGAACGATGAAACCATTAATGAATAACTTGGACCAAGTCCTGCCTACTTTACTTATGCAATCATAGTTGTTCCAAGAGATGTTGCAGTGTGTTGATGTCATCTGCCCATCAAGTGCAGGTAATAGTACTCGTACTACTGTTTAGACCATGACATTATACAGGGGTGTAAGTGATTGTCAGTCAATTCAATTGACAAATCATGAGACCCTGCTTTAGGTGAAAGCTGCTTTTTTGTCTTGGAGTTAAACTGGTAACTCTTCTGAAGGGCTGGTCTTAAGCTTCCACCTAGGATGGATGCTTAAGAGGATGCTAGTCTGGGAATAAGCACAGATACTGGTTCTGAGGACTGAATATATTAATGAATTGATTTAGAGATGTATCATGTGACTTTGTTTTCTATTGCAGAAATTTGAGAGAAAGGGGAAAAGTAGTAAAAAGGGCACCTTTTTTTTTTAAAGCTTTTCCAGAGCATTGACTGTGACAGAAGTATTGGGGAATGTGAAATCTTTGAGATAGGGACTGTTCATTCTTTTAAGTGCTGTATAAGATGACTGTTGTGGTTCAGTTAAGGAACATGAAAAAGTGTTTTGTTTTGGGGTTTGTTTTTTTTTCTTAGCAGATTCTCACTTCTTAACAGACATGGTTTTAAATGTCTTAAAGTAATATGCTGCTAGAGTGCTACTAGGGGATCCCTCAAAATTTCTCCATATCTCTAGCACAAAAAAAGTCAGGCTGTTGCAGATTAACATACTACAGCAGCAGTTTGTTCCTTCTGCGTGTTCTGCAGGGATGCTTGAGAATGGCAGGAACTGAGAGGTCAGCCTTCTGTGGGTTAGGTGGGGATGCAGAATTTATGTTCTCCGCTTCCATATCCCTCCTTGTAGCATCTACTTTGATAACAGCAAGCTTGCTCACTCAGGACAGCTGGCAAAGTTACTGGCTCAAGGATGGTTGAAATTTAAGCAAATACTGTGCTGGCCTCTTCCTTCTGTGTAAAGAAACACTTTTTTTTCATCTTGTCCTCGGAGTGGCTAGGGCTAGTCTAGGAGCTTTAAATAGCTACTTGGATTGGGTTTTCTGGGACATACACTAAACAGAGTAAAAGTTACATAAAATGTATAAAGGGGAAGCATGCAATATTTAGAATTTTGTCCCAGAGCTCCATCTTATAGAATTACGGAGACTACTTTAGTCTCTGGTGACTGATCTAAAATAACACATTTTATGAAGCAGTAAGACCTGTATTTCTTATGCAGGCAAACTTGCAACTGTAGGCCATTTTTGTTCAGAGTGGCCCAATAGAAAAGTGTCAAGTATAGAGCATTAATCTGTCATTACATAAAAAAGACTGTATTTTGTCAGGTGGTATTACAACGGCTCCAGCTGACTGAAACAATTTGGCATCGGTGGTGTAATTATTGTATTTCATAGTATCCTGTTAGTGTACTTTGTCATACAGGTAATGCTTTGAAGCTATGGTGATGAGCAGGCTCTTTTGTGCAGGATGATATATAGGAAAAAGAAAATAAATTTCTTGAGGAAACTGTATGCTACACAGCTTTTTCTTCTCGCTAATGATGTAGTTTATTCTTTCAGTAAATAACTACCAGTGGAAGTTCCTTGCAATATAAATACCTAATGTTTTCTTACAAACATTTAAAAATGGAAACTTACATTAAATTATGTTATATATATGCCTGTAAAGGATTACATTTCATATTGTTTGTTTTCTTTTGGGTGATGGAGACTTTTTTCCTGCTTTGTGTCAAACTTATAAACAATGTGATTTTTTAATGAGAAAGAAACTTCAAAAACAAGTCCAGCTTAGAAAAGCAAAATTAAAAGTTTTTAAGGCTCCATCACTACACCTGTAATAGTGTGCTCCACTTGTATGACAAACAAATGGCTTGGTGGGCAAGCTTCAATATTAATTTAACAGGTCTAACACAGGCTTTTGAAAGTAGTGACAAACGTTTGTCTTTCAAGCCACAGATTCCAGCATGGTGGAGGGAGATTGCCAAATACAGATGGGAAGATTTGTTTCTTTCTTGCAGGTAGAGTATGTTTTGATTTTTTTGACAGCAATTATAATCTTAATTTTACTTGCAAAGTGGATTTAGCAGTCTGCAGTATCCTGCTTGCATCTTGCTGAAAGGCATTGCAGTCATTTGATAATGTTGCTACATTTTGCCTGCAGGCCTGTCACAACCAGCTGACATATCACACATTTGTTTTGGGTTTTTTTGTACTTGTCTAAAACTCTGGAAGTTTAATGAGAGAAGAAATTAGCTTATGTAATCATGGCTCAAAGAAATGAGAATTTACTTAAGAAAATTTCAGTAAGAGAAGATAAATTTAGGATGCTTCATTTGATGGTAGAGTTAAAGATATCTATTTTTATGGTTTTGACTGGAAAGTTTTAGTTTTCATTGAATGTTGGGAATGGATTAATTGTTTATACATATTTTTTTTTAGCTGATAGAAGAAAGCAAAATTAAAACATGTACCTGGAAAAAATTGCTTGGGTCTCACTCAAACTTTCAGGGAAGAACACTCATTTCTTACACAGGGTTCTTTGCATGAAAACAGGATCTGTTTTTGGTCTGAGGATTTCCTGTGCTCTTGGATTTCAGTCTACTGTGGAATTTTTTTGTCTTTAGTATAGCTTAAGTGTCTGTCCTGTTCCCAAAAATGTTTCTGTCTTTATGCAATATTGCTTGTAATGAAATATCTGTGTTGAAGTAGAGAATATACAGGAAGCTTCCAGAATGTTTAAACAAATTCTAGTTTCACAAAGGTTAAAATTCCTGTTCTTGCTGTATAGTAGCATGGGTGTAGTCATTTACTGACTTGTAACCGGTCAGTTGAATGCCGTAGGAAGTTGCTTCTTATTCTCTTTTGCCATGCCCAAGTGCAATTAGTTGTTAGGATATCTTGGGGTTTTTTCCTCCCCATTTTTCAAGCTTTTTGTCCCCATCAACTTTGTCAGTTTCATCCTTCCTCCTCTATTTCTTTCCAGCAGATGTTTGAGACCTTTTAGTGGTTCTGAAACAGGGCTATTTGTATTTTTTCCAGACTCTTTTTGTATGACCTATTGTCCCATACAGTGTTGTCTGTGTCCCCTGTCCCGTCCTCCCCGTCCCCCACCCCGGATGCTATGTCCAGGTGGAAGTTTCCAGCAGGGTGACTCGCTGTCTGGGTATCAATGTGCATTGCAAACCCACTCTGTAGAACAAGTTTATGGTTTGGTTTTTTTTATGGCATATGTGCTGATGCGTATATTTATAGAGTAAACACTGCACAAAAATATAGCAATATCACTTGTGAGTCCACTTTGTACATATGCTATGATGGCTTGCTGATTGTTGAGCAACTTTGGGAAGAAGGGAGATGCCAAAGGGAGGGTTACTGTGCTAACAGGTGTGTGTTGTTTTGGGTAAAGCTATAAGGAAAACATATTCCTTATTGGGTTTGTTCTTTTTAAGTGTTGTGCTGAAATCCGTTTGGTACTAATATATCCATAGACTGGGAAATGCTGTTCTTATCAATGTTACAAGCATATCCCCAAGGGCGATGTGAAAATATGAATGAAAATGACAAAAGAGATGAAATGTTGCTTTCATAGAGCTAATGTCCCTGTATCGGTTTATTGGCTCCTCTGAGTTCAGGATTTCTTGATTAACTAGATGTAATAGCCTCGAATTTGCTGTGTCAAAAATTTTTTAAATAAAAATCATCAAAATAATGCTGTGAACCACAGGTTAGTTACACTGTCATCTCCAGGATCAAGAGTATTTGAAGAACCCTGATGAAATGATAATCTTGTCTGTATTATGTAGCTGCGAATACACGTGCTGTAAAATTGGACTGTTTCCTGGAAGTTTTGAAATGGCAGCTGGTGCCCCCTCCCTGGGGAACATGATCTCAATTGTCTATTAATCCATTCCTTTGAAATCTGTTGGCTTGTTTCAGCTGCATTTGTTAGAGCAATACAAGTATAAGGAGTAACAACACTTTTATATTTTGTGAAAACTGGTGACTAATAGAAGGCAGAAGCCCAAATAACATTTATTTTTGATGGAGAGGAAGACAGCATTCAGCTGTTAGCCAGTCTTCTGGCAGGAACAGCAGGCTGTCTGGTTAGCCAGTGTGGGCTGTCTGCTATGAAGCCATCTGTGTGCTGACTGGCTAGACTCATCACATGCTGACTCTTCCCTGATGAGGTTATAGGGTGTATTAATGAGCAAGTATTATTGCAGTTAAGGGAACCTCAGATTCATTTATCCTGTTGTTCAAGGAGTGCCTAAAACCCGTTATAGAAATTAAGATAGTCCTTTACGTGGTCAGTGTTGTTCTTACTCATTTTGTACTATGTAACTGAGCTCAAGTTATGCTTCAGTCAAGCATAACTTGCAAAGACATGGTCTTGTTTTTTTGAAAGCGGTATTCTGTGGCTTATCACTCTTACAGTCGATACAGGCTTCTGTGTTTAATTTCTAATTTGAATTAGGCTATCATTAGCTACCAGAGCGTGACTTTGCCTTCTCCCACTAGATTCCACAGCCTTTGCTATCAGGGATGTTCCGTCTGAAAGTATTTGGGCACTGTTGTCAAGTCAATTCTTACTGTCTTTGATAAATTGAACCAGTAGTATAAATAGTCCAAGTTGTACTGGAAGCTTGTGTGTGGTAACGTCTTAGCTTAGTCCCAGATCCTATTTCAGAGCTGTTAGTAGCATGTTTTCCATCCTGCTGTAGGTCTGTCCACTGACTTCGATTAGGGATGTGGTTGGAGCTTGGGCTGCAATTTCAGTGATTTGTGTTCAGTGTTTTGGATCTAATGACAACTTGTGTATGAGGAGAGTCTATACATACATTTGCATTTTATTTTCTTGTATTTCAGGAGCTGTCTTGCTTTGTTACCCGATGTTACGAGGTGGTGGTGAATGTAGTGCATCAGTTGGCTGTTCTCTATACCAGCAACAAGTAATTATTCCCTAAAATGCTATATTGTTTTTATGTAATTAAACGAAGGTATAAAATATGAATGTTCTGTCTAAGGCATGGTGATTTTTGCAATATTGTTGTCTAGAGATATGGAGAGTGCTTTGCTGTGCAAGTTTGGGCTTCATAATCCATTACAGAAGTGGATTTGTTTCCTTTTCAGTAAAGGCAGTGATATAATGAGATACAAGAATATTTCTTTTCCTTTTTCATAGAATCAGAGACACTTAGTCTTTATGACTAAGACATATTACTCTTTCATCCTTGCTGTGAGAGAGAGATTCCTTCTGGTGACCGATACAGTGGATAGAAGTAGCTTCAGATGCTTAAAAATCAGATCACTTCCACAGTCTGGAAGTAAATATGTAAATCTTGGTATATATTCCTCACAGAACAACCCAGTTCTGACACCTGAAGTTGAGCTTAGTAAGGACTGTTGGGTTTAGCTCCTCTGAAAACTCTGAGGAGAGTTTAGCTCTGAATATAACTGCAGGGCTTTTGATTCCACTCCACCCCACCCCCCCAGATAAGATGGCATAATTGTTCTCAGTTTTACTTGTTGTTTTCGTTTGTGTCGTACACTACAGCACAAGGTAGACTTTCTGTATGGTGCTGAATGAACAACGCTGGGTGTGTAGCTTGACAATGGCTTGATTAAATGTGAAGTGATTTTGTCCTTTTGGGCCACAAGGCTACTTGTATTAAGGCTACTTGCTGTTAGTGTAACTGAACTGGGAATTGGTGATTTACATGTGCACTGAATGCAGTCAGTGGTTTGAACCAGTCATATGCTGTACATTTAAAAATACAATATTAAATTTGATCATAGCACATGGTTTACACATAGCATACACTTTTAATCAGATTTTGACATTCTTTTGTTTTCTGAAGTTACTATGATAAGGAAGAAAAACGTACCCCAAGAAACAAAGAACACACCATGTAACAGAATTGGTAAATATGCTCTGCTCTAAGGATTAAAAAGGCATTAAAATATTTTATTTACAGGAATGCACCTAAAATTATAGAGACATCTGGAGTTCATTTTCAGGTGAGAATGATTTAGAACCATTTGCTTATGTTGATATAAGTATGTCTTATCATTAATCCTGAGAAAAGCAGCAAGAAAGTGAGTTTCGAGTACAACTTTCAATGTGGAATCTCCTTTAAAAGTTTTATTTTGTTAATCAGCTCTTTCTGGCCTTTATGTGGAAAGGACTGGTATCTCCATTTCTGTCACATTCTAGCTTTCTTAGCTGAAAAGTGTTTGCACACTGCCTTATTGTGTGCAATATACGCTTCTGCATGTAGACAATTTTAAAAATGCTACCTTCAATGACTAGATATATCAGTGAACTTAAAGTGGTGCCTGCATGCAGTCTAATGTTCCTTGTGTCACTACAAGAAATACTAAGTCTTTAAGCTACCAAATCAATTTAATTCTGTAGCTGATCATCTTCTTGGCTGATAATATATTGAAAGGAACTGAAATTTTATATGCTACGCATGACTGCAATAAATTTTTCAATAACTGCTATCCTTTTTTTCTTTTTTCTTCTTTTTTTAAACAGGCGATGTATGAGCATCTGGGAGAGTTGCTCACAGTCTTAATCACTCTGGATGAAATAATTGACAATCATGCCACTCTGAAAGATCACTGGACCATGTATAAGAGGTGTGTCTCTGAAGGTGTGAAAAATACTCCCACAACATAAAAGATAAAAGCCTGTGTGCGTGTCTTTGTTCCAAGAAAGTCAGTGTGGGATCATGGATTTTGGTAGCCCAAGAGTTTTCCAGAAATCTCAGTGAAGAGCAGGGCTAAGCTCCTATTGTGTCCTTCTAACAGCACCAGTAAGTTTTTAAAGTGCTGTGTGTTACATTTGCAATACGTGGTAAGCATCTTGACAGAGTAATGGTTGGTGGGGTTCAAAATATACTCAGTAAAAAAAAAAAGTTATTTTATACAGAACTGACCTAAGACCGTCTCTATCCATATTGATCATGGGAATGGGTATACAAATTTAGAATAAGAACACTATCTTAAGTAAAAGCTGAAGAGTCAACAATTATAAAGGTAGCTAAATTAGTGGAATAACAACTCTGTTTCATTGAAAACCTAAATAAATGGGAGTTATTCAAACGCAAATGTAGATGTTGGCGATTACAATCTGTTATCAAAATGTACAGGATATTATAAAACTGTTAGCATGCTTTAATTGTGTTGTATGTATGGGTTCCACACCTACTCCTTACAGGCTCCTAAAATCTGTCCATCACAACCCTTCTAAGTTTGGGATTCAAGAAGATAAACTGAAGCCATTTGAAAAGCTGCTGTTAAAACTGGAATGCCAGTTACTTGATGGAATGATATTTCAGGTAATGAAATTGATCTTCCCCAGTATGATAGTGGAATCTATTACATTACCGTGACCTTCTTTTTAGAATGTTTGCTTAGGTTTTTTTTATTTCTGTTCTGGATACAGTGATGTGTGAATTTGGCTCTCGCATCTATGCATGGGCAGGGAAAAAACCCCAAAAGGCTCTATTGTAAGATCTTTCCTTGCCCTTCTCATGTGCTAGAACTGTGCCAGGCTTTGAATGGTAGCAGTTAATGCTTACTGTTTTGCAGAATTGAAGAAACAGAGACAACTTGGTGTTAGGACTGTGTATTATCACGGAGTCTGTTTTTTCACCAGAAATTTTAATAGTGGGTAGGCTGACATAGCATAGGTCCACTTTATTTTAGCTGCAAGGTAAAGTCCCCTCAGTAATCTTCAAAATATGTTGTGTGACCTCTCGTTATGTATTTTGTCTCGTTCCTAGCATGAGAGACAGGTAGCTGTTATCAGGTACTACTTCAGTGGTGTATACCCCTGAGACATGCAAGTTTACAGGTGGATGAGAAGGATTATGACTTTTTCAATACAGTTAACTTAAATGTGTTCATAGCAGAAGCAATCTTTTTTTAGAAAAGTGCGTATTTGAGACACAGAAATCTGATGTTGTGCCATAGTGCGCAGATGGTAGCGTTACTGCATCTGGTCACAGCAGAGTCAGTTGAACAGGACTGTTGCCCAGTTCTTACTGTTACATCTTAAATAGCGTAGGGAAGAAGGTTTTGTTCTGTAAAAGCCGCCAAAATGGAAATTGTAGATAAATAATTAAGCACAATTTGGCTTATTCTTTCAAAGGATATTGCTACCAGTTAACCGTTTTTCATCTTCTATTTCTGTAATGTTGCGTTAGTGCAAAGACTTCATTATATGTTTGAGGCATCAGTAGGATTTGTCTGGTGTTAATTCAGGAAGTTTCCCCTCCTGTCGTGCAAACACTCCTTCCTAACAAAAATACATGAAAAATATTCTTAAGTACAATTCTGTTAAAGGCTTTTCTAATATCCTTAGGAAATCTGAAGTGTGTCTCTATTTTTTTTTACTATTGTGTGGGTTTTGGTAATTTTTTTTAAACCACCACAAGTGGTGTGGGGTTTTATGCTACAAGTTCATGAACCACATCCTACAAGCGACTTGCATGATAATCTTGTTTAGTTAATGGATAGTTAGTAATGTATTATAATGTAATAATGCAAATATGCATTTAGTTTCTTATCACTAGCATATCAAGTGGTTTCTTTAAAAATGCCCTTTAACAGAAATGTGAAGTAAATAAAATGGTTTTTTGAATGTTAGGTATAAGAGAGGTTTTTAATGTTTTCTGTTACTATACTAAATAATTGAAGCATAGTTACAAATCTGTTGTGAAGTTTAAGACTAACTTCAGGTTAGTCTTAAATCAATGAGCTCGTGCAGAATTCTCTTGCAAAATTGGTACTCTCTTAAGGTCAAAAATTCGTGGCATTATCATGATGCTTTTTTTTTTTCCTTTTTGCTCAGGCCTGTATAGAGCAACAATTTGATTCTGTAAATGGTGGAGTGTCAGTGTCGAAGAACAGCACATTTGCTGAAGAATTTGCTCATACTCTTCGCACAGCTTTTGCAAATGTTGAAGCCAAACTTGGTAACGCAAGCTAATGCTTCTTCTGCCAGCATCACTGTTTCTAAAATTATTTGTGGTGTTTGTCTGAGAGTGGACTTCAAAAAAGGTGTATTTCTGCAGGTGAACCTTCAGAAATTGACCAGAGAGATAAATATGTGGGCATCTGCAGCCTCTTTGTACTGCATTTTCAGATTTTTCGGACCATAGACAAGAAATTTTACAAGTCATTGTTGGATGTCTGTAAAAAGGTGAATGCTTTATTCTTTCATCAATAATTAAGAGGGGAAAAAAAATCTCCAGTAATAAAGCAGACAGTTTTCTTAGTTGCATAGCATAGCAATTTTTTCTTGGGAAAAGAAAGAACATGCAATTTACCAAAACCAGGCAGAAAGCAGAATTAAGATTTTTCTACTCTTTATAATCCCTCCTCCCCCCTCCCCTTCAGTTTTCTTTTAAAGATGGTCTAAAATCCATGCACTTGCTTAGCAGTAAGGTAAAATAACTTGAAATTACAATTAGAATGTTTCTTCTCAAGATTAATACAGCACTGAGGACAAAAAATTGTTTCAGTTATGAGTATTGTGGGACTGAATAAATGCTGTGGGTTTTGACCTTGGCTATAAACATGTATTTTGAAAGACCTCTAAGCCCAAAGATGATTGGGGATTTTTTTTTTGTATCAGGTGATACGAAATGATTAAATTCTCTAATACAGTTTAGAATCACTGAGTGTGGTAGTAACTTCACCTGTGGTGTCCTTAGTGGACTTCTAGGGAAGAAACCTTTTTTTAGCATGAACGTAGTACTTTGTAGAAACTTGTTATGCAGAAATAAACTGAACTGTGTGTTGTGGTTCAAAACAGGCATAAGAAATGTGCATGGTGGCATAGTATTTGTTGTAGTTGTTTATGTTTATTGCTACTTTCCCCTCTCTTTTTTTCTTTTCTCCATTCCCCACTCCTGCACCCAGGTTCCAGCCATCACATTAACAGCTAACATTATCTGGTTTGCTGACAACTTCCTGATTCAGAAGATACCAGCTGCTGCCAAACTTCTGGACAAGAAAAGTATTCATACAGTTAAAATGCAAAGAGACACCTTTCTACAGCAGAAGGCACAGTTGCTTACCAAGTATGCTTCCTGAATACTGTTTCATGATGCTGTTTGGCAAATAGTTTATAAACACGTGGGTTTCTTCATTCAGTGCGCTAGGGTGTTGTGTAGTGTTGCTCAGTGATGTTAACTTTCCTATTTCACTGCAGCAATGTGTGTGTGTTAGCATTGCTGAAAAAGTGTTGGTCAAAACTAAGCTTTTTTTTCATGTCATACTTTCAGAAAAATGTGTATTGTGTCACCAAAATAACAATGTTCCTGGCAGTTCTAAATATTTGATTCAGTTATTTCTATTTCCATACTTTCAACTTTTTTTTTAAACTAATGTCTAGTAACCTGAGCTGCTTTGTTTTCTGTTAGGGCTCTCTGCTTTCTCTGTTTATGGGTGTAAGTTGATAGTAGGCTTATAATACTCTAATTCTATAGAGTTTTTCTCTGCTTGGTGGTGATACTTTCTTTGTAAGCATTTCTTTTTTCACGACTGTTTTAATTGCTTGTTTAATGGTCTTTGAAATTATCTGTATTTGCAAAGGCTTCTCTTGTTTTGTGCTCTGCATGTAGTTTTCAGGTTACTCCTTCTCTTAGATTCTTCCTAAATTTTGTTTAAAGATGAGTTGGAATTTTTTTCTTTAGTTGTCAGTCTTATGAACAAGTGTGCTGCACTGCATAGGGAGATAACAGGGCTAGATTTCTGCTTGTGTTGCAGACCAAAACAAGAAGGTGGAAAGTGGGGTCTGTGGAATAGAAGCAAAAAACTACATATTGTAGGTTGTTTTCCAACCTTGTGTGCAAGCTGTCAGAACTGGGTTGGAAGGCAGGGGGGAAAAGCAACTTCATGCCTATGTGATCCTCTGGCAGATTATTTTCATTATTGCCTTGTTTCTATTTTAATCCACTTCTTCCTGGTTTACATCCTACATTCATGGGAAGATTCAAGAGCTCTGACTGAATTCTTTCCTGGGCTTTAATACCTGAATGGAGCATAATTGCACTGCTGCTTTTTTTCTGGTCTTGGGCAGTGGTACAAGTCCTGTCTTGCAGCTCTTAATCTTAAGAAAAGGTTGGAAAAAAAGATCTGGGTATTCACAGACATTTCATAGAAACATTTAGGTTGGAAAAGACCTTGAAGATCAAGTCCAACTGTAAACTTAATACTGCCAAGTCCACCGTTAAAGCATATCCCTACGCACCATGTCTACACATCTTTTAAATACCTCCAGGGTACCACGTCCCTGGGCAGCCTGTTCCAATGCTTGACAACCCTTTCGGTGAGAATTTTTTTTCTAATATCCAATCTCAACCTCCCCTGGCGCAACTTAAGGTTGTTTCTGCTTGTCCTATCACATGTTACCTGGGGGAAGAGACCAACACCCACCTCACTACAACCTTCTTTCAGGTAATTGTAGAGAGCGATATGGTCTCCTTGAGCCTCTTTTTCTTCTGGATAAACAACCCTAGTTCCCTCAGCCAGTAGTCAGAAGACTCGTTCTCTAGACGCTTCACCAGCTTTGCCCTTCTTTGGATGCACAGTTGTGAGGAAATTGTAATAAAATCCAGATTTTGCATCTGCTGATTTGAATTCTGCCAATAACTTTTTCTTGGGTTTGTTTATGAATTCTTGCACAGCCTTAAATGAGTACTCTTTAAAGTGTAATTTTTGATGTCATAATCAATGACCTGAATACATTCCTGCTATAATTGCTACAGTAAGTAGTATTGCAGTACCACAATTCTGTATCATAGAATAAATAGCAGTTTTAAAAGTGAACTCTGTTTAAATGTTTAGTTACAACTCGTGTAATCCAAGCAGATTGGCTTCTGGAGAATTATGTTATTTAAGAGTAGTGCTGTCTGGCATTTAATGTAATGACAAGTTATATTTATGTATTTGTGTGTATGTATGTATATGTAACAAATTCAAACTTGGAGCAAAAAAATTAACATCAGCGTAGGACTTTTTTGTCTAGTTTTTAAAATAATTTTCTAGCAGTTTTATGTACTGTTTTAATTTAAAGAAGTGTAGTATATGTACTGCTAAGAGGGCCATTTGTTCTCTTCAAAGATAAATGATTTTGACTCTTTGGGATATGCTTGTACAGATATAATTGGCAGACTAACTAATCATTACCTATAGGGAATTAAAATGTAAACGAGTATGCGGTTCTGATACTTCTGGGAATGGAGAGTTATTATTTTGGGGACTGATGATTTAACATATTTCCCTTGCAAGAATTTAAGCTTTGGAAAGAGAAAAGAAAATACTCATACTCTTCTTATTTGAAGCAAGCAACATTCCTTGTTTCCTTCTCCAGAGATATGCAGTCATACTATGTTTTTGTGAGCTCATGGATGACAAAAATGGAATCTATCTTGTCAAAGGAGCAACGCGTGGAGAAGTTTGCTGAAGATCTTTCTAACCGCTGCAATGTCTTCATCCAGGTGTGCAGTCTTTTAATGTGGTGATGCAGCCAGTGATGCAGCGAACTAATGTTTTGGTGCAGTTGTTGAACATAAAAAGAAATCATGGAAGTTCTATGATCATTGGTGTGTTATTTTACGATGTGGGAATTCTTCTAAAACTTGAAATGCCCAGTAAATACTCTTTTAAGTAAATCTGTAAAAGGCCTTTCCATAAGGCATGTAGGGAAGTGAATCTGACTCAATATTCAGTGGCTAAAATTTTGAATTTTTCTTTTGACTTAGGAAATCAAGAAAGCTTTGTGTCCTTTGTAGTAAACGTTTTGGTTTTTTTTTCATTTTGAGTCAGTCATGAGGTACATGAATTGGACTGACCCAGTGTCTAATTTAGTTTTATTTAGCACAGTACATACTTCCAGTAAAGGTTTTGTGTTGTTTCATTGTGCTTTGCCTAGTGATGGTACTTTGCAAGAATCTTACTACGTTCCGAGGCAGCTGGTTTTCTTTTGGCCTACTAACAGCATGTAGTCTTAATGTAAGATGCATCTTATTTCTGAATTTATTTTTTACTAGTTTTTATATGTATCTCTGCCTGACAGAAATCTGATGAGAATAGGTGTGATAGAAGCATGATCCTGAATCTTCCATATCTAAAGACATACATGTACTAGGATTTGTGGTTTTTACATTTGAATTATTTGCAGTGGACTTAAAATTTTGCTCTGTAGTGATTTGAGTTTCCTACACCACTTGTTATCTTTTCCTACTCTCTCTTTTTTTATTATTAATACTTCTACTTTGAAGTAAGTTGAATAAAGTTTTTGCCATGCTGTATATAGTCGACATATTTAAAAGCTTTATTTAAAAGTGACGTATTTAAAAGATTTAAAAGAATACGACGTATTTAAAAGATTTAGAAACGATTGCTTTTTTATCATGGGATGTACAGTTCCATTTAGAAAGTGTAGAACTGTGTAAATACTGTCAGTGTATTTATGCCATGGAATCTGGAAGTTTTAGATTTGTTTTAGTGATAGGCTGTTATTTGGGGGGGATGGGAGTTGTTTGGTGGGTTGGTTTACAATAGGTCTGAAATTATTAGACCTTTGAGGCTGTGTGATTAATTCACTGACCTATGTTTAATTTGAATGGCTTTAGGATATGTTAATGATCAGGTGATCTAATGACTCCTTGACAGTTTTCTAATATCTGCTTAATAAAAGGGTCTCCTTCAGCTTTGGGATCTCAGGCTTGCTTGTTAAATGGAGTGGTAGGTTCTCTAGTGTGAAGAGGCAAAAGTTAGCTGTCGTGTATGAAGGAAAACAGATAGGACTTATTTGATATGTTGTGAAAATATTCTTTTTTTTTCTCCCCGTACTCATTTTATTTTTAGGGTTTTCTTTATGCATACAGTCTTAGCACCATCATTAAAACTACAATGAATCTCTACATGTCAATGCAAAAACCTATGACCAAAACCTCGGTGAAAGCTCTGTGCAGACTTGTGGAACTTCTGAAGGTAGGTCAGTGGATGAAAATTGTTTGTCATGTAGGCCTTTACAGACAACATTGATCAAACATCACGTATTTAAAAAAAACCAACCAACCAAAAAAACCCTCAAAAAAACCCTGAGATGGGGAAATGTTTTTGCATGGATGGCTTCTTGTTCAAGACCAGGAGATTTAGGATTCTAGAACTGCTTTTTATGTAACTTATAACTGGCTTCCTTAGTTGGTGTCACAGAATAATTGAGGTTGGAAGGGATCTCCAGAGGTTGTCTGGTCCAACCTCCCCCTGCTCAAGCAGGGCTGCCTAGAGGCGGTTGCCCAGGACAGGGTCCAGATGACTTTTGAATATCTCCAATGGATGGGAACTCCACAACCTCCCTGGGCAACCAGCCTGTGCCAGCACTCAGTCACCTTCACAGTAAGAAAGTGTTTCCTGATGTTCAGAGGGAGCTCTTGTGTTTCAGTTTGTGCCCTTTGCCTCTGGTCCTGTCACTGGGCAGCTCTCAAAAGAGCCTGGCTCTGTTGTCTTTGCACAGGTTTTTTATATTGTATTATATATTGTATATAATAGTATATATTGTAAGTATCAGGTATTTTATATATATTGATAAGAACTACCCCCAAGCCTTCTCTTCTCCAGGCTGAACAGTCCTAGCTCTTTCAGCCTTTCCTCATATGTGAGATGCTCTAGTTCCTTAATTATCTTCCTGGCCCTTGGCTGGACTCTCTCCAGTGTGTTCATGTGTCTCATACTGAGGAGCCCAGAACTCGAAACAATACTCCAGGTGTGGCCTTACCAGTGCTGAGTGGAAGGGAAGGATCACCTCCCTCAACCTGGTGGCAATACTTTATCTTTGTCTGCATTAGACACCATTAGCCTTCTTTTTGGCAAAGGCACACTGCTGGCTCACGTTGAACTTTGTGTGACCCAGGACCCCTAGGTCCTTTTCTGCCAAGCTGCTTATCAGCTGGATGATTCCCCAGTATATATTGGTGTGTGGGATTGTTCCCTGCCCAGTGCAGGACTTCATACTTCTCTTGGTACTTTTTCCAAAAGGCGCATACTCTGTTTTGGGATAACTTCAGAAAGCACTGGTGGACAGAACTGGATTATTTAAAAAACAAACAAAAACAGCAACAACAAAAAAAAAACCCCAAAACCCCAATAAACCCAAAGAAACCCAACAAAACTTATATCAGTGCTGAAGCTTCTTACGTTCCTGAATGGTTTCATTTTTCTCAAGTTTCTAAGGGTTAATTGCAGCTGCTACTAACAGTACATTACAAAGTGGAAAGAATCTGTATTTGCAGTGTGGATGAGTCAGCCATCATAAAGCTAAATTCTAAAGGCAACAGTTTTGGTAACTGCATGAACTATTGTGTTTTGGGATTGACTTTAGGCAATAGAACACATGTTTTACCGAAGAAGTATGGTTGTGGCAGATTCTGTGACGCACATTGCTCAGCATCTGCAGTATCAGGCTCTTCACTCTATTTCAGTAGCCAAGGTATGCAATTCAAGTATAATAGTTAATCTTCCTATTTAAGTGTTTAAAAAAATTTTAATTTTAAATTCTTTTTCTTACTTTTGCAAAATCTGTAGCGTAGCGCTGTACCATAACTGACAGGTATATAAGCTTTCCAGTAGGTCAGAGCTTTGCCCTAGAAACTGTACAGCACAGATGGTTATCTGTTTTTGACGAAGAATGGTTCCTCTCTTCCTCTAAACTGCTGCATCTCTTGTCATATTCCTCTTGTGCTCTTTTTAGTTTTTTATTTCTAGTGATTTTCACAAACTGACTTTTTCTTACCTCTTTTCTGATGCACATTTTTAAAGCAATCTGTAATAGGTCTAAGCAAACAGGCTGTTATTTGTTTAAATCCTTGGCTGCTTGTCAAAATAGCTGTAGTTAATACATGATAGCTTACAGTGATTTATGCCCGCATTAGACACTGTGCGTGTATTTCACCGTGGGGTACAATGGCTTCTGATGGTGAGACACTGTAATACCTACATATTATATCTTTCTATAAGCAAAATCAGTTTACTACACATTTTGCTTATCAAATCTTGAATTTCTGAATTCGGGGCAAATGGGAAAATGAAATTTTATTATACCTGTTTTGATGTATTACTGGTTGTTCTTTCATCACGTTCAGTAGCAGAATTACAAAGAACGTATGCTGTTGATATCAGTGCAGCTATTAAATTTTCCTTTTATTTGGCTGTAATCTCAATTTATGGAGATGCCAGATACATATTTTCTAGCATAAGCAAAAAAAAAAGTTATAAAAAAATATATCTTTATTTGTACATATCAATATATATCAGGATTAGTATGAACTGAAGAAGTTCCATGCTTCAAAGCTACTAAAAACCCCCGTATCTTCAAACAAACAGTTCACATATATTTAGATAACGTTTATACCCTTTTCAAATAATATCTGTAATTACATTACAAATTATTTCTATGCTTTTAGAAATATGCTGAGACTTGTGTGTTGAGGGATATCAAAGAGAACGCATCTGTGAACAATTCTTGATATTTTGACTACTTCTCAGAAAATATGTAAAAGGCAAATGCTGGTAAATAGAAGGGTTCATTAGTACTAATCTTTTTTAGCTGCTCCATTTTGCTTCTAAGTGGTGTAAGGTCTAAGGCGTATAGCTTTAGTGTGTAAGGTTAGGAGCTTCATGTTGAACATTTTCTTAGAATCGAAGAGGTTTTCTTTAACTCTTTCATGAAACTGTACCCCTTTTGAGTTACACTGCTACTCACAAATACATCTGTGACTTCAACTTCTTAGCCAGAACACTTGGTTCCCTTAATTTATTCATGCAAATATGTTTGCACTTAATCTTTCTGATAAATTAGACTTTTTAGAAAACTGCAAGTTATCGTTATTTCTATGTTTATATATCTTCTGGCTGTTCAGCTATAAACTGGATTTTTGTTACCAACAACAGGGAGTCACTGATAAAAAAAGAATTAAAAAACTTTAAATTCCAGGTACCTTAGAACTAAAATTGGCATGCAGTCATATGCAGGTTGCACAGTATTTGTATAGTGTATGACACATGTTCATCTGAACTGCAGCTGTTCCACGTGTATAGATAGGTAATACCACTGAATTGACAGAGTAAGTGAATCTGGATTCAGTTAGCTCTGTTCACAAACATAATTTTTTTTCAGAAATACTCAAATTATGTGAAGTCTGTAAGTTTTGGAAAGAAGAGGTAAGCTATTGCTTTTGGGCTTAGGTAACTTTTTTCTGAATTTCTGTGTCTTTCTGTCATCAAGAAAAGAGTAATTTCTGATAAAAAGTACAGTGAGCAACGCCTGGATGTCCTCTCTGCTTTGGTGTTGGCTGAGAACACCCTCAATGGGCCAAGTACAAAACAGAGGCGACTAATTGTTTCCCTTGCACTAAGTGTGGGAACACAGATGGTAAGTGCCATGATTGTTCCAGACCTTTACTCATTTGGTGTAGTATCTTATAAAGAAATCTAATCTTGTCTTTTTTTTTCCTTTTTTTCCCTTTTTTTTTCCCCCCTTAATTTGCACAGAAAACTTTTAAAGATGAAGAACTCATGCCCCTTCAGTTAGTTCTGAAAAAACTAGACTTGATCAGTGAACTTACGGAGCGGTAAGTAGTGGCACATAACGTATAGAAGGCAGTGTAGTGTCACTGGGGGAAGCTGGATCTTCACTGTGCATATTGCAAAATCTGGTAGCTGCATGCTGGAGTTGATTTTTGCATGTATTGTAAACTAGGGATGGACAGAAAAAATTCCAGAGCTAAGCCTGAAGCTTGCTGGTCTTTGAGCAAGTTGTGTTTTACCAAACTGTTGCCACTTAAGTAGTCCACTTCTCTGTTTAGAAATTCTGTCACTTTCTTGGATGACTCAGCTTTATGTTGAGCTAAAGTCTTTCTCTTAACCCATTGTGAGTTAATCCCGTCCTGTTTAGGAGATGAGGCTGTTAGTACACATGTGACACCATGTTTTACTGCTGCTGTAGTTTCAGTGGGCACTCAAGTTACATAATGTTGGCCACCTGAAAGCCGGGTGAATATCTGGGTTCCATGCATACTTTATGGAGAGAGACAAACACCTTCAGTGGATGACTCATGGGATAAATTCCTGGGATAAGTGTTATACAGAGGTTGTATCAGGAGAGGCCTGTTTCTCTTTTTTGACTTAGAGGAGAATCTTGGAATATATGTTTGACCTCTAGGCTACTAATTGCATGCAATAAGAAAATAGTTATTTAGGATTTTGCTATAACATTTTGCTATAATTCTTTGAGAGACTGAGTAAACATTTTTTCTAAAGCAGGTACCTTTTATTTATAAATAGCCTAGTGGAAAACAGGAAATAAAAAGCTCTTTATTAAAGAACCTTATTTTGAAGGACAATGTGTCTGGAACATTAAAGGAACCGTGTAAAACTTAGGCTCGAAAAGCAGTTGTCTAGCTTAAATACACTAAAATAAGTATCAGTGTTAGAAGAATGGCTTCCTCCAAATCTGTGTCTAATAAGTAATCTTGCATTCTAGAGTTCGAGCACAATGTGACTGTTGTTTCTTATACTGGCATCGAGCAGTCTTTCCAATCTATTTAGATGATGTGTATGAAAATGCAGTTGATTCTGCTAGACTGCATGTAAGTAATAATGTTAGCAACTTAGTTTAACAAGTCACTGTAGGGGGAGGGATTTCGAGAGAGGATAAAGCTTGGACTGAAACTCTCTTAAGGAAAAAGCTAAAAGAAAGTAAAACCCAGACAAGAGTTACTACTGAGGCAGAAATTTCTTCTCAGTCTGAAGGATATAAAAGCAATCTTTGTTCTAAGTCTAATTAAAGTGTATCTCTTAGATTGCTTGAAAAATCTCGGGTTGCTGTTGTTAACTCTGGGTCTCTGTGTGTCTGTCTCTCTATTCCTCTCTTTGTTCATTGTAATTTGAAATTAACACCTTTTGCTAGATTTGAACACTAAGAGCCTTTGTTCCACATTGTGGTTATGTATTTATAAAGCACATATCACTGTGTTCAGTGATGCTGTGTGGAATAGTTGTCCTGTAGCTTTTTCCACCCCCCATCTCTCCTCCCCTCCCCTCTTTGAAGTATCAGGTATTTGCTGCGGAAGTGAACCATGCTTTGGCATACTAATCCTGATAAAAATCGATCATCTGTTCCAGTATTGTGCATGCCATGGTCAATTACAGTACTAGAATAAATATAGTACAAATAATTTCAAATTAAATAGCTAATAATTATGACCTTTCAGTAAACAGATCAGTAGCAACTAAATACTTCAGGTGAACACATTGACAGGAAGCTTCTGTGTGGTTTATGAAGTCTATTTTTAATAAAAGTGGGAAGACTAGCAATTTTGTTTTGTTTGTTAGCTTTGAACACTATTTGAGATGCTGTTGACATGTCTGTCAATCTGTTTGTTAACCATAATAGTTTCTTTTTTCAGTATATGTTTAGTGCACTGCGGGACTGCGTACCTGCTATGATGCATGCAAGACACTTGGAATCTTATGAGGTGCTTCTGGAATGCTATGACAAAGAAATCATGGAAGCGCTCAATGAGGTAATTTGTTGTGAATGGAAATTATAGGCAACATTATACTTGGAGTATCTTATAGGCCAGCATCTATTGTACCAAACCTAGTATGATCTGTAAAAATAGCACAGAGACCTTTGAGATTGCTGTGAAGTATTTTAATAAATAAGAAAGTGTTCACTGATATTTTCGTTACTTAAGACCCCTCGTTAATGGTATCTGTGTTGGCTGGGAACATGACAATACTGCACTCTAAATTACATAAGTTGGCAAAACCTCAGTTACAGATTTGACTATGCAGACAGATGAGTGCTTTTTGTCAGATTAGCTACTGCTTGTATGAATGCCTAAAATAAGTACTACTGTTCTTGGTATGTATGTATGGCTTCTAGTAGTGAAGGCTCTGTAAATGTAGGTGGCCTCTTTAGTGAATTATTATCTGGGATTATGAAGGTTGTGAGAGAAAATGTGAACCCAGATTTCCCAAGTCCTACGTTTTAACCTTTGAACCACTCTTTTTGTTTGACTAGTTCAAACACAAACATTACATATTCTGCAGAAAATGAGGCCAAATTGCTTATTGCAAGATCCTTCCTTGCAATAGGGAAGGGACCTAAGTTAGGTCTTACTATTATCGAGATAGATGGCGCTAAGCTTTGTTCTTCTTAAGATGAGAAGTGAGAATGCTTAAGTTTAAATTGCGTTAAACTCCTACGTGGAAGTTTTAATCATGTACAGAATGGCATTAGGTACCTAAACGTTTATCTTTTCTGAGCTGTGCAGCTTTTTCTTGATATTGTGTACTAGAACAAGAACACAGGAAATAAATATCCTTCTGGTTCGCAAGTATTGATTCACTTTGACTTGTGTGGCCCTGCCAAAGCAAAGCTGTCTTCACTAGTTTAATCAATCTTGTAGGTATCTCTGGAGAGAGATGTTAGTTCCGCTAACAGCGTTGTAAGCAGACACTGAACATGACTTCTTTCTTTTTTTTTTCTTTTTTTTAAACTTCCCTGAATAGCACTTGCTGGACAAATTATGTAAAGAGATAGAAAAGGACCTGCGCTTATCAGTTCATACACACCTAAAGCTGGATGACAGAAACCCCTTCAGAGTTGGTATGAAGGATCTAGCTCACTTCTTCTTTCTGAACCCAATACGTTTTTTCAATCGATTCATTGACATAAAAGGTGAGGAGTTACACATTTTCTTGTCCATTACTTTCATCTCTGTTACAGTTTGACACATCTTTTCACTTCTTTCTACACTTCCCTAGCTAAATAGGTAGTATTTTGGTTCATCTTTCCATGTGTTTACAGCTTATGTAACTCACTATTTGGACAAGACCTTCTACAACTTAACAACTGTAGCTCTTCATGACTGGGCCACCTACAGTGAAATGAGAAACCTAGCAACTCAACGCTATGGTTTAAGTATGACTGAAGCACATCTTCCCAGCCAGACTCTGGAACAGGTACAGTGCCCACAGGACTTTAACATCATTTGTTCCATTACACTGTCATATTAGCTAGTTATTTGACTGACTCGTTAAAGTGAAAGTACCCAAGATTAGCGAACTGTTTGGAAAAAGTGACCTTTAATTTCTGGTTGACTTCTCAGACAGGATCTTTATCTATCTTTGGAGATAACACCGATATCAGTTAATTTCATGTTGGACCTGTGTCATTCATTTTTTAACGTAAGATTTAATAAAATGAAATCTGCTATACAAAGTCAGAGAACGTTTTCTTGAAAATTCAGTATTGGCAATTTGGCAAGCAATACATCTGCAATACAGCTGTCAAGTCTGGAATGACCTTTGAATGGTGGGTCTTTTCCCTGTTTGTTCCTTGCTTCTCAGCAGGTTCTGCTTTGTGATCATCAGGAGAAAACTTTTTCACAGGCTGGACATGGAGGACTTTGGGACATCCATGCTTAGCTTAATAGGGGAGTGACTCAGAGCCTTCTATAAACTTCTAAACATGGTTACATCTAGAGTAAAGTTGTAGTTTCATCAAGTTAATGGTGAAGGCATTCGCTGTTACAGGGTCAATGCAAAAGAAATAAAACTTGCATGTTTCTGAAGACTTCCCTTCAACAGTTTTAGTATCTTAAATATTTTTAGCAGTTAGCTTCATTCCCTCATTTGGATTAGCAAATTGGTGAAAGCTTTTAGAAATACAGCCTCTTTTTTTCTTATGTTCATGAGGGCTGTGTCTTCTGAAGTTGAAAGAGGGCATAGAACTAAGAACTCCAGCTGCTTCTTGGTACACAAGTGCTGTGGATTAGTTTCTATTTCTGGCTTTGGCTTTCTATTGGCAATATTTGACCATCATGTTGTTATAAAGAATTAAATAATTTCACAACACTGGTTTCATAACATCCAGTCTGTTATGAGCTTTACTTCAAAACAAAGACACCCCACAATCCATTCCCCCTCAGCCCCAGCAAAATCCTGAAAAAATCCTTAGCACAACTGAAAATAGAGTGTATAGATTAAATAGCATCCTCTGTATGCACAATGATACTAAAAGGACTCCTTCAAGCAAAACAATTGTAAAACTTGTATTGTAAATACACAAAACTTCAGTCTTCTAGACGGGTTGGGCAAAACTATATCAAAAAGATGATAGTTGCTTATGTCTGTAGAAATCTCTAAGGCAAGATTCCATTTTCTGGAATCTCAGAACAGCCAAATCTCAGTTTATTTTTTTCTTTATTTTTTTTTATTTGGGCTTGTGGAATACACTGGAGGATTCCTTATTTTTAGTGGAAGTTGGAAAAAACCATCCAGAAGTGTAAATGTTAAAACATGAGCTGAGCTGCTTTTTATCTCCTCTAAGCATTATCTTACAGACACTGAATAAAAATTAAGAGATTCTTTGTTTTGCAAAGTGAAAACATTGCTTTCTAAAATGCTTTCAAGTAACTACAGAAATAGTATTTGCATACCTTGGTGGTTAGGCATGCCAGTAGTTCCTGAGAATTTTTATCATAATAATTCTCAAGAGATAATGTTGTTTCAGGGTCTGGATGTTTTGGAAATAATGAGAAATATTCATGTTTTTGTATCCCGCTACCTCTACAATCTGAATAATCAGGTAAGGTATATCCTATACTTATTCCTGGATTTGGCTCTGATTTGAAGGGGTTGAGAAATGCAGAGTAGTATACATGTAAGAAAACCCTAAGCTAAACATAGATAATAACAAGCTGTAAACCAGCTATTGCTGCTCTGGAAAAACATCTTTCGCGTTGCTGTAGGTAGGTCTCAGAGAATGTTCTCTAAGCATGTTTTGAGTATGGTGTGCCAGTAGGATCACTCCATGTCAAGTATTTCAGTGAAGCTAGGAGAAGGCAGCAACGATAATTGTCTGCTATATAACGACACACCAAATACATGATTTTTCAACTTGAAAAAAGGGTATCTGAAAATAGATTATTAGAGAGATGAAGCAGTGAATGACATGGAGAACAATTGCAGGGAACAACCCTTCGTCGTTTCTTGCAATGCAAGAATGAGGGGCCTGCTATGAAAATGAGTGGTTTCCTTAAAGAGAAGGAAGTACTTTGTCTCATAGCACATAATTCAGTAGTGGAACCCCATTGCTGTGGTGGGGCCAAAAGTACAAACAGATGCCAAAAGAGTTTAGACCAATTAATGTAGGATATAGTCTCAATAAATATGAGACTTTGGATGCAACATCTGTCTTGGAATTGTTGAGTAACTGCTTTGCAGAAATTGGAAGAGCCTGCCAGATAAAGTTTATTGTATGCATGCTTTATTTTCTAGGTTCTTTCCCTAATCACCAGTTATTAGCTGCTCTTGGAAATAGGATATGGGCTACCCAGACTGATAATTTATCACAGAATCAATTTTGGGTAAATAACTTTATATTCTCCCCCTCCCCCCCGCCCCCCCTTCCAGATCTTCATTGAAAGAACAAGTAATAACAAACACTTGAACACTATCAATATCCGACACATTGCCAATTCAATTCGAACTCATGGAACAGGAATCATGAACACAACAGTGAGTATCTTTTTTGTTTGTTTTTTTTAATAGTGCACAAAAGCCTCCAAAATCTTGCATGTCCTAATGATTTATTTGGTTGTGCAGTTTTAATAATGACTTCAGTTACTCAAAAAAATGCTGTTACGTTATTCCCTGGTGATGTAGATTTATTCATTTCTGATGGTGAGTAAAGTTATTTATGCAGACATGTGAAGTAATTGAGATGTGAAGGGTGGAAGTGTGCTTCTGCCTTGTGGGAAATAGTTTTAGAAGACTTTCAGGAAGTGAAAGGTATGCCAGAAGGTTATGCAGATTCCACAACTTGACTGAGGAAGTTGAGCTTGTCTACCCTTTTCAACTTGAAATGTCTGTATTGCTTCAAAAGGGACAGTCACCGGATATTCCAGTCATAAACTAATAGCTGTGTAGGGCAGGTCATCGAACTGAAATAGCGAACTTGTCCCTTGGTCCCTCTGCCCTTCCTGGAAGAAAGTAGAATCATAGAATCTTTGGGCTGAAAGGGACCTTTTGTGGTCATCTAGTCCAACCGCCCTGCAATGAGCGGGGACATCTTCAACTAAATCAGACTGCTCAGAGCCCTGTCCAACCTGACCTGGAATGTGTCAAGGGATGGGGTGTCTACTACCTTTCTGGGCAACCACCCTCATTGTGAAAAATTTTGTCTTTATATCTAGTCTAAATCTACCCTTTGTTATTTTAAAACCATTACCCCTTGTCCTATCACTATAGGCCCTGCTAGAAAGTCTGTCCTCATCTCTTATAAGCCCCCTTTAACTACTGGAAGACTGCAGTAAGGTCTCCCTGGAGCCTTCTCTTCTCCAGGATGAACAACCCCAACTCTCAGCCTTTCTTTATAGGAGAGGTGTTCAATCCCTCTGATCATTTTGGTGACCCTCCTCTGGACCTGCTCCAGCAGGTCCATGTCTTTCCTGTGCTGAGGGCTCTAGAGCTGGACACAGGACTCCAGGTGGGGTCTCACCAGAGCGGAGCAGAGGGGCAGAATCACCTCCCTCGACCTGCTGGCCACGCTGCTTTGGATGCAGCCGAGTATACAGTTGACCTTCTTGGCTGCAAAAGCACATTACTGGTTCATGTCCAGCTTTTCATCCACCAGTACCCCCAAGTCCTTCTCGGCAGGGCTGCTCTCAATCCTTTCATCCATCAGCCAGTATTGATACCAGGGGTTGCCCCAACCCAGGTGCAGGACCCTGCACTTGGTCTTGTTGAACCTCATGAGGTTCATATGGGCCCATTCCTTGAGCTGTCCAGTTCCATCTGGATGGCATCCTGTCCCTTAGGTGTGTAAGCCACACCACTCAGCTTGGTGTTGTCTGCAAACTTGCTGAGGGTGCACTCGATCCCACTGTCTATGTCATTGATGAAGATACTAAAGAGTACTGGTCCCAATACCCCTGAGGGACACCGCTTGTTACCAATCTCCATCTGGACATTAGGCCATTGACCACTACCCTCTGGATGCCACCATCTAACCAATTCCTCATCCACCCAACAGTCCACCCATCAAATCCACTTCTCTGCAATTTAAAGAGAAGGATGTTGTGGGGGACTGTGTCTGAGGCCTTACAGAAGTCCAGATAGACAACATCGGTAGCTCTTCCCTTGTCCCACTGATGTGGTCACTCCATCATAGAAGGCCACTAGGTTGGTCAGGCAGGACTTGCCCTTGGTGAAGCCATGCTGGCTGTCTCAAATCATCTCCCTGTCCTCCATGTGCCTTAGCATAGCTTCTAGGAGGATCTGCTCCATGATTTCTGATTCCTACTCTGTTCCATGAGTAGACCTTCCAGGAGAAGGGTTTTCTTTATTCTTTTACACCAGTGGAATTAAAAAGATAAGTTGAGAATAACAAGTTGAAGTAAACTGTGCAGAAGGTTCCATATAAATACAAGTTACTCTGGAATCTCCTGAAAACAGGTCACTAGATATGCCTGTTACTTTGCTAACTTGCTTGATTTGACTTTCTTTTTTCTTCTTCTAGGTAAACTTCACTTACCAATTCTTGAGGAAAAAGTTTTATATTTTTAGCCAGTTCATGTATGATGAACATATCAAATCCAGACTTATCAAAGACATCAGATTCTTCAGGGAAGTCAAAGATCAAAATGATCACAAGGTATAGTAATTTTTGAAGGACTGAGAGTAACTTGGCTAAAAGAAGTGCTACTTTCATGTGACTGAAGGTGCACCAAATAATAACATTCCTATTATTTAAATGTGTGTCTCCAGGCAAGGTGACAGCTTTTGTCCTAGCAAAATGCAGTGTTACAAACGTCTGTGTTTAGGATGGCTTTGTTTCATTCTGGCTGTTCTGTAAATAAGACGTTGGCCAAAATCATTCTCTCAGTGACCTGAAAACAATGATTTGATGGATCTAAACTTCTGGTCCAAATCATGCTTAACAGTTGTTGTCAGTTTTGAATAATAAGATTATTCAAATTGAATGCAGAATGATGTCAACATGTAGCACATATTCTAGTATGTCAAGATTTGGGGACTAGGGTCTGATTTTTCATGGTGGAAAATTGATTTCTCAACAATGTGAGATAATGTATTTAGTGAAATAGACTGCTAGCTTCTTTGTATGTCAAGTGCTTATTTCTTTTAGGAATACTTTCTTGTTCACAGTAACACTTGTATTTCACTTCTCAGCTTGCAGATGTGGCTTGGACAAATGACTTGTCAACTAATATAGACAGGGAGTTGTATAATTTAAAAAAAAAGCTATAGATGTGAGGTAGGAATACATTGCAAATAGAATTGTATTGACATGATGAAAAAAATAGTTTTTAAAGGAGAGGTGATTATTCTTACAAATTATTCTAAAATATTTTTCTAGTATCCCTTTGAAAGAGCAGATAAATTCAACCGTGGCATCAGGAAACTTGGAATAACCCCGGATGGCCAGAGCTATCTTGACCAGTTCAGACAACTCATAAGTCAAATTGGTATGAAATGCTGTCTAAGACAATGTTATAAATGTTAGACAATGAAGATCTCTTCCATTTAATAATAAATGAACTTTTAGCACAGGTTAAAAATAGGTTTTACTCCAGTCAGATGGAAAACACTTCACTTGTACCCCATGTGAAATAAATATTCTCATCTAATTACACAGAAATGGCCCTTGCATGTCTCAATCTAAAATATAGCTACAGCTTGCATAGATGCCTGTTCCCTTTTAAGTTCTTCTTTTCTTTATGTTGTGGAACTGACTTTTATCCAGATTGAATGTGTCTCCCAGTAAAAAAAATAGTACTCTTAAGTTCATGTATTTCAGAAAATGGCTATATATCCAGCTAAAGTAACTGTGAGTGGTGCATGACTTTATAGTGGTATTTTTAGCCCTTGATACTGTAGATGTGCAGGACAGATCTGAACTTGCAAGCATTTAATGTGCCCAGTGGAAAGAGTTTATACTATTTGGCCGTTATGCTATCACGGAAGTGAACACAACCTTGCTAAGATGATGCATTTGTGTTTTATTTCTCTATATAGACTTGATATCGGGGTTCAATGTAATTCTTTTAACTTGGCTTTCAGAACAGATTCTTTGCCAGAACTATATGGCAACTTTAATTTACATTTCAGAGCTTACAGGGGCTATGAAGGGTCTGTGTGTATTTAAGTAGTTATAAATTACTTCCTTGTTTTTTTTTTCTTGTTTTTAAAGGCAACGCTATGGGTTATGTACGAATGATAAGATCTGGTGGACTTCACTGCTGTAGTAGTGCAATTAGGTACTTCCACAAATATTTCACTTTTCTGTTTGCTCCTTCTCATTCCTTTGCTCCCTATTCATGCTGATATTCCCTAGGTTCTTACCCATCCTCCATAAATTTTGAAAAAGTCTGTTTTTATGCATTCATTGAAGTGGAATTATCAAAACCAGTGCTAGAATTCAGTACTGTACAATCATTGCCATAAACCACTAAAAATCAAACCAATTCTATGGAAAACTGCTGCAAAATAGAATGTACATGTAAGTCACTAGTCCTTAATTAAGTCAGTAATTCCTGATGTTAATCACTTTGAGGGTACGTTAAGGAAAAATAGTACAAGCCTTGATGAACTTGGAAAAAATATTTCTTTGATATTTCTTTCTGTATAGATGATTGTGTTTGTTTAAGGTCATTAAAACATAGTGACTTTTACATACAACGAAATAGTTTTCTTGCAAATAATAGTAAACTTAGAGTTATCAAGGGCAGCAAGTGCTAGAGAGAGGAGATGGTAGCCTGGTAAAAGCAGAAGAACAAATAATGTTGTGTGTGCTTAGAAGTGAATTTAATAGTGCCTGGATGAGGATGGTATGGCAGATGTGATATAACTTCAAGTAAGTAGTTTGAGCCCGGAAGACTGAATTAACTAAGTTATAAATTATGGTAGATTCTTAGTGAACATACACAGTTGAGCATAATCCTAACAGTAAATTTTCAGGTTTGTTCCTGATCTGGAAGATATTGTTAACTTTGAAGAGCTGGTGAAAGAAGAAGGACTCTCAGAAGAAACTCAAAAAGCAGCAAGGTACCCTAACATCATGCTGTTGAGGTCTAGAGCAGGGACAGGGGGAGAGCATTGTAATTTTAAAATTATCAGTGTGGCTATTGGCTGCATTTTGGTGTATGTGTTAAAAGTTCAACTGACCTTATGCAAAAATACTTGCTCTTCTTCAAAGCAGAGAAAATAGAAGCAGTTGTTTTAAAAATGCGAAGTGGCATTTGTACTAATAGACTGTTAGAACCTGGTTTCTTGATAAAATCTTCATGGTTTAAAAGGCTAACAAGCTTCCCTCACCATGTGTCTGACATCAACTTCTAGAATGTTCGGGGCCTTAGGAAAAAAAAGTAGTCTATTTGTAGACTTTTTTTGAGAAAACTAAATCAATAAACGTGATTCAAGGTGGCTGTAGAGGTAGGGTGTAGTCTTGGACACTCTGGTCTGAATACCAGATTGTGGGTGTAGCCTAAGTGAGTAAGCAAAGAAATTTCGAGCAGAAACCAGGTAACACATTGATTATCCTTTGCAGGCAGTTGGACTCTGTCCTCAGTGACCTCACACGTAACTTTGCAGAAGGAACGGAGTACTTCAAAATGCTTGTGGATGTATTTGCTCCTGAATTCCGCAGTCCAAAGAATATGCATTTGCGGAACTTCTATATAATTGTTCCCCCATTGGTTAGTATTTTTCTGTGTACCAGTACTTATTTTTTAAAAAAAAGCATCAGATCGGATTTGTGTTTAAATATTTTGTACTAGGCTGTTGACTAGCATATTCTACTTTCTTCCCTCATTGAGTGGGATTGTTTTGAGTGTGGCTTTGCTGATAGTTGTGCAAAGCTATGTTTTTCTTTATTTACATCAATTCATGTACTAGCACTTAAAAGGTAACTTTAAAAACTACTTCTGTTTGAATCAAATGTGGAGAAGCCGAGATGAAAAAGGAGGAATTGTAACAGCAAGGATGAAAGGAGTTTAAAACCACGTTCTTCAGCTCTAATGTGGTGCTCGCTCTGCATTGCATTAGGTATCTTTAGGCTCTTTTAATATCATGTTCTAATGCAGTAAAATTGGGGCCCTCTCTGTTGCAATTGGACCTGCTTTTGCTAATAAGCTTTCTTTAAAAAACAGTCCAACTGAATTGAGGTGATGCACACTTGAGTGTAGCATTCTGGACATTTGAAAGCAGTTCAGTTTGAAGGCCTAAATGATCTAAAACAGATTCATGTGTAACATCCCATCTTAGAAACTGATTTGGAATGCCGATAAGCCATAAATTTAAGACTTAGAGGACAGGTATGTCATGGTGATAGAAGTGAGGGGAAAGTAAAGACTCATGACACATAGTTTTGTTCTTTTTCCTTCCGGTTTGTGGAGTTTTTTCTGACAAATACAGTTTCAGGAATATACCATCCATTTTAGTTTTAAAAAGGCATTTCAGTGTAGTTAAATTTGAAACTGTCATAGGTTTTCAAGAAGTTGTTAATGTACACACACTTCTGTGTCTCAAGAGTAGTTACTGCATACAAACACATACCTGTTGCTCGATATTATTACCTGGATCTATTGTTCAACATCATCATAAATGTAAGACTATTGAAATATTTTGACTGTTTTCTAAATAGAGTGAGATAATATCCTGTAGCTTTAAAACACTAATATCTTTAAGCTTTCCAGGAACCTGGGCTATTTTAATTATCCTTTAATTGTTTACATGTTTACCTCTAGTACACCAAGAGAATGTGAAGTGATAGTCTGACAAGAACAGGAAAGATGAGATGTACCTTTTGGTTTTCTACTTATGCATATGTTTTCGAAAGCTTAGAAAAAGGACAAGTTTTCATACAAAAATGCCTAATGATGGGAGACACAATTAGCATAGTTTTGGGCATGGAATTATATTCATAGGTAACAGCATGTATGTGAATACCTTTAAAAATTTCTGAGTCTCTCTTGATGATTCCAAGACAGCTTTTCACTCTTCCAGACACTTAATTTTGTAGAGCATTCAATCAGTTGCAAGGAGAAATTGAATAAGAAGAACAAAAGTGGAGCATCTTTCACTGATGATGGCTTTGCCATGGGTAAGTTTCAGCCTGGTGACTAGCCTTTGGGTAAGCCAACATAATAAATATTTGCAAGAAAAGTTTTGTTTATATTTTTTATGTTCCCATAATTAAAAAGTCTGTAACTTAAATTTGATCTGTCTTGGCCTCAGCACCATGGATTTGAGGGCTGCTGTTGTGTTCAAAGTCTCCTAAGCATGGAATAGCTGAGTATGGGAGCAGGCAGTATTGTTGTATGTTGGTGCTCTCCAATTTCTTTCAAAGCTTGCAGACCTCAGCAGATGAAAAAGTATGCAAGTCTTTGGATAAGTTGTGAGGTTTTCAAAAATTGAAGCTTGTTATGTTTTACAAATTGAGTGTTGACTTTGGTACATGGTTTGTTGATGACTATAGGTGTGGCTTACATTCTGAAGCTTTTGGATCAGTACCAGGAGTTTGATTCTCTGCACTGGTTCCAGTCTGTTAGAGAGAAGTATGTGAAGGAAATAAGGGCAGTAGCTAAGCAACAGAATGTGCAGTCCACCAATCAAGATGAAAAACTACTACAAACTATGAACCTTACCCACAAGCGACTGGAAGTTTGTTTACAGGTATAGCATGGGTCTAGTTATCTGTTCTGTATTGAGTTCTGCACTTACCCATCGCAATTCAGGTATCTGTTTTCTGACGGAGTTTATCAAAAGCAAAAAACATAGAACATTGTCTACAGCAACAATGCAAAGAGTATAAAGACTTGAGGTGTGTGATCTGAAGAGGTTGTTAAATGTTTGTGATCCTTCAGTGAAGGAGGAACTTGGAAGTTGATTGGAAGTCTTTGTCCCATGGAGTTTGAAATCTAATGCAACTAAAACCTACATGCTTAAATAGGAGAGAATAACGTTTTGGTTAAACTTGATTTTGCATAACACTGTGAACCCTCAGAGTTCCTTGTGTGTTCATTCTGAGCTGCTAAGTTTGAATGATGCAGTAGCTGTCAAATAGAGGAAACGTGCACCTGAATCTTGAAGCGTAGTGGTTCAGGTTTCATTGGTGGTATAAAAGCATTCTCTTTCTCTGCTCTTGATTTGAGGAGGCTGTGGGACGAATCTGTAGTGGGCTATTTATATATAGCCCATGATTACATTCTCTAAAAGCACATCTGTTGTTGAAATAGATAAAGCCCTGTACGTCCTCATGACTCCCACGAGTGTGCACTGTGTCTGATCCTCTGCTGTTAAAAAAACCACATCACTGAACCTTGTTCAAAAACTCATCAAGCTTGTGGTCATTTAAATTACTGGCTTGCATGATCACCCATGGGCAAGTTCCTCCAAATTCTCACTGCTGCTACAAACCTCATTTTCAGCGTCAGTAGATAGGTGACAGATTTATTGCACTGATGCTGCTTTGCTTAAATTACCCTTTAAAGTTTTTGGCTGACATTTGCTTTGTAAAATGCATGTGAACGAAGTATGAATGGAGGAAGATTTTTCAAGAGCATTTAAGTCATTTAGATATTGAAATCTAGTTGCCTTATAAATGGGACTTTTAAGAAGTATCTATCGGTCTACAGATTTGTTCTTGTGATACACTGACACTTCTCCTCTGTATCTTTTCCCTTAGGAATTTGAACTCCTTTATTTCTCACTAAGTAGTGCAAGAATTTTTTTCAGAGCCGATAAAACTGCAGCAGAAGAAAACCAGGAAAAGAAAGAAAAAGAAGGTGAGCAAATGCTGTATGTAGAACATTTTGGCTCATGAGAGAGTGTCCCTTAGTAGGGAAAGTGCTTTTTTCTTTTTTTCATAGCTACTTTCTTGGTAGTGGGTTGATTTGGTATTCCAGAAAGTTTTATGGGTCAAGGATGATTGAGGAGTCAAGAACAGTTCAGAGGCCATCTTTGGAATGGGTGAATTGTAATCTGGGCTTGGAGAGGGAGGCAAAAGAACCCAACACCACAAAAAAATCCAACCAAACCAAAAAAGTCTGGAACAGGGAGAATTGCATTCTTGCAGTAATAGTAAATTCAGTAACTTCAGCATCGTACTTACCTTGTCAATTACCAGTTTTGACAATGACAGCCTTTTCTGCACCACCTTAACTGATGTGAAACAAACTGCTGTGTTTCACTAGTTGTTTAGCAGCTATTTTTCCACTTATGTAGTGGAAAGATCATAGGCAGATGATGTGGATACTATATGTGACTTTCAGATGTTTATGATATATTTTGGTCTACCGTTGAATTATATTCAAAGGGTAAGATCTTTAATTTCTGCTATGGTCTCTTGACTAAGTAACATGGGTATTTTGTGGTTTATATTCATGCTTATATATTCTCCTTCATGAATTCTGGGAGATTCTTTTGGGTATAGGAAAATTCCTTTCAAAGAAGTGAGAATATTCCCAAGGATTATGATATAGAAGTGCAGTTCAGTCACAAGTTACTTAGAAACTCAGTTAGCGGTATATTAAAAATTGAATTGGTAACTGATTTTCCACTGTAGTTCTGACAAAGACTTGTGAGGTTACAGTCACTGAACCAAAGATCAGTTTTTCTTCTGTACTAGGGAAATAGTTTGCAAAGAAAGAAGTCTTTTAGCACGAATTTATATTTGATCATATTCAGTGATGTTGCTCAAATAATAGTTCAGCTCAAAAAGGAAAAAAACCCCAAACAAATAAACCAAAAAACCTACAAGCATTGTGATGAGTAAGAATAGACCTATTACCCTGGCTTCTTTAGGGGAGCATTCTGTAGAACAGCAGTTACTTAATTATATTTCAGGTTAAATATTCACTGTTGTGCTATGTGTTCAGTCCTCTGTAAAATGCGTGTTGTGGTGAGAGAAGCTTGCAACGTGTAGCAGGGGGAAAAGATTTGAACATGGTGATATCTTTGCCTTCTACTGTAATATTTGGACTTGGACTCCGCAAAATATGCAAGCGTGTGTATGTAATCTTTACACAAGTTCTACTGATCGAAGAAACTTTGCACCCCAGGTAGAGATTTCTTCATAGGGCCAGGACCCTTCATGTTGCAAGGTCAGTTTGCATATGCTGACCATGGTATACTGTATAGAGTGTGTTACGACATCAGCATAATATATATGCTAAGACTTTGTTTTTACTGCCTTGAATAAAATGTTAAACATGATCCATGTCTTCAATTTTTATTTTTTAGAAGAATCTGTCAAAGCAAGCAACGGAGACCTTTCCAACTCTACGCCTGCAGATCCTATTGTGAAATGATATGGCTGGTATGGGTGATGATTACTTACTCAATTCATGTTCTTGTCGTCATCAGTAACACTCTAGGGGTAGAAGCTCTGGATTTGATTTACTTGCTCTGTTAAACCCAAGAGAAAATGTACAGTAGTATACTAGTATCCAGTCGGGCTAGGTCTGTGTTTGTCTGCATTTCCTGTAGAAACTCCTATTTTTCAGGAGTTTACATTATTTACAGCACTTTCTTTAGATTGAAAATAATTACATAACCTGTTGACCTTGGAGGTAGTTAAAGTACAGATGTGCAGATCAAAAAAAAAATCTTACTACGTTTTTAGATGCATTCTTGCATCTCTAACACAGCATTTTAAGAAAAAAAGACCAAAAGACTCATTGGCCATTGGTCTAAGATTTGAGCTGGAGCATCCCTTCAACAAGAAGAAAAAAAAAAAGCAGCAAGATATTGTGTGTATCTGTTGTCCAAAAAATAATTCAGACATGTTTTTATGCAGTCCTGTTGTATTTAATGCAGTCAGATTACACTGTAGGTGTAACAGTGTATGTTAACAGTGTGTGTTAAAGCTATTACACAAAATGGAAATCCTTATTAATGGTTTATTCTACAAACCCTTGTTATTACTGTAGATAGTATTTGCACTGTGGGAACTTAAGATCCTATCAGGTGTTTATTTTCCCCTGCTGTTTTTTCCCCCATATCAGAGAATGGGAAAACCGGAAAAGTGAACATAATAAATTACTTCTCATTTCATACCGAAGGTCTGATTTGCATCCACAGAAGTAAGGAAATCCAGAGCCAAGAGAGAACCACAATCAGCTCTTCCTTTTATGACCAGGCACTGTGTGATGGGTGTCTGTAACTATTAAGTGATCTTACACTTCATGAATATGCTGTGCCTAATTACAAGTTTCAGCCTCATTTCTGCATTTCCTAGCCTTTGTAGGTCTGTTGTACCATCTGTGTTGTTCATATAGTCTTACATGCCTGATGATTAACAATAATTGCACTGCAGGCTTCAGAAGCTGCTGAACACTGTGAGAACTCTGTATTAATATAACACCTGTTAATGCCTGCAAGTAGAGGTTCTAGGTTGTGCAAGAGTTACTCAGATTCTTAAGTAGCCAGACTTAGCCTAAAAGTAAACACCACTTTCATTAAAAGATACAGTTGTGTTTTAACCTCCCAGAACATAAAACACTTCTAGGTCTTACTAACTAGAATAAACTACTCTAGTCAGTCCAACTGAGAATTACTTTTTGGGGGGGTGGGGGTTGGCACTCTTAACTGTATTTTTTTAGACCATACTTGCCAGGTTCTTTCATCTCTTCTAATTACAAAAAAGGTAATGTTTTAATATAAATGGTTCAGATTGTTCTACCCACCCTTGGGTCAGTGGCTAAGACAACTCCTGACAGACTTCTGATTCGCCCTTTCCTGCCAGTCACTTCAACATTCAGAAAGCTGGAACAAACGTTTTGTTGCAACTGGAAAGACCAGACTGATAGGAAAGCCCTTTTATTGGTTCTGAAAACATGACACAGAAGCATCATGGATTGTTTAAATCAGCTGGCCTCATTGAGGTTTTTATTTTTAATTCATCATAACTGCAGAGGCTGCCCTAAAAATGCTGCATTAATTGATTTATATTTTTGCTTTCTCATTTTGATACAGGTATTTTTTTCATAATTCATCTACACTTTCTTTTCTGACCAAATTGTGCCCGTACCGAACACCCACTAGCACTGCTGAGATCAGCATTCTGGCTGCTGGTGCTAATTTCCATACTGTTGGAATTGCAGTGTACATATTTCCATATTCCGATCTCCTCCAAAGTCACCCAAGTTCTTGGCTTGGTGTTGCCAAGTACTATGTTTCCTTGTTTCCTTCTTCCACAGCAACTGTAGAATTGCATATAGATGGTGTTCATTTCCACCAGGACGGAGCTGCTAGGTACTGTCAGGACATTACCGGCGTTCTAAGGAGTTCTGCACTTGTCTTTTCCCTTCTCCCCCCCTTTTTTTTTTCTTTTCCCTGGAAAGACACTGTCTCGGATAGGTAATGCTTTGCAGTTGAACCTAAACTGAACTGTGCATTTTCTTAATGTATGGTGGTTACCAAACTCATGTAGTTCTGGTGATGGAAATTCTACAGGAAAGACGTAAGCCTATTTTTATAGAACCCTGTTTAATCTGAGACCTGAATGTATACTATATGTGGCAAATATATATACATACAGACAAATATGTACAGTGATAATAGAGCTATTCTTGCTAATACAGGACAGTAGTTTATATTTACAGTTTTTTTCTTTTTGTCACATAGCAGCATATACATGCAGAAAACTTTTGTCATCTGAAATACAAGGTGGGTCCTGGATGTATCACACCCCTCTGTATCAGTGAGGTCATGTTAAATCCTTCTTTTCCCCCACAAGGGTCTGGAAGGGGTGCAAAATTCTTGCTGTGGTGCTACTAATATTTTCATTGCTTTTACCCTCCTCTTCTGATTAGAAGAACAAAATGCACCCTAACTGGTTGTCTGGAGATGACACAATGGAGCTAAAACAAAAAATCCTCCAAACTAAGCCTAACAACATGCTCACTCAAAATGCCCAGAGGTGATAAAGTGAGGAGGATGAGTTTGCGGCAGGGACACAGAACAGATCTTCAGGTTTTTTCCTCCATGTTGGGGGCAGAACAGGCTGACGGTCAGTCTCTCCCCCTTGAGAAGGCAGATGCCACCACTGTCCTTGTCTGTGCAGTCTTGTGACGAGGTTGTTGCATGGAGAAGTGGTGGCAGCAGTGCTTGAAAAGGTCTCAACCTGCTTCTGGTATGCAGCTGTGCCCTTTTACACCAGAAGCTGCAGCACTGCCCTGCCGTTCCTCCTTGCAGCATTGTGGTGAGGGGAACAAAGCACAGCCCATGCCTGACTTGAGGTCAAAAGGCATTTGCATTGACTGGTGATAAGTGATGGCCCTGGCAGCACCCAGCTGGTCTGTGCTTCACTGGGAAGTGAATGGCTGGTGCTGGAGGGAAGATTCTGGAGGTCCTAATGTGGTCTGTAATTAGAAGTAAATTTGAGTTTTCATCTGATGTCCATCAACAACAGCTGTTTTCAGCTTCTCAGGTACAAAGGACCAAATGTAACACTTACTTAATGTTTCCTAACTCATTGTACAAAAGGGTATTTTGTTACCTCAGTCTCTTTGTGAGTAGAGAACATTATGTACATAAAACTCTGTTAATAAATGTAATTTTGAGAACCTCATTCTTAGTGTCTTCAGTACCATCAGTTCAGCAGGTGTTAATTTTTTAATAAGAGACAGCTTCAACTTTTACATATGAAGAAGTTTTGTGTCAGTTACCAGCAGTTTTTTTCCAGGGTTCTTTTAAACTTTCAACAACTAGCTAAACTGAATTTATTTAATGTCACACACTTGCAAACAGGGATCTATCCAATGCTGTAGCACAGATTCTGCTCACAGAAAGTGTAGTTTCCTAATAAGTGCTTTGGAAGAGTTAAATTAAGCTAAAGAATTTCAGCCATTTGGTCCAGTTATCTTGATTAATACAAACTATGCCACAGATTACACCCCCCCACACACTAACTACTGTTTATTTTTTTTTGTTGTTGCAAAGTACAGTTTTCACGTTTTTGGGTTAAACTGGAGAGGGGAAAAAAATCTAAACTCATTAGCCAAATACATACAGTCTCTAATTTCAGGAAAGTACTATGAGACTAGTCAATACATTGTAGACTTATCTAGAATTTTATTGCTCAGTTTCTTAAAACCACAGATTGCTGGTAGACTCAGCTGCTGTATGTCACCATAATGTTAAAAATACAAAGAATTCTTATTATAAAAGTACTTATTTGTCCTACAATTATCATCTCTGGCAACTTAGCTTTTAAGAAACCTAACCATAGAAAAACTGCACACAACTAACATGCCACAGTCGTTGACTACTTCTGATGTTTGCATGTCAGTGGTATTTAGAATAATAAATCAAGGAGGTGCATTATGTCCATTATTTAATTACAGAATGTGTGAGTGTGGTCCCCATGAAGGTAAGAGTAGGCACTTAGATTTGCTTTTTAAGCTTATTCTAGATGCAGTATAAAAATAGATTATATTAATAGGAAAAAATTTAGTGTTTAACAAATTGTTTTGTAAATAGGCTAGTACAAAAGAGAAATCTTGTTATACTTAGACTGGACTAAAAATAACTTCATCTGAAAATAAAGTAAATAGTGCATTTTCAACCTTCATTCAGATGCACATAATGATGCAAACTATGGACATTGACTATGGTAGGAAATCTGAGGCCTGATACTTGTTAAAGGAGCTGACAGCTTGCACTAATTTCAGTGGAACTGTAGGCTGCTCACCATGGAAATCTGAAGGAATGACATTGACCATGGCCAACAGCTCTGCTGCCCTAACTACCAGCAACAAGGGGCTACTGCTGAAACGTTCCCCAAGACTGTCAGCTTCCCAGACACACTACACATTTCAAATGCAAAATGCCTCTAAGGTCAAGTCCCAGGTTGTAAATCGAGGGGAAACTCCCCTGCAAAGACACCAGGTGCTCTCTCACAAGAAGATGGAAGCTGGCCTTGCGGGTGCGCAGATGACTGAAAACCAGAGATTCTTGCAAAACTACTCCCTGCTCCCACAGGCTGCAGGAAATGCCAGGAGTTTGTCATGCTTCTGACTCCTCCCCTTCTTCATGTATGGCTCCATCCTCTTCTGAGTGATCATGCAGAAGCATGAACTTTCCATCATTTGTTAATGGCACAGACTTCATTAGCTGAGCTAACGCTTCTGGGTCCTGAAGAAAGACACACAAAAAAAAAAAAAAAAAAAAAGAGTTCAGCCAGGCTGCAGCAATCTTTCAGAGTTTTCCACAGTACCTTCCACACAGGTTTCCCAGTACATCTTGTTAAAGTTTTGCAACTTTTTTTTTTTAATGGCAACCTTCAGTCTGTTATTGAACATAAACAATCCCTTTTGGTTCAGTAAAACCATCACTCAGGTATATAAGAAAAAAAGTAATTAATTTTGAGCCTTTATTTTGCTGTTCTTATCTGGTATTGATGTAACTACTGAAAAACAAGGAGAAAAGTAACTGTCTAAATAAATTATTATCTATACCTGTGCTTATTGCCTGTGACTAAAAGCTCATTCCTGCAACTTGCTCTGAAATCTTATGAGCAAAAATACAGAGCAAATATTGATGTATTAGTGTCACATTTGTATATAGATAAATTTATCTACAAGGGGCTAGGTAACTTTGCCGTTCATTTTAAGTGCAAAAACACCCAGTGTTTCCCTTCACCCTAAAGGAGGAATAGGAGTTTCTAAAAGTGAACCAGCAATGTGTGACTGACACTTCATCCCAAAGAGTTTGTTTGAACAACTGCATTTGTATAGTTCTGAATTTGATTTAGGGTGGCAAATTTTATCTTGAATCAAGCTACTGCAAAGTCAAACTGAGTTGCCTTTTGCATGGACTACTCAGGGGCTGTGCTAAATAATGTCTGCAAAACTTTGTCATTGGGAGGAACAGCAGTTCCTTTTTCTCACGCACACCAGAGGTACCTGGAGAATGCAACCAAGAGCAGAATGTGATGAATCGCATCACAGACATGGGGAATGAAGCAAACTTACCTTTTGTGCCTCAATGATTTCTTTTCCCAAGCTAATGGCATAGCAAATCTAAAAAAAGAAATGTATGTGGAGTTCAGTTTTGTTTGGGGTTTTTTGTTCCTTAATTGGGACTAGCATGCAGAAGTGTCAATGAAAACTTAGTCTTAAATATAGGCCGAAAAGCAGAGGTGGAATACCAATTCACCCTGCTAACTACATAAAACTATCTTAGTTTCTGCTTCAAAGCTCACTTCGGCTGGTACATCTTTGTACTCAAGTCAGTTTTATTCACCAAACTTTATTTCCAAACCTGGTAAATCTTTTCTACTGCATGTAAGAGTCTTACTTTTTTAAAGACAAAAATTCCCCAGCACGTATTTCTAATAGTCTGTTATTACCACAAGCAGCAAGCACCCAGTGGTGTTACCACAGCAGGGCTGTCTCGCCTCTGAAAGCTTTACAGACATATGTGTCTCGCCATAGCTAACATTCATTTTTGTTAGTGCTGGTGCCAGACGCACACACCCCTTCCCCTCTCTTAGTGCTAGCATCAGCAATCGCATCCTTTCCTCCCTGTTGTACATGCTGCTGCATTATCTAGGAATTTGGTCCTTTTTAGCCATAAGCCATCAAAGGCTTGCATGTTAAGGCATACTTTCCCGGCAAGAAATTGAGCTGCTCTTGCTTCTATCACATTGTTTCCCAGACGGGTAAGCCAGGAAGCCTAAAACCTGTTTTCTAAATGAAGTATTTTATTAAATGTTATGCAAACCTTTTCCCCTTCTGTGTTGCTCTCAAAAATATACACGCTCATGGATTCTTCTCCCAGAGTCTCACTGAGATGGACCACAAAGCCAATCAGTCGCCTGTTATCCTGATGAGCAGCAAACTGTGTCACAGTGGTGAGTTCAAACTGGAAAAGTGTAAGGAATTTATTTTTTTAACTAGCATACAGTTAGCTTGGTCAAGAGCTCAAGTTCCCGTGACTGAGTATTCAAAGCTGTGGTAGAAAACCAGATTCAAAACAAAAGTTACTTACACTTGTTCGTGTAACTTGTGTTTGAGGATCTATTAACCTGCAATTACATGTAAGGGGGGGGGGGGAAAGTAAATTATTTTAGAGTGCTTCTTGGTAATTTCAAGGTGCTTTATAATAGTAAGGCATCACTAGAGCAATTTTACAGATGAGGAAACATACGCACAGAATCAAATGCTTTATCTGTGATGCAAGTCAGTCAATGGCAAGGTTCAGCTCTAGACCCTGACTCTCGGCTGCCTGACCTGTATAGGTCATAGTGATTTGGTAAGCGTCCTGGGTGCAAGGGCTAATACACTAATATTAGTATGGACATAACTGCACTCCAGCTAAAGTGAAGGTCTTGTGCCAGCATACTCTACAGTGACAATACTGACAACAGGACACTGACGGCCCTCTTGCTGTTACTACATGTAAGGAAAGAGAATCTTCCAATGCATTTTTTTGCATCTTTTTCTGTCTCTTTGCAGGGCCTTATAGTCCCACTGCATCCCCTAACTTTTGGTAGGATGTTCTTACAACTTAGTCAGGAGGATGATTTCTAGATACTACAGACTAAGAAAAAGAGACATTTTTATGAAGTAATGTGAATCTCAGGATCTTGTTCCCTCAAAGGGTGTATTTCTTGGAAAAACAAAACCAAAAATATTTTATTAATCACAAGTTGTATGAAGAGAACAGAATGTTGACAAGTTGAAGGTTTTACAGTACCTCAAGTTCTTGCTGGTGACCATGAGATGTGATTCAGTCATACGGAATATGTTGTGAATGGCACGAGCAGCTAACACTTGTCTCATAGCTTCATAGATCACCTCACTTGTATCATCTGACTGAACAGCCATAGATCCTAAAAACCGAACTACGAACATCTGCTGCAAGAGCGAATCTGGAAGATAAAAGGCGTGACTTCCTTCACTGTATTACTTCACTTTTCCAGTAGCTGAAGTCATCAAAAAAATTACTTTTTCCACTTTGGAAATTCAACAGTAAACCCATGGGTGGTGACTGTTGTGAGTGGTGCCTTCGTGCTACGAGCCAGGCAGTGCTCTGACCCAGTTTTAAACAGTGCTTGAACTGGCAGCAAGCAGGGGTGGGGGGAAAACAAAAAGTTGCTTGGAAGCTTTGAAAGTGTAACCGGTCCTTTATGCCTTATTTGCTTAGCTAGTAAAATTCACTTGCCTATGATGTGATCAGGTGCACATAAACTCTGATAAATTTATGATTGTGCACAAGCCTTGGCTTCCATCAAATTAACTCTTATCTTCACACCTTGTACATTCCTCTCTTTCTTCTATGTCCTTCTGACCTTCCATGCAGCTGGTTCCAGCGAGGTTTTCATTAAATCCTATCACCCTAAGGCTCCTATTTACAGCTAAGTAGCCATTATGTGACAAAGCCGCTGTTTGATCAGGCTCCCTTTATGATTGGTGGTGAGCAAGGTAAAGCGGGATCAGCCCTGCTGAACACGACTGTTCAAAGGCCACAATGCCTGTGTCTACATCACCCAAGACGCCACAAAGATTGTTACGCATCAGCGTGAGCTGAGCTACGCAGATCGACTGGTGCAGTATGAGACGCAGGGCAGTCACCCAAGCACTGTACTCTCTAACGCGTGCTGCAGCGGAGCCAGGCGCTGCTGCTGCTGCCGCTGGTGCAGCGGTGCCTGCTTGTCACAGCTACTCTGCTGCCAGGCAGCTCGCAACCATCCTACCTCGCAAGGGGACAACACACGCAAGTGTTCAAATCAGTACATTCTGCGAGTAGTTTTCTGACAGGGCTGTGGGTTCCAGACAGCAATGGTAACTGGCACAGATGGAGAGGAGAACAGCCAGGATCTGAGCCCTGCGTGTGCTGGGAGAGGAAGGTTAGAAGTGCTGACTTTTACTGGCATGTCGCTGGGAGGAGGGAAAGGGAGCAGCAGTGAGAGACTCTCCCTTTGCTGAAAGAGGCACGTTGCTGCTGTGAGGTATATGCTGGGCCTCTGTGAGATTTAGATTGTGCATTTCGGAGTACAGGTGGGTAAGAAATGGCTATTAAGCAGCCTCAAACTTGAGCAGAATTATAATACAGTCCCATCCAACCCTTTCTAAAGGAGTCAACAACTACTTTTCTGGTTTTTAAAAAAGAAAGAAAAAGAATGAAAGACAAAAACCAAGCAAACCAAATCTTTTTGCCTTGAAACATTTGAAATAAACCTAATCTGAAATACAGCTTGGACTGTAGGAAAAGGTGTTTGTTTTCACAGGTAGTGATGTTTGAAAGACTACTTCTGAAAGGTGACTACCATCAACTGTATTATGGATCTGTTAGCCCTGCACCATGGTGTCAGGTGCTTTCATTAAGAGACACTAGATAGCTGACAGCTGAACTAGGCCTAAAATGGTGACTAATTTTATCTGGAAAAATGAAGCACTGACCTTCCTCCTCATCTTTGCTGCCATGTTCAGATTCCCCAAATGGGTTTGCACGCCTACGAAATAAGAATAAAACTGTAATTACAGATTCTAGTCACCACACACACATGCTGCAATACCTAATTTTCTCCTCTGAAATCACTCTGTTAAAGTGATCTATCACTGACTCTGGCCATACCTGCCACCTCTGTTCTGGTCCAGGAATTCTGTGGCAGGCAGGACGATATCAAATTGAATTGGTGTTCCAGGAGCAATGAGTTGTGCGGAGTCTTGAATGCCAGCTGATTCACTGGGAATTATTTTATCATTTTCCATATTCTTTACATTCTGGCTAAAATGAAAAAGGAAAAAAAAAAAGTTTCCATCAGTGACACTCAATATTTGCCCTGGAAGGGATTATTAAAAAATCCAAAGCAGGATTGAACCACTATACATAAATAAGAGTGTTTTCCCATTTACCTGCTACTGAGTACTCTATTAAAATCTCAGTTTATCTTTTTGTACATAAAATTATTTAGGAAAAAAGTAAATGCTGGTATATTAAACCTGAACTCAGATCAACTCTGAGTGTGGGCAGACCTTCTGCAGTAGGTTGCTGTTTGGCTCTAGTGGCCATATTTACAACTGCATTATCAGTTCAAACAGCAGAGACCTGGACTTGTGTCTACAGGTGTAAATGGCAATCCTGACATCTTTTTAAGATCTTACTTGGCCACAGGCTTCTTACAATGTGTTAAGAAGAAGTGTTACACACTGGATCAGACTTCTTCCTGCACCTTTTCTGAAAGAGAATGAAATTTTAAGTTTCCCACAGCTACAGAAGGCATAGCTATGCCCATTACCACATATGGAACACTGGGTTTACTAGCAGCACCTTTCTACCTCTAGAAAGTTTTCTGTTTGCATACAGATGTAAAAGTGACTTGGGAGATTAGCTGTCAATGAAATAGCTATTTCCTTTGCCCAGTGAAATAGATGTCAATACTATTCTATTTATAAATCTGTAATCAAAGTAAAACAGCTGTACTGTGAATAAAATTAGAAAGAAATTGACTGGCATTCCCCATGGCTATAGGGAATCTTTGGAATTTGTAAGCAATCATAAATCATAGTAAAGTCACTGGCCTGAGAGGCAGTGAAATCCAGATATGGAAAGGGTTTGAATTTCTAGAAGTAAATATGTGAGTAAGAATTTACAATTTCCTGACAGAATTTGCAAAGAAGTCTCTTCATGTTGAAATCAGTGTGACACAAATTTGCCCTGTTTTATTTATCACACTGCTTCTGAAAGCAGGATTTCAGTGCAGCACTGCGCTTCAAAGCCAACTCTGATGATGAATTCTGAAGAATTCCCACTGAGCAAGACGTGAGCATCATGCGGACACAAAAAAAGTGATACATAAAACATATTTTGAATATAAGCATAACCTACAGCATTATTAACCATTTTTGAAGGAGAGGAGCTTTATTGATTGAACTGAATGAGCACAAAAGAATAGTAATTATTCTGACAGCTGTGTAAGGTATATTCCTGTGGCAGACTGACAGGACCTGCCTGAGGCAATATGCAAAAATATACTTCCTTCAATGTATACTGGGTACTCTGCTGTGTTACCCACATTACAAATCATTCCCTTACCGCAAAGCACTTACAAGTAAAGCATTGTGTTGTGTTTCTGAAGAAACAGCAAAATCCCAACGGCAACCACAAGGAGCTTCGAAGTTGTGATGTGGAGCAATAAGCGTTACCCTCAACACTTAGTATCTCGGTAGGAAACCGAGTAGAGGAATTTGCTGGAACACACAGGCTTGTAAAGCCAGGGCCTAGACCGGGCTTTCTCCTGGGTGACTGTTGCCCTGTAAAAAGGGCATGACCAAGCACACAGCCTCTAGTCTGTACAAGTGAGAATGTTACCTGGGGTGGTGAACTTCGTGTTTTTTCCCAAAGCTGGTAATGGGAGTCACTGCTTGTAGGGCTGTCTGATTTAACTTGATTGCAGCTGCCTACAAAAACACGACCAAACAGCTCTTATACACACTTACTTTACATTGCCATGTAAAGAACAATGGGGAAGCAAGTTGGAAGGAACGGACTGAAAGACAGAAACAAGCTCCCACCTCTGGATTGTCGGTGAGATAGATCTGTCTGGAGATGTTGTTGATGGCACATATCCACTGGAAGGGAAAAGTGAAATTGAACTCTGCAAGCTCACTTGTATACAAGAATAACAGCATTAAGAAAATATTTTTACCTCCTCGTATTCTTTCTTGCTTTCTGCTTGAAGGGTTATACCCCTAAAATAGAAACATAGTGTATCAGTGCTAACAGTGGACACCAGGACTGTTTGACTCCAGGTCTTACAACAGCGTCACCAAACTTTGTATCTATTAACCATCAAAGGAACAAAAATCACGAGTAAGCTGCAGCTAAAGGATACCGCATGCACTGTTCAGGCAGTTGTGGGGGAGCATGGGAAGGAACATGCTTTTAAACACAGAAAGGTTTACTGTTATTTTAGCAAGCATGTTCTACATGAAACAGCATCTGAGAGGGTAAGTGTGACTGGCTGTCCTCCAATGAAACCTGTCTCATACGCTTTGCCTGTAGGAGTAGTGATCTGAAAGCAGTATCTTCTGTCTTCACAGTCTACAGCCATAACAGAGCAGTTGTCCAGGTCCTGAATCAATCCTCCAGCTACTGCTCCCCTTGGCTGACACATCAAGTTGCCACCTTGAGTGAAGAAATACAGTCTCTCCCAAGTTGTAGTCACCAGACCTGTTTTACTGAAGAGAAGATGCAGTGATAAAGAGTCATTACTATTCAGAAGTGGCTCCAAACATATATGAAATGGCAAACACATCCTGATGCTAATCTTTATGTTCAACCCTGGAATTTTTTTTATGATGATTCTCTGTTAAGAAATAAAAGCAGTACCTATTCCTAGCAGAGACTAATTCTTAATGAAAGCTGAAGAACTAAACAAATTCCCAACATCCCAAGTTAAAAATATTCTCTGCAGTATTTGCTAGTTAAGGAATAAAATAAATATTGGTATCAAGTAACTGACATGAAATACTATTAAGCTGAATAAAAAAAAAAACACCACAAGTATTTTCAAGCTGAAGAGCAGCATGAGCAATTTCAGCACAGAGAATCATCATTTTTTAACAAAGTATCTTCTGCAAGCAGTATCTCAGAGTCCATCTTCTCCCTAGCTATGGAATCCTGTTATACTGTAATCCAGCTCTTAGATGCTATGAGAAATTACTGTGTCCACTCACAAAAAAAAAAACCAAACAAACTACAAGTCAAATAGAAATAAACTGATTATTTAATCAATCATATAAGCAGGGTTACTATATGCTACCGATATACATAGCTCTTGTGGATGTTGATGGAAGATTTTATTTGGAAAATTCGCAGAGGTAACTATGTATGGCATACATTCAAAATTATGCATTTGTATAAAGCTTTTGTTTATGTAAAGGAGGTAATTTATGAAAACCTATATTAACTACAAAATATAGCTGTTTTCATTAGCCCTAAGAACTGGTAACAATCTGAACCCAGCCCCACCCATTTCTAATTTTTAGCCACTTGAATGCAGGAAATCATCCCTGTAGATTAATTCAACCAGAATTAAACTTCTGTTTTCAGGAAAACAGTCTCAAATGCCTCTAATTTGGTTTAAGCTTCTAAAATACATTTCCAAAGATGACAGAGATACTTAGGAGCTGAACAGTACAGCTACCACAGTGATTCAGGAGCCTCAAACATCATTACCTGAGGAGTCTTTATGACCTAAAAAAAAAAAAAAAAAAAAAAAGTAGCAACTAGTCAGCAACTAAACAAACCAGCAGGTATAAACAGTCATCTTACTTTCTAAGATTAAGGTAGCCAGCCTTCTGGATGAGATTTCTATTGATAGCAGGTGAAGTTGTATCAGAATCTGGGGTGTAAACAGATTCATTAACTGCAATTAAATCCTGCTGGGATATCCTCATTTTTTCAGCTTCAGCATCCAGCTCTCCCTGTATGCTGGGGAAAAAAAGAAAAACCACAAGAAACTCAAAGCCATCATCAGTCAATTTATACCAGGATATATCTAACATCTGTAAGCCAAAATGAACAAAAATACCATTTGAGATTATATTGTAGAGTAGTGCAAAGATTAAGTTCATTTTTAGAACAGAAATATATATATAATATTTTATATAAATTTATATATATATTTTATATAACTATTAATGTATATAATATAGTTCCTTTATAGGAACTATAATGCAAGACTGTATGTCCAAGGCTTTCTCTAAAGACTAAATAAATCAGTACAGTTAGAAAAGAATGAAAGGAAGAGGCAAACAATAGGAAACTACACCCAGAAAATGTCATCTCAGCCTAAAGAGACAAGATGCATATTCTCTGAGGGTGTTAACAATGGTTTAAGGAAAATATGGCTATCTTTGGCAGGCTGGCAGCAAAAGCGCAGCCAGGATTTCCCCTTGCTCTTTATTTTGAAAGCCCAGTTTGAAGATGTTACTCTCAATATGTCTCATAGAGTAGCTATGCTTTCTTTTTTGCAATTTGTACTAAACGTAGGTATCTTCTTTCCCCAAAGAGTATACAGCAATAATGATCAGAATTATGAGACTGTTTTGTAAGACTGAAATAAGCACACGAGAAATGCTTAAGTGTTGAGAGTGAAGAGTTAAGTTCATCTTTTGAGAGATAGCTTCTAAAAGCAATGCTTGTATGAATTTACACTGGTGAACGTATATAGATGCTGCCCTAGTATAGCCACACAGTTCAAAGTAGGTTTTACCATAGTATTTGTCTTTCACAGAACTTTGTCTAATTCCTGCAACTGTGTAACACGCAGGAATTCCTGCCGTGAGACCACCTATTGACAGATTTTTCAACAGTTAAGTTTTCCATTAATTCAGAACAATACAGTACCAAAATTTATAGCTCAAGTCTTAGTTCAGCATTAATTTTTGTTTATAATACTGTCTTCTACTTTGGTGTGATTCAGAAAACATCCTTGCTGCAAGCTGGCAAAACTGAGCTCTCTTTGAACTGTAAAAATCCAGTTTGCTGAAAGTGGTAACTGTGAAGGGGTATCCGAGTGCAAAATTTAACTCAGAAAGTAAGCTGTAATTCATTGCAGAAGCATCATACAGATATATTCTGCAGTGCTGAGTATATATGTATTCATAATCTTCCTGTAAGACACATTTGGCATAAAGGGAGAAACAAACCAGTCATTTTACTGGAACCAGCCCACAGAGAGGTCAGTCTCATGTTCATATGCCAGTGAAATACCTTCTTTTTTTTTTTTTCAGCTCTACTGTCAGGCAGTCACTGGGAGCCACGAAGTTTTCAGAGGTTCCCACAGACCACTTGACAGTCCCATCACACCAATAAACCAGCCTTGTTTTCATCAACTTTAATAAGCCTGTGTTTCACTTGCAGACTCTTCTGATCAATACACATCAACGCAGTGGGCATAATCAAAAAGCAACTAAAGGCCTGCTATTTTGAAAATGTGACATAATTAATCCAGCAATTAAAAAAATAACCATTAGGTAAACTATATATAAAAGGGCTTAGATCTCCATGTCAGCTGCAAGCACTATTTGGCGCAACTGTGGACAAGGAAGTAGAAAATGTTTTTAGACCATCTGTTTGCACTGCCCTTCTGTGAACCTGAGGTCTGGCTACGCGTCTGTGAACTGAGGTCCTGAGGGAGCTGGCTAACATCCCTGCAAGGCTCGTCTCTATCACCTTCAAAATTTGACTGCAGTCAGGGAAGGTTCCTAATGACTAAAAAAAAAGGCAAGTGTCACACCTGCCTTTGAGACAGGCAAGAAAATCTGGGGAACTACAAGCCAGTCGGCTGCACCTCAGTCCCTGGGAAAGTTATGAAGCAAATTCTCCAGCCATTTCCAAACACACAATGGACAAGAAGGCAACTGGGAACAGCCAGCAGAGATTTACCAAGGGCAAATCATGCCTGACCATCCTGATTGCCTTCTGTGATGCAATGACTAGCTTGGTGGACAGAAGAGCAGTGGATGCTGTTTCACTTGACTTCAGCAAGACCTTTCACATGGTCTCCCATAGTATCCTTATAGCCAAATTGCTGAAATATAAACTACAGAAGTCAACTACAAGATGCGCAGAAAACATGGCTGGACTACTGAGCTCAAAGGGTTGTAATCAGTGAGACAAAGCCCAACTGGTGCCCAGCTATTAGTGATGTTCCTTATGGGTCAATACTGAGGCTTACAGGTTTACAGTCTTTAATAAGAGCTGGACAACCCATAGGAGCAGATGACACCAAATTGGTTGATTTACTGTCAGTCATATCTGACTGACTGACAGATATGGTGGAGGGCTGCTGTTTAGAGGGACCTTGACATGCTGCAGAAATTGGCAGAGAGGAACCTCATGAAGCTCTTGCAAAGACAAATACCAAGTCCTGCCTGGGATGGAAAAACCCCATGCAACTTGAAAGGATAGGAAGCATCTGGACAGAAAGCAACTTTCAGCAAAGGACTTGCGGGTCCTAGAGGACAAGTTGAACATGAGCCAGCACCATGCCCTTGTGGCAAAAAAAGGACAGTCACATCCTGGGCTGCATGAGCAAGAGTATAGCCAACGGGTCAAAGGAAATAATTATTCCTGTCTGTTCAGCACTTGTGAGACTCCAACAGGAGTACTGTGTCTAGCTTTGGTGTCCCAGCACACGAAAGACAGAAAGAAAGTCAAGTGAAAAGCCACCAAGATGGCTAAGGGCCCAGGATATGTGGCATAACAAGCTGCGAGAATTGTTTTTCAGCCTCATGAAATGAAGGCTAAGAGGCCGGGATCTTACTGCTAGCTTAACTACCTGAGGGGAGGGTATATAGCAGATGGAGCTAGACCCTTCTTGGAGGTGCGCAGTGATAGCATGACAGACAACGGACACAAGTTGTAACCAGCTACTGTGTGTGCCATGTGTGAGAGAGAGACAGAGAGACTCAAGTTTTGACTGGACACGGTGCTGAGCACTCTGCTCTAGCTGACCCTGCTCTCAGCAGGAGTTAACTAGATGACCTCTTGAGGTCTATACCGCAGCAGCTGTTCTTTGACTTTCAGAAGAACAATACTAGCAAATATTGGACTTCTTTATTAACTTTTCCAAACTTGAGGAGTTATTAACTGTATCTAGGCTACTACAAAAACTCAAGAGGTGGGAACATAAGAATACTTGTCACTGCATACCTTAGAAAGTCATTAAAACCTGCACCTATGCAATAAGCAACTTTCTCCCTACTTCCTGCTCGAGTGGTTAAAATTTTTGGAGAACATGAGCACATAACACAGGCTGTACACAGCAGGACCAGAGATCCATGTAGTCCCCTATCCTGTGTCTGACTGTGGCAAAAAGCCTATGGAAAAGTACAAGGCAAGTACATATGATCCTCCTCCTGTTCTCCTCCCCAGTCTTTTGTAGAAGTTGGTCATATCCTGTAACTGTTGAAGTAATTTAGAAACATAGCACTGCATTTAAGTCAGCACTAAGCAGTATCTGACTGGCCAGATGAAGAGTCACTCTTGCATCATGGTGTTAGTCTGTTTCATGTTAGCTTATTTCCAGCTTTTCCACATCTTTAGAAAGCTGAGACTTCCTAAGCTCCCACATCACCCCCAAAATGAGACCAGCTGTGTGCATCTTACCACCTAGCCAAGTCATGTAAGAGGCTGAGTTATGAAGGCTGAGTAGTATCATCAGATCCGAATTAAATTAGACCATATTTTGCAAGTGAATGCTTTTCAACATTATCATTAAACGTCATAATAATAATTATTTAAATTCCATTTTGAAATAAAATGGAACAGTGCTGTCCGTTTTTACAGAAGTGCAAAGCATATGTAAAACATAAGCAAAAGAGTCAATGAATCTTTTGATCACTCATTTTTCTTGCACCACAAACTGCTTCCAAGAAAACTGCCCTGGCATCTTCATGGTTCCCAAGACTGGATGGATTCCTCTTCCTAAGGCACGGTTCTCTTATCTCCAAGGTAGAAGGGAGAGAAAAGCTGACAATTCTGAAGTTATATGCATTTGTGACAATTAGACCAATTGGTTACTGAGACTACTGCAATGATCTGTCCTCTCTCATGTGTTTTTACACTGCTAGCAATATTCACTGTATAAATGAAAATACTTTTAAATATGAAGACTCAGTTTCACAGTCAGCTTAAACAGATGCATCACTGCTGAAATTCTGTAACTGCACAACGGGTCTCATTGACTTGTTGTTCCAAGAAAACAAATCTGACAAATAAAAAGCTCTCAGCTTGATTAGCAAGCAGATCTGACAAATAAAAAGCTTTTAGCTTGATTAGCAAGCAGATCTGACTCACTGAGGCCTTGTGATCCCAGCACTAAAGAAGGAAAGGAGTGGGCAGCATAGTTTTCAGTGACTCTGTAATCTTAAGTCATGAAACCATGCCCTGTGTCAGTAATTGCTAAGCTGCACAGTATCATTCAGAATTTTGCAAGCTTTCTCTTTGTTTTTTTCCAAAGACGTCACACTCCTGTACTAGTTACATTTGAGTTGTACTTCAAGCTTTGCTGTGTGACAGACTTAAAACACAAAAACCAGACTCAGCAAACCAACTGAGCAGCCTATTTTTGCTTCCATTTACTACTGTGTACTATCCAGAATTCAAATCCATCAGACTTTGGAAAACAAGGGTTTATTCTATGGCGAGGATCTGATGGCAGGATCCTCACTGTATCTACAAGACAACATGCTCTAGCCTTACTAAATAAAGGGCACTATTTCAAGGGAGTTTAAAATCTGTCCTCCAGTCTGCACAAACGCTATGTAGATTGTGGAGAGATTTATTTCAGAAGTGAGTGTGAAAAGATATGTAAGTAAATATAGAGCTACAGGAAGTAAAGAATCATTTACTGAAATAACCTACTATACAAAGAGATTACTTACAACGCTGTTCTCAAATTAACAAGTATGCATTATTTAAAATACCATGAGAGTCAGACTAAGTAATGATTTGGATACAGTCCAATATGAAAGGTATGCAGCAATAAAGTGAAGGACTCCGTTTAGTGTTCCAACTGATTTATAATAAATGATTAATGTTCTATCTAATATGATTACATTTTAAACATAAAGTTTACTTTTACACGGGCATAATTATAAAGCAAATGCCAATTTGCATTACAAGTGGAGGGGGAGGGAGCGGGGGAACCAAAAATAATCACAAAATTAGAAGCACAAAAGTGAAGCAGTTTATTGAAATGAGGACTTAGCCAAAGCAGGTTGAACTCAGTGGACCAATACTGAGCCTATACTGGAGGTAATGAGTATGTTCTCTAGGGCAAGGAGTTTTGTTTGCCTTGTGTAGCTACAACATCAAACGCTACAGGCCCTAAATCCTTATTTTGGGAGGCTAATGGGTTATTGTCACAGTATTATTACAGAAGACCCAGCAAGTATAAATACTTCTTATTCAGAATGCACTTTGGCTCTATTATATTAATTCTGTTAACCTATTTCAAGCCCAGAGTTCATGCTTTTTGTCCATGAAGAGACACAAGGATGTAAGAAAGCATGTGAACACTTTGTAATATATAGTTCCTGGCTATACTGCAAAAATACTTTCTGCAGTGCACTGACAGCATTTTCCTTTACATGTACAAACACACCTCCTTTCCACCTGCTGCTTTAACAAAATATGCCCAACAATGCAATGCAAGCATGGAAGGACTCTCATGAGAGAGAAATAGAAGCCCTCTGTTATCTGCTGAAGGTTACAGCACTAAACTATCGTGTTACCTTTGAACCATGTCTGAAACAGATGACAAAAAGCTGTCCATTCTTTTGGAAAACATCTCTGCTCCTTTCTTAAAAAAGTTGATCTGAAAAATAAATTAAAAAAAACAGACACTGGAAGTTATCTTGGCTTTGTCAGACAAAGAACAGATTGTGGGGACTGTGCTAACAGCGATCTTATTATGAGCGATACTTTTGGCTGGCGATCAAACACATGGTCAAAACAGCTGCGTTGCCTTTCTTTGTATTTCTCACTTTTGCATCATTCCACCCTTTCACACACCCTTTTACACACACATAAGCTATTGGCTGCTGAGAGGTATGTTTCCAATGAACTTGTTAAATGACTGAAATAAGGGAACAGGTAGCCTTCTCCCATACTAGCACTGTGCAGAATTGGGTCTCGTAGTGTTATAAGTCACTGCATGTAATGCCACCATGTCGAAAGGAATGGGACACAAACCACCCATTAGATCCAGTCAAACCTGGACTACCAACTCCAACCTGGAAATTTTTAACCTGCCACAGCAAAGTCAGTCAGGAAAGTGAAGTGTAGCTGCACTAGCAGAAGCCACCAGGGCCATCAGTTATACGAACTACAGATTTACCATGGATTTTGTTCTACTGAAGGAGCTAAAAAAAGCTACTAAGGCCAAAGTGCACATTTTGTGACAGAAGATGAATTCACTTAGCTGGTATGGCTCAGCAGACATGCAACAGCAGCAAAGCATTCACTGTAGATTTGACCTTAAATTACCCACTGTGAGGCACGCAGTCATCATTAGGACCTACTGCCAACTGTGTGAAACACAGACATGGCTAGTGTGTGTGCGCGCAATTAATTAGTTTTTTTAAAAAAAACAAAATCAGAGAACTACTCCAGAAGGAGATGTAAAAGCAAATTCTTAGCTGTTAAGCAATTTATTAGCTATTTCATCCAATTTTACGTGGGGATTCCACTCCTTTTCCCTGACCTTGGGACATAGTATTCCTCTTACCTGTAACTCAGGTTTCTGCATCCATGTTATTGACCACTGACTCCCTTTACAGACAAAGGAGAGAAAGCATGCTCTCTTAAAGAATGATTCACCTACTCTATTTCAGAAGCCTGCTTAAGGAGGGAAGAACTCTAAATTCCACTGATGATGATGACAGACTAACACACCTAACTTAAATGTTGATATCAGTTTTCAGTTAAGTAAACCTTGTATTAGCCACTGCTTCTTCAAAAAATTCCTTAAGGCCTGCTCATTCTTTGGAAACGAGAAATATGAGACTCATGTTTTGAGTCATTAATAAAGAAAATATATACTTTAAAAGCTGAAAGGCAGTTCACAGTATTTAAGCATCAGTATCAACTGGCTTCTGGCTACTCCGTCATTCCCATGACAACCTAAGACTCTCCTGCATAAAGCACTGAGATATGGCAGTTTTGACAGATAAAATACAGGGAAAGAAAACTTTATTTGGCTTCCAGTAAAGGAAACCAATGCAGTGCTTTCACTCAGTATAATTACAGCGGAGAAGCAGCGTGAACTCCTGTGGTGGGGAACGTGACTGAATTCTCATTTATTACCTATTTTACCTAGGGCACATGATCTGCAAAGGACACAGGACAATGGAGATGACCCAGACTACAATCTCAAACAGACCACTGCATCCATTTTTTCTGTTTTCACAGCCCAATTTTCATTTTCCCAATGCTTTCTTTCATCAGTGTCAAAGCACAACAGACCCTTAAAATGGGTGGTAATGAGAGTCAAGTGCTGTGAAAATACTAGTTTGTTGATCCTTCTGACATTGTAGAGAGTGAGATCATCAGTATTACTACTGCACTTTACAGACTTGAGAAATGCTCTATCAGATTGCTGGCTGAATAAAGATTAGAAATAGGATTTGCCAGCCTTATGCTCAATCCACTCTGCTCTTCTGTCCTTCCAGTTCTCCAGCGCATGCTCTGTTCCCTATCGTATACACTCCTCATCAGTATGCCGAACATTATGTGCCAGGAAGGGAACTGCTACATAGGAGAGTTTGTGCAGGCAGAGTAAACAGTGGAAGTAAATGCTGTGGCACCAATAGCTTAGCCTGTGAAAAAATTAACCCCAGGCTGACTTTGCATACAAGTATACTGGATTTCTTTTTTCATTGGTGTCTTTCCTGAATATCTAAACATTCAACTATCTACCACAAACAAAATCAGCTGTTAGAATCTAGGCAAGCTGAATAAAGCATTATCATCTGTCTGCTCTCAAAAAAAAAAAAAAAATCAGGAGCTACAATGTTTTACTTTTCCCCAGGGACACATCTTAGTGATATAGATGCTTTACTGTCCATACCTGTCCTCGTGTATATCCTAGCATAGGTTCCATCATTGCCACTCTCTTCCTGTACTGCAGAGCGTTCAGGGCACAGTAATATTGCAGAGATGAGAGATGCTGCTTTCTCCTTGCATTTGCCACTTCTTTTGCCACTTCTGCCTTAAGCTGAATAAAAATTGATAAAGAGGCTGACAAAGTGTTACTGTGCATATGGATATATTTACTGATTATTTTCAAGTTATCTTTAAACAACTCTCATTACAGAATTTCTCCACGTTAAAAGGAAGGATGAGAAGCTAAGAAAGCAAATCCAAAACCCAAAGCAAGTACTTCAAGCCCTTCTCTGGCAAGATACTTAAGCATTTGGGGAATCCCTGTGACTACAAACTACGTAACTACCACAACTAACATTCTGGATCCGATCTCAGTGCAAGAAATGTATTTGCAGCTGAGATCAAAACACCAGCCTGCAAGTGCAGAATTCAGAGATGAATCATTCACAATATACTATATCACATTCTGTTCTGCAATGCATTTCCTTTAAAGGACCATCTTGTAGAACTGAAGCACCTTAGGATAGGGTCAATCACACACTTTCTGGCATGCAGGGATATATTTTGGACTAGTGGTCCAGTGGGCAAAGAGAAAGAAACGTAAAACAATCCCACCAACGGAGTTAGTGTACTGTAAGTGGAATGACAATCAATACAGACAAATTTAGCAGGAAGGTAGATGTGAAAAAATGGAATGCTTTATAAACAGCAGACACAAGGCTTCAACACAGTTCACAATGAGTTCTACCCAGTGATACAGCATCATCACATCAGCTGTACAGCAGTAGGCCTATACAAATCTATTTATCGCCATTTGGATTGCCTCTGTCTGAAGAGCTCCCCTGGATCTGAAGAGCTCTAGTTCAGCACAATAGTTGATCACTCGCCTAACTTGGAGCAAACAGGTATAACTTTGCTGAACTGATATTTAAAAGCTTTGTGTCTGCTTGGAAATGAAATCATAAGTACCCTTGAGCTACTGTGAATTTAACTGATGAACTCTCCAAAGTTCATACATGAACAATGATGCAGACAGAACAGCTGAGGAAAGCTTTTCCTTTTACCTTTCACATTCATTACCTTTTCATTTTCTTTCCTTTTCGGTAACCTGCTATACTTTGCCATGGACACGTCATGTTCTGTAGACAAGGAATATTATTTTTTTTAGAAATGTGATGTGTGTGTGTGCATAGATTAAAAATGTCTTCCATGATACAACAGGTGCACACCATTGGAAACGAACAAAACAGGGAAACATACCATTGCTAGCAAGGCCAAAAAGATCCTTCAACGTGCTTACTTCTGGAAAAGAGAAATCAAATATTCAAAGTAAAACCAGCTCTAAACACTTCGTTTAACATTTACAGCACATTTAATGCCTAAGTCACTCCAGTCCTTTCAAAGCAGAGATCATGAGTTGTGCCTGTCTTGAAAACAATAAACCAGATCAGCTGCTAGAGAAATGAATAGGCAGATAGCAAATTAAGAGTCAAGTGAGGTTACTTGATTGAGCAAGTTATCAGTATGAAGAAGATTCCTTATCTGCCAGGATAATTTACCAAGGAAGCACACCATTTTAGTATGTTTGTCATCACAAAAGGCCCACCACTATCATAAAAGATCAGCAGTTCTGAACAACCTCCTGACAATGCTTACGTGATACTGAGAAATCTAAGTCCCAGAGACATATGAACTAAGCCCCTTTCCTGTATATGAATTCTTCATCACCGTGGAACACTTTTTGCTTAGTTTCTCTGTGAAAAAAAATTTGTATCTAACCCATCTGACTGCTGCCCACCATGCTTACATAACCAACACTGGCCACCAGTTTCTGGTGGAGGTAGGAGGAAGAAAAACTTAAACAGGTGACAACTTTCACAAGTGTTGGGCACATGCTACTCTGTGTCCATACCAATGTGTGCTGCAACTGGCAAAACCCTTCTCAAAAAGCTACGAAGAAAGCATATTCCCAAGAACAGACATTATGCAACTATGAAAAGAATAAGGGGAAACTGTGGGATGTCATCATGGTCTCTGATTATTTGTCACAACCTGCTCATTTATCAGCTTCACACCACCTTTTTTGCCCCAGAACACTTCCTCATGAGTCTTAATACAGAAGACAGAAATTCTTCGCAGGTGTGACTAACTTGTACCTAGAGGTTTCTACATTATTCAATACATAGACATAACAAGATCAAAAGTAAAAACAAGAACACAGTTCATCTACCTTGCTTCCTTGTTTAATCCTACAATGAAATTTCAATATGGCCAGGCCTCTACTAAAAATGCTGTTCTACAGACTTCGTCAGCGAAAAACGAAGGTGATGATAGAATGGCTGAATAGAACAAAAAAGATTTTTACACCCAGGAAATCTGAAGAAACTTTCATTTTTTGTCATAAAGCAGCTGAGCCTTTGGTTGCAGGCTTCACTTGCATTTTCTTTTTATGTCGCCTTTTATGAACCAGGGGGCAGAATCCATAAAGATGGGAGAAGAATAATTGTATCAGCAAAGCCACATTAAAGAGGTGGTAAAGTGTTTATAGAACCAAGACCCTACCATCCAAATACTGCTTTATATTTCACGTTATATTATAAACAAGATATCCATTAATACAGACATCTTCATGTCTTCACAATTTCAAATGAGATGCTATGATATAAGGAACCTAAACCAGTCCCTGTTTTGCTGTAGTTGTTTTGTCTCACATCACAATGATGTCTTTAAAAAAATACATAAACAGGACTGAGCTGTTGAGAAGTGGGCTTTTATTTAAAAAAAAAAAAAAAAGAAAATGCTGCAGTAAACACTCTTGTTTCTGTTGCATGAGTAGGTTCGAGTGTCCTTGACCTTGAATATGAACTTCTTTCTTTTGAAATTGCACCAAACGTTTGCATTATTGCTTTGCTGCTTAAGTAATGAATTTCCAAGTTTGTGCAATCAGATTACTTGGAACTACCCTCGGATGGCAAGGATTTAACGCAGATTGATTCCTTAAAAGGGAGGGAATATGCTATATTGTGAAGTTAAAAACCCATTGTTGCTTGTGCTTTTCAAACCAACCCAAACTTCTGAAGTGGGATAAATACTGTTTGCAAGCCAGATTCCCTGCTAAATTCCCTTCTTTAGGCAATTATAACATCAATGACTTCAGTGAAATTATACTAGTGTAAAAGCAGAGTAACCCAGCAAAGAACAAAGTTGTGTATTTTCAAACTTGCACCATATGGTGTCGTGGCGAACTTGCACTGTTTATATCTGGGCAAAAGCATGCACCTGCCAATGAAATTCTGTAGCAGAAACAAAAATTACAGAATTTTTTTTTCTATGAATGATCAAAGAACACATTATTACATGGATTATGTCTCAGCTTATTATGAAGTAAGCAAGAAGGAACATCTGAGGAAAATTAAAACTTAAAATCTACCTGTGAGATCCTTTTCCCGAAATTGTATTATTGGGAGAACCATTGTATCTGCAAGCTGTTTTGCCAGTTCAGAATGAAGAATATTGAGCTGAAACAGAGAATAGAGGAATGCCCTAAGACACAGTGTAAATAAATTAAAAAAAACCCAAAAACACTCCCTCCCCGCCCCCAGCACTCTACAGCTGTTGAAGAAGCACACCTGTCATTTGTGCACAGCAGATTAAAAAAAGGATATACTGTACTTCGGTGCTTAAAATAAATTTCTCCAGATATGTGAGACAGATGGGGATTTTCCCCTAAATGCTTAATTCCTGCTTGGAGTTTTCCAAGCACCCAAGAATTTTTCAGTTCCCACATACTGTATTAGGGCAGTTCACTTGACCATTAATTATAATGCTTAACCCAACAGAATCTAATCTGTAATTGGCCTTTATTGACCAGTTTTGGTTAGTCTCTACACCACAGAGTTACAGTTCCATGACCAGGACTAGAACCTCCTTCCATTCATAAGGGTTACCCAGGACACAATCAGAACAGGGAAAACACAACGGAAGCTCCAATTCAAATATTTTAACCTTCAGAGAAGTCTCCCATTCCTGTTTTTCTTAAGTGCTTCTTTAAAATTCAGCACATCAAAACATTTTAAAGCACTCGTGCGGTGCTGTTTAGGATGAAGGCAAGGCTCTCATGTCAGCAGTGGCATGCTAAGAATATTAGATGGGCTCAGGTAGGACAACTATCAATCACACTGCTCGAGCGCCTAATACTACAGACTAGGATTGCGCCACACACTGACATGCTATTTTGCCCACTTGCTCACGGTATCCGGGAGGCCTCTAGGCAGGGTTACGCAGGTGAGGATGAAGTCAGTATTTCCCACCAGATGATACAAAACTAAATGAGGGCAATGCACTGCCTGTAGAACAGACAACGGAGGTACAGGGGGTAGCGAACACACAGAACAGGAGGCCCAGGAACGGAGCATGTTCTTGTGAGGGAAAATGTGACCGACAGAAGTGAGCAGAGAGGTTCTCTGCTTTCTGCCCCCAAACGGGATGGCTCTCTTGTACCTGGGAGGGCGAAAGTTCTTGTTTTGATTCATAGGTCACATGGACAGGTACAAGACTTATGACAATAAATTTGAAGTATCCCCTGAGAGCAGATGTGCAGCAGGAGAAGCCTAAAGGAAAAGTTAACCTTGGGATTCCTCTCACTTATATATTTTTTTAAAATATATATATGTGTTAGACTTACCATGGGATCTAAAAATTTTAACTTACTTTTTGCCCCACAACCCTCCTATCTCCTCTCCTCTCCCAAAAAGTAGACCTCAATACAGCCTTTTGCCTTCTTAATCGAAGCTGAAAGTAGACTAACAAGAAGAACAACATTTTTCTGATGGCACAGCCCTGCTCACAACAGAAAGTGATGTGACAAATGACACAAGTAATAAGGACCTAGATACTAAGATTATATTGAAATGTTACATGGGCAGGTCTAACAAAAGCATTTAGTAAGACTCTTAGTACTCAGCAGCAACCTACAGAGAGCAAAAGTGTTGAGCACACACAGCTGTAGTACCTAACCTGCCTTCCACAGGCATTTCTGCAGCCTCCTCCAGACGCCTCTGGATTCTGCGTGATCTCACAGCAACTAAACTGCAACTTTACTAATTCACAGCTGCCCTACATCCATCCCTGGCACGTTTTGGCTCAAATGGCAGTGTTTAAAGCTTAAAAAAGTACATGTTATTTTAAAATGAAATTAAATTAAAAATGGTCCCAGCCTAGATGAAAGGGCCTGTTTCAGTCTCTTTTCTAATTCCCCTATTTAGGAAGTTCAGCTTTGCTCTGAGGACAGCATGTGGGACGAAGCCACAGAAACAGCTCTAACCATTACAAAAGGGTGATATTATACTTCATTTCACCCAGTTAAATGATTCTAAAAAAACCCAGGCACAATCTAGCCTTCAGTGGAAAGGCTCAGAATCAAAAGGACAAAGACCAAAAAAAAAAGCCACCAAAATTCTAGATTGTAAAAACAGAATATTGGCAATTCAAATTACCTCATCCACAACTTTTGAAAAGTAATGAAGGGTGGATATCACTTCTTCATCTCCTTTACCCAAGGCAAAATGCTGAAAATAGAAACACGCTTTTGGTCCGTATATCAATAAAGGTTAAGTATAAAATACAATATGTGTTTTACTATAAAGGTAATGAATACTCCTACAAAATGCAATAAACAATAAAACTAAATGGGAAAAACAGTAACTCATTAATACATACTCTTTTACCCTGCTCATCTTGTTTTAAATGAATGAATTTTGGACAACATATAATTAATGCTTATTATACTAATTTTAAAATCATAGCCATACAATAGGAACAAACTGGTTTGCATCTTCATAAATTTATTAACTCTCATTTTGCACTTTTTTACTTTTAAAAAAGATCCTCAGAAATGACCTAACTCCCTTGAACAACCTAGGGAATTTTACAACAGACTTTACGTGAAACTAAGTAAAACCAATGCCCTAAGCACTTCTGGAAAGCACACTATTTACACAGACCTCGTCGCAAGTGTTGAGGCTGAAAAGAAATCAAAGGCATATGTTGAACATACCTGCTTTTCATAGGCAAGGAGCTGCTTCGAAAGCTGTTGCGTGGCAAGACACATTTCATTCTACAAACAAAAGTGACATGTTAACAAGAAATAATGGAAGGTCTTTAGCTCTGCTGTTTCTACTACTTTGTTACTAGCCTTTTGACTGAATCTGCAAGTACTTACATCTTGTCTCAGACCAATTAGTAATTAGCATTACACTTTCATACAACAGTAATGCCAAGGATTCACGTAAGAGTTGCAGGTTGCTTTATGCAAACCGTGTAGTTTTTAATATGAAAGAGCTTTACACAAACATTTGGCATTTAAGTATTTCCCAAGCCAGTGGATGGAAAAGGATGTCACGCTTTGCCATGAACTAACAAACCTTGTTAAGGGCTAAGGCAAGGACAGGAATGAGCCTTAACTATCTGCCCCCAAGCTGCAAGAACACCTGAGAGACTTTGTCGCTTACAAAATGGGAGCTAGGAAGCAATGGCCTGATGACAGGAAGAGTGAGACTCCTTCTATGTGGGCTGATGACATTAAAAGGGGTGGTTTGTTTGTATGCATGTGGGTGGAGTCCAAAGATGAATTTAAGATTACAAAAAGAAGCAGAGGTTTTTCAGACCTAGGATCTTTTTCATAAACACAACCTCAAAGATAGAGCTGAGTAAGAACTGCAAGAAGACCAAGTCCTCACACAGCAACCATGATGCCATCTGTCAGTTGTACAGCTGCGTCAGGGTGGGAGAAATCTTTTGAAATAAACTGAGTGTTAGAAACATGCCTCTTTTTTTTTTTTTTTTTTACCCCCCTTTTTGTTTCGGTTCACTTACTCCTCCAAAGTCTGCAACTGTGTGGTCTGTTCTGAATTTGGAAAATAAATGATTCTGGCTTAAAATAGCTAACACTAAAAGAAGCTTCAGAATAATGGGCTGACACCATTATTGTGTCAGCCATCCTCAAAGCTTCTACCAGTTTGATTTTTAAAGACTACCAGATCCTCAGTTTCCTCACACAATATCCAAAGAGTAACAAAGAGCATCATACTCATCTGTGGGGAAAAGTTTGAGGATGAGCAATGCAAAGAAGTGTCTGGAAGAAGCATCTTACAGTGATCACCACTCCCCAGGAGCAGTCTCCAGTATGTGACAGGATAATGGGGGAATACAAGGGTCTCAAAGGGGTATAAGTTAACATCATCACATCAAGTACATGATCACATGACAACAGTTGCATATAGACCCCAAGCAGACGTTCATGGCATGCTACTCCAGGTACAGAACAAATTGATGGAAGGGCCTGACATAAAATTTACTTTGGGATTTGGGGAAAACAGTTCCATACATCACTAATATCCCAGTGATGCCAGCAGGTCACATTTTTCATTTATGGGCTCGGTTCTTTGTGTCAGAACACCACAAACAAACTTGTTACTCAGTCCTTGCCCATGTGGGTCCTTCATCCTCCCAATCTCTGCCAGACTTTGCTCCCATCAGAGGTACAAAATTATTCATTATATCACAAGGGGAAAAAAAACCCCCAACCAACCAAGAAGACCAAACACACACACATACACACCAAGCAGTTGTAAACAAATGAAATTAAGCTAGCAAACTGAAACACAGCCACATCGCATAAGGAACAGGAAGCACACAAAGTGCTCTGCTGACCTAGTAGTAACACTGCATTGCTAAGCACACTAATCTGGGAAAGTTTGGTTTAATCCTCCTCCCATGTCTTCCTAATCAGCCTTCTCCCCCTCCCTGGTACTAATCAGTCTCAAGACTTAAAAGTTACTTGCATTGCTTTAACTGACAGATCCACTAATCCAGGCAAATTATTTTAACAGGTTTTAATCTATTTCCAAGACATTTTCCCATGGAATAAAGCAACGTTCACTTCTTTTATCCTGAAGTGACTGAAATACCACAGCAAAATAAAAGCTACTATACAGTCCTGACTGCCCGGTCCACATCTCTTCCATGTTACCTTGACATTTCAGAATTCATAAGCATTTCTGGAGCGGGAGAGCTACTGATGAGATGATGTATCAGGTAGCAATCCAGTAAAATCCTGAATGGAAATCCAAATATTCTAAATGAATAACCGGGTCTCACAAATGTATTCATTTTCATTAGATGATTTCACTTAACAGGGAAAACGTCATTGCAGCATTAATGTACAAGTATACTAGAAGGAAGGAAGGAAGGAACGAATGTATGCAAATCAAGCAATCAGTTATGATTGCAGATGTGCTGACTTTTTTTTCTTTTTCTTGTCCTGGCTGGCCTGCTAGCCCTAGGAACAGATTTTATAAAGTGCACTAACACCAGTTCATACAGATAAGGTAATGGAAGTGGTGCCTTGAATCTAGCATTAATCTACCAGAAAGGAAAAAACAACAGATTAAAAAAGATTGTTTAATTCTCAAGTTATTTCAGTACCTCACCCTGCCTTCAAATAAGTCAGCAAGAAAACGTCCAACTGTTTGTTTCTGATCTAGTGCCAGAGCAAAGGCATGTGATTTTTCTGGGTTGATTCCACCTTCTTTGTTATCACCTTTATTCACCAAGCTGTTCATATCATCAGAAGAGAGTATGACTTTTCTGTAACCTAACTGTAATAAAATCTCCATGCTGTTAATCATTTACCAGTGAGGCAGTCCATCCCTTTTTAGGGTCTCTTTTTGCATTTTTCCAAAATAAACTCTGAGGCATAATACATTGAAGCCAGAAGATATTTTTATAGACAGTCATCTAACAGATTCCAGATCTGAGGGCATGTAAAGGATTAAGTTGAGCTATAAATTAACTTCTAAAGACAGAGAGCTATTCCATCATGTCAAATTCCAATCCCAATATAATGAAGCATTCTGCAAAGCTACTTCCTACTACAGCTAAAGCTGGCATTTTTAAAACTCTGCAAGTAACCAGCACACAGAACTGCCAAATGTTTCTTCATGTAAACAAGCAAGATAATGGTAAAGGTATTTATTTATGCACCCTGTACGTGCAGAATGACATGTAATAAAATTTGGCTTACAACTGGGAAAGCTTAATGCCTCATAAATGAGGAAAAATACAGGTAGGTCATTGAAGGAGGAGGTCTACAAGGCAGTTGCAGCCTTCTCATCCTTTCAGAACTAGGGAACAAATTTACCTTCAAAACCAGCCACAGCGCAGAACGAACTGCATCTTGATAAAACAGTTTTATGCAACCCTGTCTACATGTGCATGTCATCCTCATACAAAACACAATTCTTCAGAAATCTAGTAACGTTACAGTCCTACAGGCTTCCGTTTGCATATTAAATGGCTTGGAAACATGAACCCAAGGGTGAGAGAAGCTAAGCCTCATGAGGGTGCTCAGGCTGCCCAGCACCTGACAAGATCAGGCTAACATATGGCTTGCCCTGCTGCTGATTCACAGCATGGCGTTCAGTCCCCACAAATATGAACAGTTCAGCAAAGGATCATCTAATAGCTTGAAGAAATAGAAGACACTAGTCAAAACTCTGCTGTGGAACAGCAAAAGCAGCTAGAGTAGGATGGCTAGTTCAGTAGGGAAAGAACCTCTTCAGCTTCTTGCAAAACAACTACTATCAGCAAGGCATCCATACATTTACGCCTCCTTGTAGTACTCTAATCTTCAGATCCTGCTTAGTGCAATGTTAGCTTGCTTCCAGGCATGGTGACAACTCCAGCTCCATAGAGAGTACTAAAAACAACTCCCATGGCTTTGTAAATACATTAGTTCTCATGTGATAATGCTCTGCTTGCCTCTGTTAGCAACATATGGTGAATAAGCCTCAGGAAGAGCATAGGTATAGGATGCAAACTTACAATGAATATGGAATAATATATACAGTATTTCACATAAGTCAGTGCTGACAACTGTAATTTACTGCAAGTGTTTGTCCTATCTAATACTCTATTGAAGCTTCTCTATGTGGAACTGAAAGTTTACAAAATGCTAACTTAAACATTATTGTTTCAAAAGGTTTGGGGAAAAAAAAATTTATTATTTGCAAAGGCAACACAGTTGTTCCTTCAGACATGGAAAGAAAGCAATGAGAAGAAAAACTGTATCAGTGTTTACTTGGTTTTTTGGCAAGAACTAGTTTAAGAATTCTGAACACCTGGCATTAGCTACACAACATAATAAATACAAAAATCCATGCACGCCCTAGAAAGTTTGACACCTATCTACTGAATTATGGCCTAGTGAAGTCAATACATAGGAAGATGAAACAAGCAGCACTGTTGAAAAATGCAGATGAGAGGCGTCATGAATTTGGGGAGAGAAATAACACTGTTCTGATACCTATATAATGCCGTGTATATAACCCACAACTATTCTATAATTGTCAAGAGTTTCCTTGAGAGTTTGGACATCAAAACGGCAGTGAGTCCCAGAGGTTGTTGCTGCTTTGCCCATGTGACTATGGAATCACAAGACAACTGCTTACAGAGACACAGATGCTGAACAGAATGACACTTCACAATTCCCATGCTGTTCTCTCTCTGGATATATTGATAAAGGCAACATGGGTTTCTTTTTATTCCTCTTCCGCCATCACTGCTCTCAGTATCTAGAAAGACCTGTCAGGAATAATGACATTGAAGCCTCTTTCCAATGACAAAATACTGCATCTTACTTTCCTCTAACCTGCTTAACTGTATCCCTTTTAATAGTCAGTAGAGACACAAGAGTCTCCTGAGTTTCTAAATGGCATTTTGTTTCAAGCGAAAATCCCAGCTGAGCCATTTCTATAGTATGAAGAAGAATTGGAGATTATAGTAAAGTTCTGAAAATAACTTACTATTGCAGTGGGAAGACAGGAATGTAAACTGGGCTCACTTTGCTCATACACCATTGCAAAGGCCTCAGCATGCAACTTAAGTAAATTAAGTTTTCTAACAGTCCCTGCTTGCTGCATTACATATTGCTCAGGCAATAAAATGTCCAGAATGATGAACACAATATTCACAGAAATCAGAGAGCAGTAATGCCAGGTGGAGCATCAGGGCTGGCTTGCAAGGAGGAAGCACTACAAGAACAAACTCCATAAGGAAGACTTCCCCTGTAAGACCACTAACGTAGTAACTACTTCAGGGTACCACAGCACAGATGCGAGAACTACAACAGGAAGTACAATATGTACTCACACGGATATGGTTTATTTGATGAAGACATATAAAAATGCTTCACTATATTTACACACATGAGCTTGTCAAACCAACCAAACCTCACTCATCAAGTGTGGTTCATACATTTGCTACTTGTGACTTCTCCTTAACCACAGCATCATAGACTGCATCTGCCTTGTAGCACCACACAAGTCTTTTTCACTTAAAGAACTCCATGTGCAAGACAGAGCCACCACTCCATCACATCTGGTGTGGGTGCCTAAAGAAGTGAGAGCATTGTCCTGATCCTGCACAGCAACCATGGGCTCGTCAGGTGTTGAGGACCTTGCACCAAAGGCAATCTGCTAGGAATACATCACCCAGCTGCCAAGGCACCTGGACCACTTGTTAAGAGCCCCTTCTGTTAAAGGGCCCTTCTACATCAAGTGGCTCCAGGTGGCTCAGCAGCGTACCCACTGCAACACCCTGCGACAGGATGCTGCAGACCCCTCCTGCCACTCCTGGGACAAAAGCAGTTTCAAGTCCTTCAAAGGTATGTCTACATCTCACTGAAGCCCAACACAATGAATGCACCCATCCCACCAACTGCCCTACTGTCATTAGAAAAGTTAAAGGCATGCAAAATGAAGTCCTGCTTGAATACACGTAAGTCTGCAAAGTTACGTCCCCAGCACCTAGCAGAAATCTGTAGCTTAAAAAAAGGGGGGAAGGGAAGGAATGTTCAAAAAGATTCCTACTTTCCCAAGCATTTTAAAAAGCTCTGGGCAAATATTCCCCTTTCTTACATTCCTTTCAAACGCACGATCCAAGTGCTTAGAGCAGCTTGAGCTGTCAATTTACAAACTTACTGCTGCTCTGCACACAAAGTGGTGTTTTGGGACAAATATACGCATATATTCACATGGATAATTAACAGATTGCAGTTGGTACTAATTGCTACTCCCCTGAGACTTTGCACTGCATCCATAGACTACTGTTATTTGATCACAAGCTACAGTGGTTTGAATTACATGAAAATCTGAGTTTTCATCACAAGAAACACCAAACTTCTAGTAAACTATTCCAGTAAATCTTGAAAATATGGTTAAGACATCTGAGAAATTTTAAAGTTCAGAATGTACTTAGGAAGAAAACAAGAATAACATTTTTTTAAACTGTCATAACTGTTTTGAGGGGGCATAAACCCTGATTTTTCAATACTGTGGGCTGGTATACCCCATTGCTGTTTTGTCTGACTGCCATGACTGCAATTTCAGCCATTTTTATGGCTGTGCTAACAGAACTTGTGTCATTGCTTCGAAGTAGGTCAGTAACTGTAATTCCTATTTTACAGATAAGGAAATCAGAGCAGGGGATGACAATGACTTTGCAAAGAAAAAAGGGCAGGAAAATAAAAAGCCAGATTCAGAACCTAGCTTCACACTACTGTCAACTTTTACACTCTACTAAATCTCATTCCCTCTTAAAATGAAAAAGGTTGGTAGCACTTCCTAATGTGTCACTAGTGAGGCCCAGACAAGGTGTCTCCTAAAAATACATCAGCAAAAGCAGATTATTCTCTCAAGTTGTATTAGGCAGCAAAGAAATATTACACAGATTTTTCTTAACTGTCCATTCATGCTCAGTGGGCACTTCAGCATTACACTTCTCTTTCTATGGCAACTGCAATCATAAAGTTTTGTAATAAAGCATGTGCCTCTGAAAAATTGAGGGTCAGTTCAGTCAGAAAGCATGTCTTCCTTTGGAATATTCAGAAACAGCTCCTTTAAAGGACATATTGATATTTGCAAAACTCGGTAAATTAGTTAGAAATCAATGTTAGCCTATAAAACACTAACATTCTCTTGGAAATTAACCACTGTATATGGCTGAATTAATTATTTCCGTTATTTTTTTATTTTAAGAACAGAATTTTGCCCCAATTTTAATGTTTTTTTTTTTTAGGTCTCATGCCAAGATATCAAGGCTTTTAAAAGTGTGTGTGTGTCTGTATATATATATTAGAAAACACAATAAAAACGTTTCAGTTTTCCACTTGCATAATTAACACGCTGTACTTACCCTTTCTTGCTACTGCAATGTCATTTTTTTGCCAATACTGGATCCCGAGAACACAAACCCAAACTGAAGTCACAACACACAGTGATTCCAAGGAATTAAATGGCAGAAGCAGCAGCACTAAGAACACTAAATGTTAAGCCAACGTCCTTGGTGAAGTCCCTAACGCTGGCCACTAAACCTGAATTTTCCTAAGTCAATGGTAGTGTAGGGTGCTCTCCTCCACATCCTTTAAACAACTGCTATGCACCTCCCATTCCAAAATGGCATCAAACATTTGTTGAGGTATTTCAAAGAACACATCTAATATTCACAAGTGACCGAATACTTAGATCACACTAAATCAGGAAGTGTGCAGGAAGAAAGTGGTCAAGAAGCAGAAGGAAAATGAAGAAGATTCAGTAGTACTGCAAAGTACAGCTGGGTAATCGCGCTGAGACAGTGAGAAGAAAGAGGAAATTTCGTAACTGTCAGGCAACAGAAATGGAGAAGGCTAAAAAACGAGATGGAAAGAGGCAAACAAAAGCAGACAAAGCATTTTTTCATGTATCACAGGCCAGAGTAACTGCTTCCTAAAATGCCATCCTAAAAAGGCATTAACCAGGCAAAGGGACATGTAGTCCATAAGCTGGACACTTAATAATCACGCCATATTTATCTTCTGATTTCCTTCTTTCACCTATTTCAATCCTACCTGCTCTTTGGTCTCAGATTTTTTACCATCCAACGTGCCCACACTCTTGCTATTCTTAAAGCTCAGTGTCTCCACAAAAATGCCCACCACTGACTTTCAGTGCTGATTTCATGTCACCTCTCCAGCCCCTGGCTATGTGCTGTATTGTTTTCTAAGTATCTGAGCCGTTCTGTAAGCCTCTGATTGCTCTGCATTTGCATGGGATGCAGGACATGAATACTCTCAAGCTCTCCAAAGCTGGATCTTCCAGATGTAGGTAGCTAGGTCCTGGGCAGACGGCTCTTTTTTCCAAGTCATACCATCAGTCACTCAGATGAGTAATCCCACCAAATGGACATACTCTTGCAGTAGTTTTGTAGCTGAAATGACTCCTGATAACATAAGAATCAGGCACTCAGTCTGCCAGTAAATTCAAAATACCCCAATTCTCATCTTTGTGACCTCTGATTTACTGGTTTAAGAATAGAAAAGCTGTTGTTTCTAAGGATCTTAGATACCTAACCTACATAAATACTTGCAAAAGTTCCATGAGATACTGTGTACATCTTTAAAGACCTAGATATGGTATTTTGAAATATCTGGTTTTATGCACATGGGAATCCTAGCTTCACCGAAAAATCACTCAGATTTATAATAATGTTTTCCAAAGCACTGGATTTACCTTACAGATTGTACTTTCAAAGAGATTTAGTCATCTAGGTCATGTAAGTGCTTTAGAAAGTGTTATTTTTTTCTGCTCCTGCTCCCATATTTTTCACACTGACTACTTTAGGTACTTAACTTCAGTATGACTCAAAGCATGCATTCTCTCTGTAATCAATGGACATAGACAGTTCCTTCCAAATGGTGAGTCACAGCATCTAAGTCACAGCATCTAAGTTAGATGCCTCAAGTCAGTGTGAATACCTATCTGTGTATTGTGTTTGCGTGTAGGCAAGCAATTTTGTCAAGGCTGGGCTTCCAATGTACCGTAAGGCAAGGATATACCACAATTTTTCTTTTATTAATTGTCTGGAGACAGACAAAGCAGGTAAGATTTTTCCTCATGCATATGATTTCTGAACACCAAGGAGCAAAGGGGCTGCGGTATCAGATGGAAAACACCCACAACTCCTCTTAACTCACAAGAGGTGCAGGCACTTGGCAACTTTCATGTAAATAACAGCATCATAATAGCAATTTATCTTCTACTGCACATCGAACAAAAGAAACGCAAATGGAAAATTACCTGAGCACCATAGACTCGTTGCATTGCCTGAAGCAACTGGTTTGTGTATTCAGTAAGGGTTCCTGCATCTTCTTCAAATACACTGAGCAAAGACCGAGTCTGCAATAAAAGAAAAAAGCAAACAGTTTTAGTCCTGAGTGAAAATATTAAAAAGAATCATAAGTGACCGTAAATAAATGGTAGCAAAAAATACAAATCATTCAGAAATAATAAGCCTTTTAACTTTTCATTATTTTGTTTATTTAGAATCTCAAAACAAATAGAAGTTAGTCCTTCTATTATGTCCTGGTAAACTGAAGCATAAGGAAGCAAAGTGATAAAATGCTATGGCCAAATCCTGATTCCCAGTCTCTTGCTCTAACTAATAGACACTCCTTCCAACATAATCAGGAATGTAAAAAACCCTGAACATTTGCATGCTGACTACAGTAATGCAAACCACATTAAGGACTCTGGGTCAAATACCACTGCTTGCTCACTTTACTTCTCTAATGTCAGACTACATTAAAAGCACCCCTTTCCATGAGATAATTTACAGAGTATTATTCACTCTCAACTGTCTTGAGCAACCCTTAAAGGGCCACTGCCAAAGGTAGCTGACGTAATCAGACCAAACAACTGAGTGTTCATCTACAACAACTGGCAGAGAAGTATACACCCACTCAGAGATACTCTGTACTTTCTCCATTCTGCTAGCTCATCCTTGTCAGCAAATGGGTAAAAAAAAAAAAGAGCATAATGACTCATGTTATCTTAAAGAAATGAATTCCCTTGGTTTGTTTTGGAGGAATCATCAGGAACACAGAATTATGTTGCTGACACAGCTCCTCAGATGGGAAACAAAGATGTATCAGAATAATGTTGAGCTCAAGAATTTGCTAGATCAAGACAATAATGAAAGAGGGAAGGCTGTCCCTTTAACAAAGCCATGATCCATCCTTAGCCTTAACTTTGGTAAATCCAATCTATTTGATGCTAACTGGCAATGTCTTTCCATCTGTACAGGTAATTTATATGACATTAACTAGTTTCATCTGCTATGTGAGGGGCACATATAAACTCCAGTACTTTAATAAACAAGTCAGTTCTGTTACAGAGCAAATGCTTTATCTGTCCTCCTGTTACAAGAATCTCTAATGTACCTGAAGTATCCAGGTTTGAATCTGGGAAATTTATTTCAAAGATTTAAGGTAGCTTTAAGTTGCTCCAGTATTTTAACAGAAGGCACATCTACTTCCCCAAGGCATTTATTCTTCTCTGCAAACTTCCCTGCCCAGACTTCATGTTTATCCTGAAAAAACTCAAAATCAGCAGCCTTCAAGAACCCTGGCCCAAGAGAAACTATCATTTCATTTCTGCCGAGAAGTATCTAAGCCAGAAATTGGTGTTGCTCAGCAGTTAAAGTACGTGACTTTAGTCAGTGCTTGGGTTCTGTTCTAGACATTGCATGGGAGTACTTCTATACTTTGAGTAACTCCAAAGCTCTCAGCATTTCAGTCTGCTAATGGACTAAGCTGCTACAATACTTCCTACCTTAGAGACGCTGGCAGTCAATGCATTTGGGAAACTAGTTTGAGACCTCAGCATTTAAGGGGATATGTAATACAAAGTATTGTTTCCAAATAAAGAGAAAATAAAACACAAAGAATGGAGAGAAGGCCAAGTCAATGAAATGGGTATCAAGAACCCAAATGTATTAAGGACCTTTGTGCAGAACTTCCCTGCAGGGACAGTGGCATGATTTTGAGCATTTTCCATACTAAGCTATTATTTCAGTACTTGAAAACATACTGCTTTTCAAAAATATCAGTTTTAAATGTTTTTATCTTGAATGATACATTAAAAAAGCAACACTAATGCCAACTATCTCCTAACTGTACAGTGCTTGTCTTCCCTGTTTTGTGTTATAACAGCACATGAAATGCACAGGGCATGAAGATGGTTAAAAAATATATCTCAGGAAGGTAAAAGTGATAAAACTTGACACAATGCTTATCAAGACAATTCTCAAGCCAAGACCTAAAAATTAGAAAGAAGCTGCCTGAAGTAGGCTACAAATCAAATGTTTAGGCATCCTAGAAAAGGTTTCCAAACACAGGAATGTCAGCCAGATTCCTAAATCTTACTGAATTTTTGCAGGTTCAGTTTTTCAGGTATCTAATTATGGGTTGAGGTAGAACAACTCTGGGAAACAGTTTCTGAAAGTCTTGGCCTCAGTTATTAGCACATTGTTCAAAAATAATAAAAACAATAAATGATTCAAGCAATTTGGAAGTTATTCTTGAAAACATTCATATTTAAGAACACGATTTTAAATCACTGCAACAAAATACCATCATGTGTATATTTTGGTTGTTGCTGTTTTGACAAATTGGAAGAGCAGCTAATGCTGCTGAAATAAGCCAGTAATCCAAATATTAAGCTAACATTTAGGAGGCCTCATTAATAACATCATTATCTTGGCTTCTGGAAACACAGGAAAAAATTTCTACTTTCATGTTAGGAATCTCCCTTGGTTTTAGCATGACTGTAAATTTCTCTCCTATTTTGTGGCCAAACACTTCAAAATTAAGAGATTTCTTATGGCCTTTTTCAGCCAGTCTTTGGAGACAAACCAGGGCAAAAGTACTATACTGTTCAGGAGAGAGAAATCAAGTTTCAGAAAACTTCAGCCTAATTCCATCTTGTGTATAATTTACATACTTCATACAGTTTATACAAAGTGAGGTTATATCCTGATTTTACCATCCCTTTGCATTGCTGTAAGTGACTGCACAGGGCAGAGGAGAATCAGGTCACTTTAAGCAGGAGTAAATGATCACATAAGCTCTGCTGCTCTAAACTCTGTGGGACAGAGACTGCCTTTTTGCTTTGATTTTGTAGCACCCAGCTCACAGAGGTGCTCTGTTGCGCTGTGAATGTAAAGCTCTTCACAAGAAAAAAAGTAGTAAAAATATAAAAGACTGGGGGGAAAAAAAAAAATCTGTGTCCTCGCATGAAAAAATAGATTTTAGCAACACTAGGCCATTATAAAAAAATTAAACAATGCCCCTCCCTCCCAAAGTTACACGACTTGAACAAAAAGCAATGACCAAATCAAGTCAAAACATCCTGCAAATAATCAGGTTTATGTACAGCCTGGTATTTCCAGTAATTGCAAAGGAAATGTTAACAGCCCTCATTTCAGGTCAGAAGAAAGATGAAGACCTCCAAATTCAATTCAGTGCATTGTTCAGCTGCTTTCAGTCAGTGTTACATTTTTAATCATTGAAGGAAGTGTTGACTGAAGAGGTAAATGAGTTCATCTATCCTGCGTGGCAAGTTCTTCAGCTCCAGAATGCACTGGGGAGGTTAATACTAAAAACATTAATAACTGCTCATAATAAATCTAGCACATTTTTTTCAACTGTGGAACACAGAACAGTTCACGCTGGCAAGGAACTCTGCAGGTCACCTTGTCCAAACCCCTGCTCAAAATAGGGCTGACTCTGACATTACATCAGGTTACTCAACGCTTTTTCCAGTTGAGTTCTGAAAATCTCTGAGGATGGAGATTCCACATATACCACATCAAACAGATGACGAAAATCATTCTTACTAGGATGGGATTTCATGGAATCACAGAAAACAAGGATAAGAAGAGGGGATCAAGATAAGCCCCAAGACTCATTAATTCCTGACAGGTGCATGTCCAATTTTTCCTTCAAAATGTCTCATAACAGACTCCATAACATCTTTCAGCAATCTGCTCCACAGCTCACCTATCCACTCCTCCTCCCAGCCCATCAGCAGACGAGTTTGGATTACAACACAGGGCTAATTGCGAGCAGGATCCATGCTGATCCACCCTGCTCCCTTTTCTTCCTTTCCTGCTTCACCAATTATTTTTGTATCTGTCTGCACCACGCTTTGTTCTCAAGTGTGCTTTCCCCACGCCTCTGTGAAATTTCCACTCTTTCCCCTCCCTTCTCTCTTCCACCCAGGTTTCCATCCTTCCATCCTCCTTTCCCAGCTCTTGAGGCCTCACACCTCTGTGCCCTCCACAACCATCATGACATGGTGGGTTCTTCACTGTGGGGTGTCCATGGTCCTCAGGGGTCACTTCTGCAGCTGTGTCACCTCATGGCTCCCAGCACTGGGGCACAGGGCACTATAACGGGCTGGGTACAGCGTTGGGGCGAGGGGAGAAACGTCCTCCCCTGCCGCAGTTAGGAAGTAAAGGGTGGCAACCACCTGTCCTCATTTCTCGGACTCCTGCAGAAGGAGGTCATCTTCGGTGGGATCCACCTGACCTCACCTACCCTCGCGGCAAGCCCCTGTATTCAAACTAGCACCCGTGGGATCCCTCACCACGAGCAGGGAGGAGCAGGCATGCTGGCCACTTTGGTCACCAGGGCCAGGTGACTCAGAGCGCTTAAGTCTCCCTTTCCCTCAGGGGCCTCGGCGGAAGCCAGGGCGCCACGCCATGCCCCCCTACACTTCCCCAGCACACCTCCCATCTTCAGGGCAACCCCTACAGCCAGCAAGCGCACCCCCAGACAGGACAGCGTGAGGAAAAAGCCAAAGGAGCGGCTTCTCTGAGGGAGGTGAGAGGAAAGGGCGCTGTGCCCCGACCTCCTCACACCCTGCTGCTCCGCGCTGGGGTGCAGGCCTCTTCCCCGCAGGCCCCCAGGAGCAGAACGGCCTGTTCTTCCCCGACAGACGGCCAGCGGGAGACCAAAGCCTTCCCTCGACGCCACACGGGTGCCGTTTAGCTGCTCGCCAGCACCCCTGCCCCCCGACGGCTCCGACAGGCGAAGTCACCCTGACCCACTTCTCCACCCGTCGGGAGCCCGCACTGCTGCCCCGCCGCCCTGCCCTCCCGCACCGCCCGCTGACACCCCTTTGCCCGCCGCGGGACGGCTGCTCCCCGGCCCTCCCGAGGTGTCAACCCCGCCACGGCCCCAGCCGGAACCACCGGGCTGCCCGCCGGCACCGCCAGCTCCGGTGCGTCACACCGGCGGGCGGCCGGGACCAGCAGCGGCGGGGCTGCGCCCCCCGCCCCAGCTTCGCCCCTGGCAGCGGGCCGCTACCTGCGGGCTGTCCTGCAAAGCCTCTTCCAGGAGGAGTTTATCGACGGCGGGCATGTTGGCGCTGCGGCGCGGCTGGGCACAGGCAGCTGAGTGCGCGGCGGCGGCGGACGCCCGCTGGCACGCCCCGGCGGCGGGGCTCGGCGGCGTCCCTCCCCGCGGGGGTGGCCGCGGCTCTCCGCGGGCAGCGGCGCACGGCAGCTGGCTAGCTCCGCTGGCGGGGTAAGGGCGGCAGCCCGAGGCCGCTCACTCCTCCCAGTTCCCGTCGGCCGGAGGAAGCGAGTCACGGGGAGGGCCGGCGGCAGGAGGGAGCGCGGCGGGCGGGGGGTGGCTTCCTGCCGCCATTAACTCCTCGGGCCTGGTCAGCGCCGCCGCGGCCTCGCCTGTGGGGATGAGGCCCCAGGTGGAGGACGCCTGTTCACCTCCTCCCCAGCTGCGGGCAGCAGGAGCTGGAACGCCGTCCCGCAGCCCCGCTTCTGGCTCCATCCCCTGGACAGTAGGGTGGTGGGAAGGGGGATGCAGCGGAGGCTGTGGGATCCCCCCTCAGCTGAGGGAGATCTCCCTGGCAGCGAGGGTGCGCGGGTGTGGTGGGAATGAGGGGAGAATGGCGTCCTCCAGCCTAGGCTTGTGGGGCTTGAGGACTGACAGCTGCGGGTGAACCTTTGCTGTGCCCTTCGGGGCGCCTCAGCTCCCTTCGGAGGCACCACAGGGCTGGGGGTGCCAGCTTGCCGGGGCCCCGGGTGGCTCAGGGAAGCACCGCAGGGCCTCGGCCACATCTGAGACCAGTGCAGCCGCTGGCTGCGATAGGCCTGCTGACGAGCAGCTCACATTTGTGGCATCTGCATTCGTTCTGGTTTATGGAGAGCCCTGCAAGCGAAACCATGGGACTGCAGAGTGCTCCAAGCAGGTCAATCCCCACTCAGCCATATCCCTACACTTGAGGGGCTTAGAAGGGATGCATTTTAAGTTACTGGTCCTTCATATACAAAGCCTTGTTTTTATTATTGCGTTGGATAACTTCAGCATTTGGACATTAGTTCAGATGCTTAGTTGAACAAAGCTGATGTTTTCAAAGTAAGCAGCTTGCTTGATCCATGAGTATTTTGTTATGTTCAAATTTTTGAAGGCGCTCTGCTGCTTTTGGGTGCCTCAGTTTCTCTAAAAGTCCAGAGTTAAGTGATCTGCAGATCAGTTGCTCCATACCTGCCAGCTGTAGCTTTTGTCATTCCAGTGTGTGGCTCGAGGCAAAAATGAAGATACGTAAAACCAAAATCCCATTTAAGAAAAAAAAAAAAACATTTCTGAAGAGTTTAGGAGAAATCCTGCCAATTAAACAGAATATGCAAACAAAAATATTGACTGTAAAATGATAAGATGTTAGCATCTTAGAAGAAATTTCACAGTCTTCAGATAACTCATGTTGCTGCCCTCTTTTAAAAGAAGAAAAATAATTTTTCAAATAAATACAGCTTAAGTTGCAAAAGAACTCTAAACGTTAGCATTGGCCTGCTTTGCTATTATGGCAAATGCCTGCTCTTTGCATCTAAATCATAGTGGATTTTTCCACTTATGACATTCTTCGACAATAGTGAACATTTTATATGGCAAGAAAGGTGATTGCTAATACAGATTTTTTTTTTTTCTTATTAAAAGACTGCACACAAGCAGGTGGCCTTAGGAGAGTTTTGCAGATCAGCTGGATGATTGTTTGCTTTAATTATGTGTGAGAAATGATCACTGAGCCCTGTAATTTTGGCTAAGATATTTCTGTGGGTCTGACATTGATTGGTATTGCTTCTGAAGCTTGGGACAGGACCTTTAACCCAATGTGCCAAGCCTGCCTTGGTATGACTCTGCTCCACCAGTCCTGAAGCTGGACTCCCTGTTCCAGGCCCTTGAGTATGAACAGAGTTCTCACGTTCAGTCCACTTTTCCTGCCTGAATAAAGACACTGAACCATAATAAAAATCACTAGCTAATACCAAAAATACCAAGTATGACAGTATATATTTACATAATGAGAGAACAAAAATAGATATGGCTTTATTATAATAACGTTTCAGAGAATTTTCAAATGGTGGAAGGAGGTCAGGGAATTTTTTTTTGCCTACAGAATATGAAGTGAGGCACTAGTTAGACATTAGACTTAAGAATCCATGACTGCTTCTGAGCCAATTTTGTCAGTCTCTTTTAAAGTCTTATTTTTCTTTCTTACCAGATTTTGAAAACATTATTTGAAATTCACGGAGGAAGAGAAGACCATGCTTTATCAGATTTTCTGTATCTGTTAAAGTAGTTTCAGGGCATTTTTGAGTATTTCCCAAATAACTTCTGTTACAACTCTGCAGTTTTCTTTCCCCCTCTAGTCTTGAAATAGTTCAGCAACAGCTCTTCCCCATTGGGTTAAAGTATTTCCTTCACCAAGAAAACTTCGGAGTGGTTTGTGTTTTTATTTCACATTGTGTTCCCTCCCAAGAGCTATAACCTTTAAGGTATTATCTTGTTCTTGATGGCTTTGTTTAGTCTAAGGGTCAAGTGTGGAAGCCTGTTGTCATTCCAAACTTGAGGATAGCTATTTCCAGAACAGGTTCTACTAGTTTTATTTAAATAAAACAAAAAGCACTTTGGTAACTACTGAAGGGTGACGCTTTTACTATCTGTCATTCTTTTTTGCATTACACAGCTATAAACTTGCTGGATTGCTTATTTATAGTGATCAAAACATTTTTGTTGAACTTTCCCAACACAGTCCAGGTGTTTTTGAATTAAAAAAAAAATCTTGTCTATTAATAATTGAAATTACCTTTTCCTTGGATTACCGATAATTGCAATTAATTTCCCAGGCACCTAGTTTTATTAGGTCTGAAGAGTTATTCTTCAGTCTTGGTAACTCCAAGTAATGTTTCTAAAATAATTAAAGTAACCCGTAGTACGACCACCAAACATTTCGACAATTTATTTATACAACAGTAGTGATACTATAAAAAAAATAAGCTACCTTTGTGTATAGGCAGGCCTTTGGGCAGGGAGTGTCTAAAGCCCGTGACAGGAGAAGATGCCGTCTCGGGGTTTCACGGGTGTCCGCGCGCAGCAGCAGTGCTGCAGTGCTGGGCTGCCAGGCCTAGGCAGGGCACTGGCAGCAGCCTGGCCAAGCTCAGCTCCAGGTGCCACGCTTCTGGGGCTCTCTGTGGTACCTACGCCGCGTCTTCAGAGGTGTCTCAGTAGCTTTACATTGCACAGTATTTTTATACCCCTCTGGAAGAGAGGCGGCATGGCATTCACCTTGTTGCGTGGTTCAGGAGGTGCTCACCGCACTGGGCAGTGCTAGCAGGGAACTAACAACGCTTCAGCTCCTGTCTTCTAAATCCGGGTATTGAATGCAATACTTGGTTACTACAAAGAGCCCTGCCAGTGAAAAGCACTTTCATAGCTATTCTTCAGATTTAATGGGAACATTGTACATACGGAAGGAAGAGGGAAACAGCAGTCACAGTTCCTAGAATCAATCACCTGAATGTTCAAAAGACCTGTCACGGCAGTATGAACTAAGCTGGAGAACACTTCCAGTAAGCAGTCCAATTAATTACTATGTGCGTATTCTGTAACCTACAGATGACTTGGTTAAAATAAATGCCTCTTCGAATGTGCAAACTTAGGGTAAAAACCCTGGAATGGCCAAAATGAAATTGATACATACTGCTTATAAAACTAGTAAGAATTAATAGTATCAAATAAAATCAGTAACTAATTGAGCACTGAGTATGAAGTAATTCAGTATGTGAACTAATTGTACTGATTCTAAGAAAAGATGGTGATTCCTTCCAGCAAAAACCTGAATGTAGCCCAAAAATCTCATAGTTGAGAGAATGAACAATTTTAAAGGAAAGAAGAAGAAAGTTTGGAATGATCTGTAAGCTTGAGATTTGTCTGCTATATGAATGTCTTGTCAAAGTGATGTGAAATCTTCCAGTACTACTGCAGTTTTGCAGAAATTAGTGCATCTTCCAAATTGAATTTGGGGTTTTACGTGCGATAGTCTTGTTCCTGTTTGAGGCTGATCAGGAATATCCCTTAGTCACCAGCCAGACAAGTACGGTCCTCCCCAGACTGCCTTTGCTCATGTGACAGAAGGGACCACAGCACGAGATGGCAGCTGGGGACTGTGCCTTCTGCGGGACAGCCTTGGCGCCGTGCTTCCAGGTTTGCCTTCCCTGGGAGGGCTTATTTGCCCAAGTGCTTTACCACCTGCCTGCCCAGCACCAGCTCGGGGCTGGAAGCAGGAACACCGAACCTGTGTGGTGCTGTGCATGAGTTAATTAGCCCTGCCACCTTTAATTGGCCTGTTTGGAAACAAGGCAGCTGTTGTGCATCCTTAGCATAATTTATTTCCAAATTTGATAATCCACCCAGAATTAATGGAGAGCTGACTATAATTATTTTTTCTGGTTAGACTAGTTACAGAGTAAGTCATATTGCATTGTGTTTTCTTTCTCATATGTTCCATTATAACTTTAAAGAACATATTGCGTTATACTTCCTTTTTGGCTTCATACCTTATACTTTACAAGAAATTTCTGAGCAGTAGTGCACTAGTCACATGTTTGCGAAGTCAGCTGAGTCTATTTATGCATTTAACAGTGTCGTCTAATCTTCTTCTTCTTTGAGCTCAGTGACAAAGAAATCTTTGAACTATAAATTACTTTTAGAGGTGTAATAATTTACCCTAAAATGTGCAGCTGTCCTGCATAAATATAGAGGGTATATTAAATGATAGTAGCAATAAATCACTTCAGATGAATTCTTTACAACTGAAAGATTTGAAACAGAATCTCACTACTTTCATTGCCAGAAGCATCGCAAAACAATTTTTTAATAGTATCTGAATAGATTACTGGTTAATAATAGGGCATCTAATGAACAGGAGAATTCTTGGACACAGAGAGAAGGAGTATTTTGTGATTTTTTGTATGACCCACAAGATAATACCAGGCTGAAATAGAATTCCATTGAAATTATTAATTGCCATGTAACCAAGATCTCATGCTCTTTGGTCTAACGTAAAACACATGGCTTTGTTTATTTCCATTAAACACATTAGTAATATGCCAGAATGGATATGTACAGATGTACTGGCTACTGGGATGGATTGAATTAAAGTCTCTTTGAAGGTGAAGGGTGTAACTGTCATATTTAATTTCATGTAATATAAGGACAATTAAGTTCCCTCATGTAACCAAGTACAGCAGCAGCCTCCATCTAGATCCAGAATAAGAACATGGTTTCAAAAGCCAGAGTCTTTCATGACAATACCAGCTACAGGTGTTGCCACTGCTTCCCCCATGCCTGCCCTGCGGTGCGTGGCCTCCCGTGGTGTGGGCACGACTCTTTCTCTGGGCATCTGATTTAACAGTTTGCGTTTGCTTTGCAAGGAACAGAAGCAAGTAGAGAATGGGTGGTTCTTCGGTAGGGAGAAGTATTGAAGTATTTTAAGCTAATATTATTGCCTTTTGTCTACAGTTTTTGCAGTGCTTGGGCAAATGCTAAGGTACAGGGTCCTTTCTCCTTTTTGTCTGTGCTTTTTGTAAAAAGCATAAAAAGCGCCACCAAGCCCACTAAACCATGTCCCAAAGTGCCACGTCTACACCTTTTTTGAACACTTCCATCCTCTGTTTTTTCTGCCAAAAACCAAAAAAGTGACACTCTGTTACACCACCACGTCCTGCTCTGCCTTTGCCGCGGGCAGCGCAGGGAGGCTCCGCTCACGGGGGGAGCCCCAGGGGAGCTGTTCGGGGCCTCTGAAGCCTTCAGTAGCCTCAGTTATGGACCAGGGCCCCCTTGTGCTCCCCTATGTATGCAGAACAAAAGGAGCCCAAACAGCAAGCAGGAAGGCCAAAAGGGACATATTAATGCTGGGAGACTTTTGTGGACTGCTAACAGGCCTTTGGTTATGTTCTACTATATATAAGTGTTATGACTTTATCATTCAGAAAACCGCGCAGCGTGTGCACCGAGACGCTCCCTCCAGCGTTGCTGCGGGGGGCAGGATCCTCACCCCCCGGCGTGCCGGTGGCTCGCTTTCGGGAGGGCCAGTCAGGAGTACAAGGGGAGCAGAGTTGTATTATTATAGTGGGGGTTTTAAGCCATGTATTGTTATTACCTTTCATAGCGTCGTAGCGCTCAGACCGTCTTGTCAGAGGTGCGCAGGTGTTAGGACGCAGGTAAGAGCAGAGCCCCTGGGAAGGCTCGGAGCATGGCCCCTGGGGAGGCTGGCAGCAGGCCCGGACTGCCGCTGGTAGCAAAATAATTCTTCCAGTCGGCAAACCCCTCTCTGCACTTTCCCAGGATAAAGGCCACGGTGAGCAAGGTGCGGGCGAGACGCGTTATCTCCCTGGGCCGCTGGCAGCTTGCTGGCTATAAGCTGCCCACCTTACGTGGCTGTTGGAGCACCTCATGTCGGCTTCTCCGGCGTTCGCCTCGCAGCGGAGAAGCTGCCCTGCCCTTCTGCTTCCCGCCGTGAGGTCTGCGATGCAGGCAGGTATTTTGTAACACCTGTAGCGATGCCGTATGTTACCTGTGCACTTGACTATGTGGCTCCAGTCCTGCAGACACAGAAACTTGCGTTTAGCCTGTCAGATTCCTGGAGATTATTCAGGCATATAAATGTTGGCTGGGTCAGTAAATAGTGTTCCAGTTCTTTCAAATTCACTTATGATAACACATTGCTTATCTTTGTTTTTGTTTCACTTTTTAAACCCAGAACATTTAGTTCAAGGGTCACATACAGTCATTATCTTTAAATACTCTGTAAACGTAAGTGCTGACAAGATCGTAGGCCAGCAAGCATCTGTCTTTGTGAAAACCATGAAGCATGCAGACAATATGTACAGCAGACAGAGTCAACAGGACCTAGTAATATACATCAGTTTTTCTTAGAGGGGACCAATGGTTCCTAATTAGTTTTTCACCCTCTCAAATCAAACCTGTATGAAATAGCAAAAAGAAAAAAGCCCCAAACAGAACAGCAATGCATATCCGTGACTGGGAGAACATGAATAATAATGCAATGTTCTCGTCAGCATTTGAACTAACTCAATTGCTTTGAAAGAAATCCGTGACAAAAGAAAAGTCTGTGGAGTTTTTTCAGCCCTTGCCTGAACAGAACTGCTTGTGCATACAGTACTTCCAAGGTCTTGTTGTATTTGATTTACACTGCGTCATAGCATTGCCAAATGGAGCAATGTTCAGTACTTTGAAAACTAAATCGAGACAGAGCGGCTTGGTTTCAAATAAGTGCTCTGGTTATTGTTAGGTTTGAGTCCAGGTCTCTTCTCGTTTACACAGTTGTACGTTTGGCTCAGTGCTGCTGGTACGGGTGGTTTCACCGTGTCGCAGCCTTCTAGGGCAGGTTTGCTGTGAGGGGCTACCGGGGCTGTCATCTCCCCGTCAGCACTTCCCCAAGCGGCATGTGCTTCTTGTTATGAGATGAGAGAGATTTTGGGTTTGCTGGAAAAGGACTAGTCCTTATCACTGTGGAGGAAAGAGCAAATGCAAGTCCTCAAAACCTAAGTGCTCACTAATCAGAAATCAAAGTAGTAAATCTCCACGGCAATTATTTTAAGCTAAATTCATAATTTTTATGCAATCCCATGCATTTTAAGAGCCCTGAGTCATGATTTTTGGACATATTTACAGATGCAAATACTAGTAAACAAAATGCTAGTGTTTTGGGAGTAATTCCAGGGGTGTATTGAGGAACAGCTGGTCTTGGGTTTTGGAGCATTTGTCTTCATTATGTTCTTAAACCTGGAATGAATGAAACTAGATAAAGTATTTAATGGAGAGATTCCCAAACTCCTCCCATTTCTGTGTCTCTCTCTACCCTTTGCCTCTACTTGTGGATCCAGAAGCTGGCTCCATGTTAGAACAAGGGTGAATTGCTTCATCTTTATTAATACCAATGAGAGGAGATTGTCACCTTTATATAGGTGGTAAAAGGATGTCTCCTATGAAAACATTATGTAACTACACATACTGATTGCTTACAGTTTGTTTTATTCCATGTGTACAAATACTCTGCTCTTACAAATATTTCAAATTACGTATACAAAAGCCTTCTCTAAGCACTTAAAAATTACTAGTATTTTATCTGTCAAAAATCACATTCTGATTAAAATTCAGTGTTAAAAGCATACTTTTGCTCTTCATCAGTCAATGCAAAATACTATAACTGGCATGCGTGGGTGTCTTTTTTGAATAAGATAACACACACTGCTCCCATGTTGCTAATTGTATGAACAACTTCTGTTTACCGTATGCCTAATATGACAGAAGTTTCAATTAGTCAAAATGATTATCATCCTCTTGTATTAAGTGCATATTTAAAGAGGTGCTGTTTTGATGGACATAGAGCTTTCTTTTTTTTAACCTGATATGTATTTGCTGAAGCAGAATTCCAATTTTTCAATAAAACGGCACATACAAGTTATGAAAGTCCCACCCAGTGTGAATTTTATATAGCCACTGTAAAAATGCTGTCAAATTTTAGCCTACCTAAGTTTTCAAAAGATAAGGTGTTAATTAAGCAGAGGTGGGTAACTATGCAGATTTGATAACAACATTTTTTGTCATGAGGATGTATCTCTTATTTCTACAGTCTCCAAGTACGCTGCATACAAAAATGAGGCAGTGACTGTGCTATTTGGCTTCATTACCAACGTAAGGCAAAAGCAATTACTATGCGTGGAAGACTGTAATGGAAATCTATATCAACAATAAAGGAAGAATTTACATCTGAAAAAAGTGCATGCAAATGAAAAGAAAATAAAGCAGGGATACCCTCTTCCCACGATACTGAGCAAATAAGAGCCTTGTGTGCAGAAGGGCATCTCTTGAAATGAAAGCGTGGGACTTCCTAAGGCAAACCAGTATATTTGTGCAAAGGACCATCTCCGGAGAGACGTGCCTTTTCTCATATACGCTTTTGAGGCAGCGAGAGTTTCCTCTCAGGGATCTAGATCAGATTGTCTTACACTACTTGAGTACTAGTTTAGGCTTATCAAATGGTGCGAGTGTGTGTTAAATACAAATCAGTGGGATTAAGCATATGCCTGAAGTAAAGCACATGCTTTGCCTAGAAGAGATGCACTGCTGCACTGGCATCTCAATGGCATCTTGGTATAAAGGTCCTTTCTCGTAGCATTTTGCCTTTGTTTAACCTTATTTTTGTGATCTCTTTTTAGTTTGTACCAGCTGATTTAGCTGCATCTTGCAAATTAATTTATGTAGTGAGAGACGGGGGAAGGAGATTACTCTGTCTGCATAGCATATTAAAAGAACAGAGTAAGATGATTTTCTCCTCTGGAGTAGAGTTTTGGGAGGCTGTTTGTTATCAGCAATAGTAAAATGAAGGTTGAGTGACATCAGAGGTAAGAAGCAATGTTATATATCTCCTGTATTTTTATAAGACCTCTAATAGAAGGATCTAATACAGCATATATATCAACCTCTTGGGCACAGAAAGGATTCCAAACTGTTTCTGAATATACAATGTAAGCATTTGTCCATTTGTTATTTTCAAGGGCACCTGCATTGGATTGTAGCAGCAAATGCTCCAACATGAAGCCAAGCATCTTTTTCAAATGGAAGAGAGGGGAATTAAGGAAAATTTGCCCATGAATTTAGAATTTTATTAATTAAAAGTCACTGGGATCTTCTGTTTGTATTTGGAAAGAGAAAAGGTAGGGGTGTTACCTTACTGTGATTCTGAAGAAATAAGACATGGAGGGTGACAATTTGTATTCAGTAAAGAACTTCAGGGACGTTTTCTTGTTTTCCTCTGCCTTTCCCAGGGAGTACTCTGATGTGTCAAATGCAACCATTTCTTGAAAGCTGGTAATTCACTCTCCTAGGTGTGAGCGTGCTGCAGATGTTGGAAATGTATTTTACTGCCACTGATATGAATGCAGCTGTTTAAGGAGACTGATAAAATATACCTTGTAAATCAGTTTTGGGGTTGATATAGTGATTCTTACTCAGACAAGGATGCCAAGAGCTTGGGCTTTGTGTATTGGGTTTGTGTGGCAAGGTTTTGGTAGCAGGGGGACACAGGAGTGGCTTTGGTGAGAAGCTGCTAGAAGCTTCCCCTGTGTCCCATAGAGCCAATGCCAGCCGGCTCCGAGACGGACCCGCTGCTGGCCAAGGCCCAGCCCATCAGCCACGGTGGCAGCACCCGTGGGGTGACAGGGTTAAGGGGGGAAAAGTTGCTGCGCAACAGCAACTGCAGCCGGGGAGAGGAGTGAGAATATGTGAGAGCAGCAGCCCTGCAGACCCCCCGGCCAGGGCAGCAGGAGGGGCAGGAGGGGCTCCAGGCGCCGGAGCAGAGATTCCCCGGGGGCCCCTGCGGAAGCCCATGGTGAGGCCGGCTGTGCCCCCGCAGCCCATGGAGCTCCACGGGGGAGCAGATCTCCACCCGCACCCGGGGAGGGCCCCACGCCAGAGGAGGGGGATGCCTGAAGGAGGCTGTGACCCCGTGGGCAGCCCACGCTGGAGCCGGCTCCTGGCAGGGCCTGTGGCCCCGTGGAGAGAGGAGCCCAGGCTGGAGCAGGTTTGCTGGCAGGACTTGTGACCCCGCGGGGGACCCAGGCTGGAGCCATGTGTTCCTGCAGGATGGCACCCGTGGGGGACCCAGGCTGCAGCAGTCTGTGAAGATCTGCAGCCTGTGGGCAGGACTCACGCTGGAGAAGTCCGTGGAGGCCTGTCTCCCGTGGGAGGGACCCTAGGCTGGAGCAGGGGAAGAGTGTGAGGAGTCCTGTCCCTGAGGAGGAAGGAGCGGCAGGGACAGTGTGTGATGAACTGACCACAACCCCCATTCCCCGTCCCCCAGTGCCCCTCAGGGGGAGGAGGTAGAGAAAATTGAGAGTGAAGTTGAGCCCGGGAAGAAGGGAGGGGTGGGGGGAAGGTGTTTTAAGATTTGTTTTTTATTTCTTATTACCCTACTCTGATTTAATTGGCAGTAAATTAAGTTAATTTCCCCAAGTCGAGTCTGTTTTGCCCGTGATGGGAATTGCTGAGTGATCTCCCTGTCCTTATCTCGACCCACGAGCCTTTCGTTTTATTTTCTCTCCCCTGCCCAGCTGAGGAGGGGGGTGACAGAGCGGCTTTGGTGGGCACCTGGTGTCCAGCCAGGCTCAACCCACCACACTTGGTTACATGGCCCAAAACTGAACCATCCTTATGTCTCTGAAAGAAAAATCTTTCAGGGAGCGAGTAATAACTGATCTCAAGAGCGAATTCTTCAAAAGCTCTCTGCAGGTCCGTGTGCTGAAATCTCGATGTTTTTAGGAACAGACGTGCCACTCATGTGAACATGCTAGTGTTGAATTATGACTTATTTCTTCCCCATGAACTTACCTTTGAAAGTTTTACTCCTGAACTCTATTTCAACCTTGTGAATCAGCTAAGAATCATATGCCCTGGACTGTTAGCTTTTAAAAACAAAGGGGATTTCATGACTATGCACAATAATCACATTCAGAAAGAATTACTGCAAAAGTAATTACTATTTATTCTGTCAGAGATTTGCGGGGAGATTTTTTATAAAGCTGGCATATCCACTAACAGAACATTCACATTTTTTTGGTGCTTATTTGCCCTCTACTTAGTGATATGCTTGTGTTTGTCCCTGGCTGACCAGTGGGTTCCTAGTTCATTTCTTGCCAGATGTTTCAGGGGATGCTGCAGTTTCATGGGTGTCATTGGTTTTGTCCCAATCCATGTCTGATTTGGCCCAATAATGAGAATTTTATTTGTGACTGCCATGAGAGCAGGAATAGATGGATGAATGAACATCTTCTTGCCATAGGAAGAAAAAGACCTTTGGTCTTGGCAAATACTCTTCTTTCTTTAAAATGAGGAGTTTAAATGGTATTTTTTTAAGCCAGGTTCCATGGACCGTTATAAACCAACATGTTCTACTGGGTTTTGTTTTTTAAATAGAAGGAGTATCATTTTGATTGAAAAGAAACACTCAAGACAAATTTTCCACTATCACTGCAAAGAGAAAGACGAATTGCTTTTCCTCTTGAATTCTTGCAGTTTGATTCTGTTCTTCGCTGTGTTACCATGATAAATAATGTCGTGTGGATGATTTAAGGCTAGCTGGTAGCTGGCCCATTTGTGGGCTGCTCACTTCAGCGGTGGGCTCCAGGTGAGGCAAGAAGAGGAGCTCAGGGCTCAGAGGAGTGTGGGGTTGGTGCCGAAAAGCTCCCACAGCAAGTGTGGGGCTCCCAGGCAGCCAGAAAAAGGAATAGGGGGAGAGTGTATAGAAAAGCTCCACATTTTCTCCTTGCAGACAAGGAGTGCAAGGAGCCACACTGCATGGCTTACGGAAAGTCTATGATGGGCAATGCAGTTTGGCTGCTCCCTCCACACAGGGTCCCTGCACTGCTGCTTGAATAAGCTTGGTTTTGGTAGAAGAATTTAGTCTGTAGAATCTTTTTTTAAAATCCTTTCGCAGAAAATATCTTTCAAAGTATTTTAACTACCTTTTGATACAGCTGCCAGAAAATGACAGCTTACCATCACAGCTGCTAACTAAAGATTAGTATAGAGGATATGGCATATTGATTCTTCGCTGTTGATTCTACTATGAAAAACAAAAATCATGAATGGCATGGAGTGGGGGATTGATTCTTCAGTGTTTATCCTGATACAAGGAACAAACCATCAACAGCTGAAGCAGGCAGGAGCCAGGCTCAAAACAAACAAAATGAGGTTCTTCAAATCACATGTGGCTGAGAAGTGGAACATAGGATGCTTTGGCTGCCGAGGGCTTATGTGGGTCCAAGGGTGGGCAGTACAGGTTCATAGAAGAGAAATCCGTTAAGGGTTGCTAAATATATAACAATGATGTCTGTCTTGGGAAGAGTCTAAACTGCAGGTGCTGGAAGATGGGAGAGTTTGGGGGGGACTTACCATCTAAGTTTCCTGTGTTCTTTCAGCAGCTTTCAGAGACAGGATCCTGAGAAGGTGGATCTTTGCTTTGACCTGATACAGCTTTTTTCTATGTTCTTGTTAGACACATCATTTTTTTTAGTAGTAATCCTATCCCACTGCATCCTACTTTGGCTTCTCTGTTACCTCACCCATCACCTCTCTCTGTCTTTCTGACTGCCAGCAAAGATGGAAATTCGTTGTGTCTCCGGATGGTACGTTGCACAGTCGGGGCCAGACAAGTGTGATCACCAAGTGCTATCACAATATAAGCATTACTAAGAAAAGCTATAGAAACACAGGGGATTGTAGTTTTTTTTAAAACTTTTTGGTGGCCTCTGGGTTTTGTTATAATTGTCATTTAGCTTCTGTTCTGCAAATAAAATTTTTTAAGACTTTTTGTTAAGAATGCAATGGGTTTTCTGAAAATATTTGCAGCAATGTAGAAATCTTCTCTGTATATAAAATTCTGAAACATTTCATACTGCCACGTAGTGGGCGCTTTCAACAGTTGTGGAATCGTGATAGCTTTTACTAATAAGTTCTTGATCTGTTCCCCCTGCCCCTTCTTTATATCAATGAAAATAATTTAATAGCTTGATACATTTGGCTTTGCTTACTGACATGTAAAAGCAAACAACTCCCAGTTGACCCAAGAGTGCTTTTGTCCGTGGTAGACTGGGGCTTGGACTAATGATTTTTTCAAGCAGAATCATCCTTGCACGCTTACTGGGAAACTGGGGTGTACCTGGCTGACCTTTGGTGGCTAAATTATCAAAATCACTGTAATTTCAGATTTGGATAATCCCGTTAACTAACCTGTTTTCCCAGCTGGGTGAATTTTAGGTTGATTTAGGGAAGGAATAAAAAAGTCCTTTCTTACTACACCTTCTGAAATACTTACAGAAACTTGCATCCATACATCTCCCAGTCTTCCTCAGAGGAGATGGAGTACGCAGGGTGCATGACGGCAGACACTGAAAGTTTGTTGATGCAGGGCACATACAGCTCTGGGACTCCATTCCTTTAATGTAGGTGTTCATTTAATTAACTTGCTTATGTGACTGTATTTTGCTATCAGTTATTTTCAGTAAAGTGCTCAGTTTGTGTAGAAAACAGGTAAAGTTGAAACTGAACTGTATCTTCTCATTTGAAAAAGAGGCACCTACAATACAGCTGCCAAGAGAGAAAGTTTGCCTCGGGGTCCTTCCTTTAAAAGGCTCAGGAGGGGCTGACTCCTTCCAATCCCTGACAGTATATACAGGAATATATCACTTTCCTTTCACCCTAAGGTCCCTGGAACCCCTACTGGTCCAGCTTCGGGTGGGTATGCTGGAAGTTTTTTGCTTTACTGAACTCAGTGCAGCCCTTAGTTTGTGCACTCAGGGCACTCAGCTTGGGTACGATACACTGAACTTGTAAGATGAGTGAGAGTGCTTAGAAGGAAGTGACAGCAACCTTCTGTTATCCTTCGTACCACTGCAGGTTTCTGAACCAACCTCGTGTCTTCTCCTTGTGGCCAAGGCAATGGCTCGGTGTGAAGGCATCTCCAGGGGATATTTGCCTCCCAGATGACTCTTCTAATATGTGAGGAGGTGGCTTGGTTTCTGTGCTCACCACAGTTGCTTCCTCCCAGGTAAATTATGTATTAAAACCATGTTCATAGATTATCCCACAGTGTGGCAAGTCTATGGTCAGGGTGGGTTGCTGAGATTTTTTGTTTGTTTTTGTATTAGAAAACCATATGGGATCTTAAGCAGAATGTCTTTCTGCCTTGCTTTCCTAGCACCCTTTCTTCCTTCTTAACTCTGTCATTAAAGATTTACTATGGGCTGATGCTTGGCACTTGAAAGCTCAGCCTGAGGATTTATTTTTTTCTATATGTGATTTTCAGAAAATTGACCATCAAAAAGATGGGGTGTGAACCTTTGTGAGATTTTTTTTCTGAAGCAAAATGCACGCAATCGTGGGGGCTGGTGGTGGTGAAGAAAGTGTGTAGCCATACATATGTGCCTGTTAGCCCTGCCTTATTAAATTTTTGAACTGATTGTTCACATTCAGGCAATTTGTCAGGAAGATGTAGGGAAAGACTGTGAAAATATTGACTTTCTAGAAATGTCATGGAAATAGGTGGCCAGCCAGAGGAGGCAGATCCTACAAATGCCCACCTTGCTCCGAGTTGTGCTCACTGCTGGTTAGACACCAGCAAGTCCATGCAGGTGTACGTCCCCAGGGCATAAATCCATAGGAGACTGGACATTATTGACTCTGCTGCTTATGGAGCTGCTTGTTTTTAATATGTGCTTTTTGGGAAGTCTGTAAGAGAACTGTGATGTCTGTCTTTCACCCCTCTGAATAGACCAGAAGATCAGGCAGCAACATTTTATATCTGGTCCTTTTGTAGTAAAGACAGAGTTATCAGCCATATGCATACGTGATGCTTGTACTGGTGTTTATATGACACCCCTAAAATGTCTTTCTGAGCCCTTAAATGGATTTGTTGTAGCAGTAGAATTTATCTAGCTAGAGTATTTGCAGTTATATCCAGTTGTCTATATTGGGTTTTGGCTCCCTGGTCATTTGGGAGGACAGAGCAAGAGTAAGCCATCAAGGTTGGGAAATATTTTACTTCTCTGTGTGGAAGAAAGGTTCAGGTTAACAGAAAGCAAGCCAAAAGTCAAATTATTTTGGGGGAATGATATAAATTTTGAATAAAAAAAGATTGCTTGCAGACATTGTAAACTCATCTTGCACTTTTCTCTGTGCTGTTGGTATTAATTGGGAAAAGCGAATCTGTAGCTCTTACCAACCCAGCAGGTCTTCCCCGTCACGTTTCTATACGAAGAGAAGTACTGAAAGCAACCGGTAAATATTTGCTTAAAATAGCGCGCTGGACGCTATCGATGGCAGATGTTGGGTTCGCAGCCGGGACCCGTGGTTGCGCCGGTTTCCCCCGCGGTGAATGAGGGGTGTCCCAAACCTGCCGTGGAAGGCACGAGGCAAGGGGGGAAGCCCCGGGCTTGCTGCCCGCCCGTGGGGGTCGTTAGGGGTCCTGCAGGCGTGTGCCTGTGTTGAGCCTTATCGCCGGCTTGACCGCTCCGGCCCGGGGGGCTGGGGGCAGTGCCGCGGAGCGGGGTGCAGTGAGGGGCCGGGGCTGGGGCCGGGCGGCGGCGCTCGGGGCCGGCGGTTTCCCGGGCGATGGGTGGGGAGAGGAGGAGGAGGAGGAGGAGGGAGAGGAGGAGGAGGAGGAGGAGGAGGGGTCCCCGCGGCTTTATCTCCCACCCGGCTCCGCCCGCCGCCGGCTGCCGCCCGTCGCCGCTCCACACCGCTCCGCTCCGCAGGGCCGGGCAGGGCAGCGCCCATGGGCTGCGGTAACTCCACGGCCAGCGCCGCGGGCGGGCGAGGTAGGGCGGCGGCGCTGGGCGGGCCGGGCCGGGTCGGGGGGCAGCGGGGATGCGGGGCGGCTGCGGGTCGGGGAACGGTGGCGGAAGGCTTGGCGGTTTGGGGGATGCCCGTCCCAACCGCGGGAATCGCTGCCCGCCCTCCTGCAAGAGCATCTTCCTTTCCCGAGGCTGATCCACTTGCCCAGGGGAGGGAGGGTTGGCTGTGGCCCGACGGGGGGAACCGGAGGCTTTCCGGTGCTCGGGTTGCCATTAGGATAGGATCGCCGCCGCCCGCAGCAGCTGTCCATGGCACGGCGAGCCCGGGCCAGGAGCTGGACCTAAGGATCCCGCCGAGGGTGTAAGCTCCATCCTCTTTGCTTCCCTATAAGGCCACGAATGCCACTTCTGAAGTGAATTTGTGCCACTTCTTCTCCTCTACTTGCCGGAGAACTTGGAGGATATTCCAAGATTGAGGTTTCTTGCATGTTAATGTGTACTGCTGGCTGGTGTGTCCAGCTGGCTCCCTTATTTGTTCATTGTTGTTTTCCAAAGAGATAAGATCTGGGAAGAGGGTGCTGTTGTGCTCTTCCTCCCGCAAAAAAAGGAAAGTATATGGAAATCGATAAGTGGACCTTCACCATATAATTATAAACGTGAGCATTTCTCAAATCATTTTTCATCCCACACTTGGCACCAGCGGTACTTGGCAAACATTGCCACCTGTTTCGGTACCTGTATTAAGTCTTTCAGTTGCCCTTGTTAGCTTCATAACCTCTTGAAAACACACAGCAAAATAGTAGCTGGACCAGTTAGAATTACTGGGTCTCCATCTCCCACCGTTTTGATTTACTTTACTCGGAGCTTCAGTGGTGCGAGGCTGGTGCTAGGCCTGACTTGAAGAACTGGGTGTGTCTTTGAGTGTGATGATGATGCCTTCTCCAAGTTGTATGTATGTGCATGTGTTTGTGTGGTGTGTGGCTGGTTTTCCCACTTTTTCCCACTGAACTCTGCACTGGGCATTCATAGGGGAAGGGGAGGTTTTTCCGCCATTATTGCTCTACTTGATTTCTGTTAAATGATTATAAAATAGGTTTTAGGTATCGTGTATCTGTTGGAGGCCCCTCTCATCCATGAAGACTGCACTGTATGAATTTGCTTAAACTTCCAGCACTCTTATTAGAGCTGTCCTGTTTGCACACGTTAATTCACTCCAATGTGTTGATTCCTGCATTGCTGTGACTGGAAGTTGATTCAGTATATGACCATATGTACAAATCCATACTGCTGGGGCGATGCTTGTTCACATCCCATTTCTGTTTGTTGGGTAAAAGCGTCAGAGCAAGTATCAGAGAACTTCAGAGGAAAATTTTGAGTTGATTATTAGTCCCTTTGTGGTAGCTTCTTGATTAATGTTGATCTGGCCACAAACAGGTAGATGTCCGATAGACAAACTCTGACAGCAGTAGTATTATGTTGAACTAAAAGTTTGTTTGTTTAAATGAATGTGTCTACTGTTGCATTAAAGGCAGCTATTTTCAACAGGTTTTGGCTTGTAGATTCATAAATTATTTTTACTGAAGGTATGGCCCCTTCGGTAGTTTAACTTACCTGTGCTGTTATTGGTAATACTTTTGAACTTGCATTTTGTGCAACCTTTTGCTTACTCTTTAGAAATAGTCTACAGATCTCCAATGGCTTAGCACAGGTGAAAAACAACAATGCCATGTAAAACACATAATTAGTATAATGGGATTATTACTGTTGCCTTGATAAACTTTTCCAAAGCAAATACAGCTCTCATCTTACTTTCACCACTGTCAGTCAGCAATAACTATGCAGTCTATGTGTTATAATAACCAACAACTGGTAATAAAAGTAAGAAGTCACATGTCTACTATTTATTTTTTTCTATTTAGCATTCCTTACAAAGTGTGTCTAATAAAAATAAAATTATTTTTATGTAGGAGAAGGCGAAGACGTACCATTTTTAATCGGAATTCTAGAGCTCTTAAGGAAAGTGTAACTATATTTTCTCAAAAGATGTGAATACTGTGTAAATACAAATTAATTTTGTGGCTTGTATAGCATGACTACATCTCTAATGCTAAAGTTATGACTATTCACAGTCAGTAATGTCACAGCTAGAGGTACATAACATATAATTAACCTGTTAACACTCTCTGTCATATTATATGACTAAGGGTAATATTGTAGCATACTTGACAGAATACATTAAATGTGTTACGCTGGTCCCTATTTTCTTACTCCGGTAAAATTTCTGTTGTAGCCTAACTTGATTTTTCCTAAGCAGACATATACGTAATGATCGTACAGCTAATGGTATTATCTTCCATTGCACAGCTAGAGTGACATCAGAGGAGCTATCAGGCCCTATGGCCTGTGAGATCTAAACTAATAGATGTGATCTAGAATAACATTTCTGTCTGTGGTGCATTAGTCCAGAACACCAATATAACTCACAGAATTTAAATTGTCTTTCCAGAGCATCAGACACTGGCAAAAGGCTCCTCAGTCGAGAAACGGCAACTTCTGTTATCCGAGTAAACGGATGTATATACATCCTTCTTAAATCATCCAGCTATTGTACATGCTAACTATGGATTATATTTATTTTTTAAATTTCCCATTACCCATAGGAAGTTTTATTACCAAATTGCTTTTTTCCTGTTGTATTGTTATCTCACTTTACATATCCTTCTTTCATGTTATTTCCTGGTGTTTTAGAAGTTCCAAAATAGCCCTTCTTTTTTGTTCTTTTAAAAATATGCCCTTAAACATTAATTTACTTTTTCTTCTGAGTTAAGGCATTTTCCTTCATTCAGGGTTGCTTCACTAGCAATTTTTAGCTGCCGCCTCCTTTCTATATCAATTGTAGTAGCAATGACAGCACCTTAAATTATGGTACTCAGTGGAGGCTGACAGTCTAGCCTTAATTTAAATATACAGAGAAGCTGTTAGTCTGTGGAAAGCTTAAAATACAGCCAAATTATGATGAAGGAGAACTTTCACACTAAGTTTAAACAGATTTATTCAAGTTTGGTGGAATGCCCAGGAAACTATGCTGCTGTTCTATTTAAAATCCAACTAATTTTTAAAATTAATGTTTGATCAGGCCAAGTCTGTGTACAAAGCTGCCACCTGATGAGCTGAAGAAGTAATCAATCAGAAGTAAATTGATATAATTCTGTCCTTGGTTACACTGAGGTATAAATAGAATAAATTCATTGATGTTAGGATTTGGTTCCATATTGCTGTCTTTTGGAGCAAATCAGAAAGGAGCCTACAATAGAAAACACGTTCGTAATCTTAACTGTTGCATGCATGTATGTGTAATTTTGAGTTTTTTGTTTGCTTTTTGTAACAATTTGAAGTATTTACAAGAAAATATTGTAGGAATTTGTTCATTAAGAATTAATGGAAAAGTGTTTCATAATCTGTGTTAAAGTCAGATACTGGCATTTTTTGTATACATGTTTTTATTCATGCAAGTGGTTGCCTCTCATCCTTTTTATGTTTTTCTGAAGTTCTTGTCTTCCACGTTCACTCATGATGCGTTTCTTAGCACAGAGGAATATCTTCTGTGGCTATGAACTTCTTTAAACCATCTCTTGCATTTGTCCTGCAATTACTGAAATCCTGAAGGGTCTCCAGTAACAAGTTGCTGCTGTTCTGAAAGCGCGAAACCCCCTCTCACTGAACAGAAGGTGCCTTGGGATAAGTTTTTGTCCTTCTTTGTTTGTGACTGTTTAAATGCTGTGGGCTTTTTTGAGGGATCACAGCTCCACCACTCTAGACAAAAAGTTTTTTCTTCTGTAATCACTTGGGCTTAGAGCGATGTATGGCTGAATGGGCCTCATTTATCCTGCAGGCTGTACTCCTCCTCTGGCAGCTGCAAAGTGCCCCAATGCACCCATGGTCCTGCTGTGTAGGTGGTGTAAGCAGAGGGAGTATTCAGGACAGCATGATACTGCCTATTTTTTGTGGGTGCAGTTTCCTGGCTACCCCTATTGCTGAGGTTAGGCAGGTTTTGGAAAACCAAACCAACATGACCTTATTGGGACTAGGTTTGTAGGGTCAAGTGCTGCCTTTTTTCAGGCTGAGCTGGTATAGTGGGAAAAAATGGACAAGCTTTCAAGTATGTGAGGCTTTTCTCAAGTCGTGTATCTAAAACATCATGGCTACGAGAGCACAAAGCCTTTCTGCTGTGGCACAGCTATGCGCTGTTTGTGAATTGGTAGTAAACAAGATTCTTTGGCTGAACTTCTGGCAGCAGGAACTTGAGTAGCTGTAAAATAATGTGTTGCTCACTAAACATGGAAGAGTTAGAGAAATATTTCAGTGAAGTAACAGGGGTGAGGGTGAATGGATTGCCGTGAAAAAAACCCACATCTGTACAGAGATGTTATTGGGCTCCTTGTGAAATAAAATCCACGTATAAGGAATGTTCAGGCTCCCTAATGAAGAAAACCTTATGAGTTTTTACATGGTTATGGGCCACCTAACTGAAGTGATGTTCATTTGCAAGCTCAGAACTCTACTGGGAAGAAAACTGCTTTGTGAACTGGAAATACTTTCAGATCTATATTCAGGTACTTTAGTGGTACTCAAGTGAATTTGGACCAAATTCTTGTTTCACTCTTGCTAGTGAAAATGAGAAATCACACCACTGAAATCAATGGAATCCCATCAATGGAAGTGAGGATAATCTGGTTCTTTGTGCTTATCAAAACAATAGAAAACAAACTATTTGTTTGCTTATTTGTCATATATATCTACTATAAATAGTAAAAATGGTCTCTTAAAAAGTGAATTTGTTTTTACCATATTTAGTTCTCGATGTTTTTGTGCGAGGTGCATTTCAAAATGCTGCAGTGTGTTTTTTCAGCAGTGGTACCCTGTCTAATATTCTAAGGAAACAAGTGCTGCCAGCTGTGAATGCTAGTGGCATATCTCTGTTCCCAAACATGGGTTCATAGCTGTGTAGCTCTACATGAAGCCCAAGTTGATGGGTCTGAGAGACAGCTCCTGTCCCCAGAGTGCGAATGTATGTGTACCCTAATGCATGGAAGACAGGTACGGCATTGAACATGGGCATGGCATTGAAGTGTGCCTGGTGATTGACTGGAACTTGAGCATCTCCACTGGGAAATGTATCACTGCTGTAGGCACACAGTTCTTCTCACTCACTGAGGTTTCAGTTTATGTATTAAATGCGTTTAACTTTTGGTAAACTTCCTGCAGGGAAGACATTAGTTTTTCAGGTCAGGATCCAGAGGCCTGAGCCCTCAGCTCAGACTCAGAAAAGGCCTCACAAAGGAACCTTTCTGGAGAAACTGAGTTTGTTTGTGGTGAGCTTAGGTTGAGAAAATGAGAAAGTTGTGGTTCTGGTGCACAACAGGCATAGCACAGGAATAGTTTCTTCTGGAAGAAAAAATAAATCCTGCTAGCTACAGCAATGGAACTAGGCTTTTCAAAACGTATGTTATCTGAGGTGTTGCTGATGCCTAGGCACATCTGGATGTGCAGGGTGGTGCCCTGAAGGTACATAGCTGAGCTGACACTGGATGAAGGAGCCTGGGTAGCAGAAAATGTCTTCCTACATCAGCTGAGATCAAGCTTGCATGCAGTGCTGCAATGCCAGCCTCCCACCTGGACACAGTTGTTTGGAGGGTTTATATGTAGTGCCATGTAGATGTGTCTATAGAGGCAAAAAGTCTCATAAAGCTGCTAGATAGACTAAACTTTTAAAGTGAGGACCTGAGCTTGGTGTGCATAGAGGTACACCCTCCAGCTTAATTAAGAGTTTCTGCTGATACATATATCCGTGCTGAGATTTTGCTGATTCTGGAAGCAATACTAACAAAAGAAATGTGTACAGTCTTATACAAGTCTAGTCTATGTTGTTGTTGGGAAAAGGAGGGATAGTCAGGTCATAGGAATTGGGAATGATACTATGTTCAAGAGTTAGCTGTAAAGGGAGACGTCTCCTGCAATCCAAGCCATCCATCATTCAGGTAGACAGTGCTGGAAGGCCTTGCAGGACTGTTTCTTCCTCTCTGTGTTTAAAATAAGGATGCAGAAGGCATGTTCTTACGCTTCAGAGTGAGATGAAAGATGTTTGCTATTTGTGGATATTGTTCAACAGCAAGAATAAAGTTTTTCAAGAAATGAAGTGCCATGGCTGAAAAAAACCCAACCTACTTCCAAAGCCATAAAATCTTTTGGATTGACAACTGTAGTTTCTTCAGAGTGAGCTCAGATAGCCTCTTCCAGCTAAGTACTGAGAGGAAGAGGAAAAGAAGTGAAAGGTTTTCTAATGTCTACCCTAGCCTCTGTAATTAATAGAAGGGATAATTTGCTGGTTACTCAGCTGAATGACATACCAGCAATAGCAACATGGCATTAATAACTTGGGAGGAACAGGAAAGAGTTTGTACTTGGGTGAATGTTCCTCTCCCAGCAAGAAGCATCTGAGTCACCCCCCACCCCCCCCCAAAAAAAATAATCAATCAATCACTGAGATCAGGAAGCAAGGTGGTAGCTGTTGTCCTTCTGCTTTTTTGTTAAATAGCAAGATGAATTGAGGGGTGGTTGGTCTCTTTAGGTGTCTGGGGCATTGGATGGATTGTGTCCCAATGTTTACATTAGTTATCTCTAGTTGTTTTAGAAAACTTTGTTTATCTGGCAGGAAGAATGAAGCAGCATTTTACACATGCAATGCCAAGTTTACAACTGAATCAAATGGCATGTGCACAAAATAAACAGGCATTCAGGAGTAACTGCTTGGTTAGTTACGGCAACTTTGTAGCAGACAAAACCACCAGACGAATGAGCAAAGTGGGGCATATAAAATTCAGAAAGATTAGGTTTATCTTATGTTACTCTCATCCTCAGTGACTACAGCTGGGCACTGGTCCACAGCAGCATCATTTTCACCCACTGAGAATCTGGCCCAGATCTAAGTGTGACAGACTTAAGGGATATTATAGATAATCATTAAGGATGAACTAGACAATTGTGAGAAACCTGTTCTCTGACAATAGAAAATTCCTGTTGCTATTTCTGCATCGTTTAGGACAGAGAGGCAGAAAAATGCTTCCTATACTATCAGTTGGTTTAGAGGATTATGCCATTATCTTATAAACATGCATTTTTTTTTTTCATTCTAGGTGCCACAGGGACTACTAAAGATGTGTAAGTACTTGCTCTACTTTTTCAAATATGTAACCCTGGACTTATCTTCAGTCCTACTAGCCTTATACTAGATTTAGTCATACATGATTCATCTGGCTCCTAACATATAATCAACACCGCCAGATGTTTATTGTCTTTAGTGACAGCTTCCATCTCCACAAAACAATTTCATGTCTTCTTTACTTTTCTACAGATTCCTTCCCTTGTTATTTCTCTCTGTAACAGAAATGTCTTTTCTCTGCTTCTGTTGAGAGTTGTCTCTCAGAGGTGGTCATGTTCCTTCAGCCCCCTTTTCCCTGCCACATACCAGTACAACTTTTTCCAAAGGCCATGTCATTGCATGAAGCAACCACATAAATTTACACCAAGCTCTGCGAGAGATTTAAAGAGCCACTGAAGCAAATGTCTCCTCTTTGCAGGAGACCCGGTAACCCATCCAGACTTCCTTTTCAAAGTACCCACCTTCTCTAGATGTTCTCTGCATTGAAGATAGTATCTATCTGCTCCTCTGTCTCTCCCTTATCTTTGACGCTGAGTAGCAGAGGGCAGCCCTACCCATCCTGTTTTTCTCTAAATGTGGAAGGTCTGAACCTCTATTGTCATGTTGCCTCTTGCCAACTTCAGTTTTTCAGAAAAGCAGCAGCAAAAGACCAGCCTTTCCCAGCCCATTTTTCATTTGCTGATGCAGAAATTTGCAGGAACAGCTTTATTTAGCCATAAATTTATTTTCCTATCAAAGGAAACATTAAAGAAGTCCTCCAGAGGTCTTGTCGCCTTCTATTTCATGTAACTGGTATTTGCCACTAGAGTTTGAGGCTGAGGGACCTGGGAAAGATTTTCATGTTATGCAACAGGAACATTCTTCAGCTTTATTTACTTCATTTAGAATAACTACTCTAATTAGATGGAGGAATCCTGCTATAGAAATGAGGCTGTCAAGTCAGATAAACAAGTGCAGAGAAGAGCTTAACAACAGGCTTGTCCTTGCTATTACAGAGCACGGCTGAGAGCTAACGACAGGTCTCACTTGGCAGATGAACACTATTGTCACAGATACTCTTGAGATCTGTGTTACCTGTGTGGTCTGTTTGCTGGTTTGCAGTGTCAGACAATAAATAAATTACGGAAGGGAAGCTTATGAGGAGCCTCTTCTTGATACAGCCTGCAGCATCCATGCCCTCAGCACTTATATACACAAACCTACTGTTTTTAATTTATATTAAGGCCTCTTTTTGTTGTTCAATTTAGATAATTTAAGTGACTGACTTAGAACTGCATCACTTTCTTTGCTCTTCGGTAGTTTTAAATTTCAAAATTGCAAGCGCTGTTAAATTATGAATTTAGTAGGCACGTTTCTGTGCTTCAAGGTATGGATATATGTAGAACTGCATTTATGTGAGTGTAAGGATTTGTAGGGCCAGGCTTTAGGAGTTAAACTGGGAACATCCTGCTTATTAGTGTTAGATTATTAGGTCACCTGTCATGTTTCAAAAAAGTGTTGGGATAACTTAGAAAAAACTAATTACTGGTGCAGACTTCAACACAGTGAAAGGGTCAATCCTGGAACCATTACTCATTCAGATAAGTATAGTGGAGCCAGCCAAACAACCTGTGTGAGTAATAGCATGGTTGAGCCTTCTCGTCAGACATTAGAAACACAGATCTGTTAATGAGGAACAGCACTGATGACCAGAAAAGTCCTAAATCAATCATCCTAATATTTAACAGCAGATTTTTACAAAGGAAGTAAAATACCAGAAGAACTATTTTAGTTTCATGGAAATGAACAAAGCAGGCTTATATTAACTAACATTAGAGGTCCACACAAGCTTTTATTTTACACTTTTTCACTTTTATCAGCTAACGATTAAAAAATTCTCTTTTAAAAAAACACATTTTTTTTACTCTCAAATTTCTGGTCCAGAAAAGCATTTAGGTGTGTCCTTACTTACAGCATACTTTTTGATACAGAATCTGGTTATTCTAACTCAAGAGATTTCTCCTTTCTTGACTGTGGCTCATTGCCAAGGCAGCAGCGTCTCCTGGAGCGAGCAGCCAGGTGGAAAGAGGGAGGGCTGGATCCTGCTCTGAGCCCTCCTGGGTGACCACGGGAAACCTGCTTTGCCCTCCGGGCCTTGAGTTTCCTCACCAGTAAAGATAGGGATGACGATGTGACCTTCCTAAGCCAAGTGCTGTGAGACTGGGGGCCACGCAGCAGCAGGAAGGATGTATGGTCTGGGAACATGATCTCTCCCTACGTACTCCGGCCCTCAGATCAACGATGAATCTGTCGGCCAGCTTCGGCCAATGCTCCTGCCACACTATAGTAAAGAGAAGTACGTCATATCTAAGCTTTTCCAGTTAGCAATAGGAGGGGCAAAGTATATGCTAAAAAACAATGCAATGCCTGGGATATTCAGAATGTGGCTAAGTTCAGAAGAAGATTAGTAACAGTAGGAAGGAAAGGGCACAGCAGTTCAAGCCTGTTTCAAAATATTGGGAAGAAATCCATCAAATACAAATGACAGGCCTTTGCTCCCAAGACACACTGAGAAACTGAGGAGTAGTCTGTCACTTGTGGAAAGTTTAGTGAATTATTTCTGGTGGGACTACTGAGCAAGGCTAGAAAGAGTCTGTATAATGCTCAGCACGAACAGTCTCATAAAAGCTGAGTTAAGAAAATTGTGGATGGAATTAATTAATGTGAATGCCTGTCATTTGGTATTTAAAATATTATGTGAAAAATGGCAGCTTCTTTCACCATCAAAGGGACATAGGATTGATGGACGTAGAAACTGACAGCTGAACCAAGTATATTTTTCAGACTTAGGAGGGTGACAGGAAGCCTCTTGGGACAGACAAATCCTTACCAAAAGAAGCATTTATTCTAGCTGAAAACAGAATGACGTTATGTGGATTTGCTGTTAAATCCACCTGCTGGCTACAGGACTCCACCTACACTACCTGCTGAAAAACGTGCTCTTAGTTCTTCTGCAGTAGATGTCAACAACATCTGAGGGAAGATGCAGCAACATGGCAGCAGATCAGTAAAAAGCACATCGGACTGCTAAGTTTCTTTTGCCGTCTGTTCTTGGTGCAGAAAAGCTTATCCTAGCTTTCTCTTCCTGGAGGACTCTGTAAATGGAGGTATTTATAGACTTTTTTTTATGCTAGGTTCTTCTTTCATCCCTGACACAAGAAGAAGCTAGAGACATATTGGAGGTAGAGAGGGAGAGGGCAAAGATGTGCTGCACTCCCATATCCCCATACCTCTGTGAGACGGGGAGCACTGCCGAAACCAAAGGAGCATCTTTCCATTCTCATTTCCACGCTTCTGAGCGTGGCCGGTGCAGCCCCGCTCCCCAGAGCCACCCGCGTTCGCCCAGCCTGGGCACAGAGTGGGACCCGCCGCGGCAGGTCAGCCGGCACCTGCGAATTTGAATGTGAAATTAGCGGGCACTCTTCAAAATGGGGCCTTACGCTACAGTGTGTGAAGGCAAGAGGTGTGTGAATGTGCCTAATGCATAAACGGGAGCAGCACTCCTTGCCGTGCTGCTTAGAAAGCTGTCCCCAGGAAGGCGTGGAAGATGGCTTCTTCCTTAAGGGCCATCACCAGAATTTTTCTTCCCCCTCCTCCCATCCTTACACATTCTTCTTGTCTCTGCTCACCTCCGCTTTCCTAGCAGGACTACAACAGATTGCACCCAGACATCACCCAGCCCAAGAGCCGTGGCTTATACAATCTGAGATTATATTTGCATTAATGTTGTGCATTTAAGGAAAAAGGTATTGCAAAATTAGACTTTGATTCCTAAGAGGAAAGGAAGAAAGCAGGGTGTTTTAAAAGAGCCCAGTCTGCTTAATCATAGACCTGGCTGATTTGTTTTGGTGAGAGAATGACAGTAATTGTCCAGTGATGCCCTGTTACAAAACATTTCTAGAACAGAAGAAAATAGCTCTGTTGCTAGTAGAGGCTTTTTTTTTTTTTTTAAACGTTGGTATTAATTTCGTGTTGGACAATATTGATTATTATTCTTACAACTCCATTTTAGGGGCTTTAAGCTGCGCATGAAGCTGCCAGTGCTTTTAAAGGATTCTTTTCTCTGGATAATGAGTAATCTGGATTATAGAAAATGTTTCCAGTTGTTTGAGAAAATCAATCCTGTGACACATTCAGTTGGTTCAACAGAAATTATTTGTGATTTTTTGGCACCAAAGGTCCCTTTCTTAAATTGTTTTAAATTGTTGTTAGGTTGTTTTTTTTTCCCCCTAAAAATACAGGGCTTGTTTCTACCCACTGATATATGCAGGTTTTCCACTTTCTTCAGCTGGAATTGGCCCACAGTAGGACAGAGCAGCTTCACAGTCCTCCAGGAAAGTTGTCTCTGCATTTTTCTGGCTGCATCTGTGAGGACTGCAAAGTGTCTTGGGCTACATGGGGTCAGAGGAGATGGGAGATGTCTTCTGAAATGGTACTAGGTCCTCCAGGGAGGAGTGGCAGGAGGGACAGAGAATGAGTTTATTGCTCCATCTCTCTTAAGTGGTAAGACATAGGCACAGGCAGCAGATGAGGAGACTCACCCCAGTCAGTGCTATGCCCTGCATGAATATCGTGTAGCAAAACTGCAGCATACTTAAATTTACCCCAAACCTCTATTATTAAAAGGGCCTTATTCACTGTGGTGACACAGAAAGGATAGTTTGTAATGTTCTGCCACTTGGAAAGGAGGTAAGTGTAAGATAATTTACAACTTGTAGCAGTGTTTTTAAGACATTTGCTACCCTCCCAGGAGAGTGCTGAGGTTTAAGGGACCTTTTTTTTGTGTTTGAGGCTGCATCTTGCTACGAGCTCTCTGCACTTTGAGCCAAAATCCCATTGACTTCAGGGGTCAATAATGGCATACAGCCTTGATGATTGAACAGTAGGCACATCCAGCTTCTAGAATAAATAAATTGCAATAAATAATGTCATATATTATTGTTCAAGATCACAGTTGATCAGAAATGCCTTTCAAGGCTACAGTATGGATTTAGCCCTAATGCTGGGTAAAGGCCAGCTCTCGGCTTCATGACCTAGGGGAGCAGATCAGAAATTCATCGATCAGCTCATGATGGGGAGTATCTTTGCACTGCCCCCATAGTCCAGGCAGTTGGCCCTTCAATGGGAATATTCAGGTGAGGATATCTGGGTGAACAGCCTGTACATGAACATTTCCACAGCAGAGCCCTCCTTGGGTTGTGGTGCCCCCTTCACTTTTTACAGCCTTCCCTGGGCACTGCTGTGGCCGTATCTCATGGCTCCCTGAGCAGCTACAGCGTGGGACTCCATCTTGGGCAGTTGTGACAGCTGCGCCTAGCTGCAGGGAAGGGATGAAGGTTATCTGTGGATTTAAAAGCAGTCAAGTTATCTTGCCTCTATTTGTATTGCTAGGTTGGTAGGTTGTAGACCAAGCTAAAGTGCAGCTGCTGCCCTGATCCATACTCAACCATGCAAGAAGAGCTCAAAGTCCAAATATTTAATTGGAGGTGGGTGAGTGGTTTGTGTGAAGACTGATGCTGGGGCACAAACTGAGACTAGCACAGGCACTATACCCTTGGGGAGTAAGAGTAAATTTTTTATTTTTTCCATACTACATATGCCTTCACATCAATGCCAATTACTTTATCGCCTGCCCCGGTTCAGCTATACCGGACGGCATTTCAGTGGGGGGAATCAAACCTTAGTGACTCCCTACTGATCTGCAGACTGACCTGTGATTTTACCCTGAAGGTAAAAGAGAGGTCATTGCCCACTCGTAAAGGATTAATAACTGTTATTTGGTTTGCAAACAATTCTGACTTCAGGAATCACAGTACCTCATTATATGGAGAGGGCCTGTAACAACTTTTGGCACAGCTGCTGTGAAAGTTTACCTTTCTTCATCCTCATTCCAATGCTGGCATGGACACCCAGGCCCTTCCAGTCTTCTTTTGGTGGAATAACAGCCCAAACTCATTCCTGTTACATGCAGAACCTTTATGATCCTGTTATATGTGGAGTAATGAAGGGACTTACTCAGAAAAAGTGTTAATTCAGCTGTTTCAGCTCCCAAATCTGCTTTCAGGCATCACTAGTGAGGGTCATGAAAACTAAGCTGCATCTATTCTCAATCCTTTTCTTTCTTCTGTATGTTAGATTGGAAAATTGTCACTCTTTTTGTGCCTGTGTGGATACTTTACTGAATTGTGGATGACCTGAATTAAACTGGCATCAGTATTAATCCCTTTCTTCCCTTCCTCCTGAATCTACCCAGATGGTGATGGATTGTCTGAAAGAAACAGTCTGCTAATGTGCTCTATATCTTTTGGTGTTACAGAGCAGAAGAATCAGTATCAGATGATGACAAAAGGAGGTAGGTGCGCTACTAGGACTGGCTTTATTCGCAATATGTTGCAGAGAGTTCTGCCACCAGATGTACATGCTTCTTTTCCTCCTCCGAATTCCCACCAACACCACCAAAGCAGAGAATAAGAAAAAAAGGAGAGAGGAGTAAATCTCATACAGAACCCAGTATTGATGAATCCCCCCACCCCATTAAGCGAGTTGGAGAGAGGGGAACTTTGTGCCAAGAAGAGCACATTATCTCACAGCTGTAAGTGATGTGCTCGATAAGGGCCAGTGACCTCTGCCTTCACCCCAGCCCTGCCACAGAAGGTGGCATTAGCACCTGTGGGAGACCTCTGCTGCACTGGAAATCAAAGGAAATGTGACTCTATCATCAAGCAAATCAGAAATCAACTCAGAGCCCCTGGGGCTGGAGGATACATGATTCCTTTGGCACCTAACAAGGCCGAGCAGCGTAATGGGAGTCTCTGCAAGTAGCTCCAGGCGCAGAAGAGGCTCTCAAGGACCCAGTTTTTCACCTCCTTGCATCAGTCCCTGCTTTTCATACAGGCCTCGGAGCCAGAAAATACGCTCTGCAAGGCCATGAAGGGGAGAGGGTTGGGCTACGAAAGTACCTAACACCCTCGTGCTCCTTCCTACTAACAGTTTTCTCCAAGTGTGGACCTAAGCAAGGGATGCAGGTCCTATTTACAAGGTCAAAGTCCTGTTTGATTAGTGTGCATTGTTTGAACTGAGGTGCTTCAGTGGTCCCGGTGTCGAACATGACTGTCAGATTGGCTCTGTCCTCAGTTGGGTAGATTCGGTGTCTAGAAGAAGCTGGGCCAGTGGGGTTTATTGTCACAACATAGTTGGGATTTAATGAAAAATGTTAGGAACTTGAGTGAAAAATAACTCCTTTCACAGGCTTGGGTCCCACTTTAGGTAGCCTCATGGGGTTTTTTTGCCTGGCACCATATTAGCGAGCACATGGCACTTAATGTGCACTTTTCCCATAGCCACGGGAAGGGAGGGCCACTTTGAGGACGCTTGTGCAGAGGTGGCCTTTTCTCTGACCATCCATGGTCTTTGTAATGCTGCTGTGTGATGTCAACATTGTAGGGAGAAGTGTTACAATTAAGCTCTGATGTCTCTTTAATCTCTCTAATGGTTTCTTTAAATCAGGAACTATGGTGGCGTGTATGTTGGCCTGCCGTCAGACGCGGCTGCCATGGTTTCCAGTCAGACGAAAGCTGCACCGAAAGGTATCGGAAGGTTGCGTATTGCATTTCTCCTTCTTTCTCAGTTTAATTTTGTCTAGTAGGATGCATTTCCTTTAAAAATCAATTATTATTTCAGACAGACTGGCTAGCCTTGGAGCCTCCAAAGGCAGTGGGGCTATTTACAATCGTTAAAGTGATTTTTCCCATTTATTTAAATTTTAACATACTTACTTCTGCAGAAGGATCCTAGAGCAGATCCTGACAATGTGGTACATTGTCTTCTGAACAGCTTCTCCATGCTCTGAGTGCTCTGCAAATTCAAAGAAAACAAAACCCTGTTAGGAGTAAGAGGCTGTGATAGATGCACTAGCAGAGCCTCAGCGCTATTTTTAGTTTTGAAGGTGTTTACATGCATCGTGGTGAATTCCAGTAATAACAGTTAGTAAGTGCTTGCTTTCAGGTTTATTTCTGTTCTTATATGAAACGCGGTGCAAACTGTTTCTTTTCCATGTGATGTTTTTGAACAGTGGGAAAAAGCATTAGGTTTATAGGTGCTTAATAGACAAGTCATAAACATATTTATGAAATCATGTAATAATTGTTTAGATTTAATACAACAAAATGCTGCTGTCACATACGTAAACCACAGAGTTTAGTCACTGACTGGTGCTTTTTTCTGCAAAACAAAAAAATGGAGAAAAATAACACTGTAAACCATAATAATAGTGGCTGTTTTTGGAACAGTAGTACCTTTGTTTCATGGTTTTTTAAATGGTGTTCTAAATTAGTCATATGTTACAATGTTTTAACCATCTTTACCTTTTGTTTTCTAATTAAGATTAGAAGGAAATAAATACATCAAGATCCAAACAGCTGGAGGTACAGTATATCTTAATTAATATTGTGTGCTTGGCATGTGTTTGGTTAACAGGAACAAGGTGGCAATGCACCCTGTGCTGCTCTTGGGTGGTCTGGGAATTGCCCAGTTAATTCTCCAGCTGCGGCTTAAGTCTTCTAAAGGCTGGACCAGGGGCCAGTTCTCAATGGTGCAGGTGTAAATTAAAGAGGGTAAAGTCACCTTCTTGGTGACAAGCAAGGAAACTCCATATTACCCCATTTGGCAAGGAATAAAAATCAAATGTGTTGTATTCACCTTCAACCACACCACAGCTAATCCTGCAGCAGTACTAAGACCTCCCATGGGAGGCGAGGTGCACCAGCAGTTTGTAGACCAGTGTCTGTAGAGACAAAGCTTTTCCCAGGAACAAGTAGTTTGCAGTTAGAAAACCTCTTCTCCATTTTGGGGAGCACCTTGGGGACCAAAGTGAGGCACCCACTAAGTAAACTACTGGAGCTTTCCTTTTACTATGGGAGAATCTGTAGGGCCTTGTTCTCCGCTGACCAGAATAGGACAGTGAAAATTTATAGGCTCTATTCTTGACTTAAGAGTTTCAACTAACTAACTACCTAAAAAAAAAGTCCTTTACAAGTTCATGTCTGAAGAAAAATAAAACAAGCTAAGTTTCCATTCAGAATTTGAACTGAATAAACATAGACAAATTTCAAAGGGGAACAGTTTTGGTGTCTAGCCAGTGAGGAGGGGGAGGAAGCTGCCAACGCTTTCCATAGGAAGCAGAACCCTTTCCTAATGTAGGTGAAGAGGCACAAACGGTTCTGGCTGGTCCTGGTGCTGGACGCTTGCCCAGTAGAGCAGAACATTCATACACGGATTATATGCAGGGATACCTGCAGCTGGTCATCACACCTAATTTCAGTAACTTGGCTGAGATGTCTAAGCTAGGAATGCTGTCACCCTTGACCTGGGCAAGACTGAAGTACCTTCTTGAGGTTGCAGCTTTCTGTCTGTGGTTGATGACCAGAGCCTGGGTTAATTAGGTCCTTTAGTTAAATGCCTGAGGTTGGGTAGAATCAGTCACTTGACATTTTTGATATTCAAAACAGTTGAAAGTGCACTTTGCCTTCATTAGTGCAAGATCAGGGCTTGGCTGCTGACTCAGGCTAAAAAACACTTAGATAGATGAGCACCTTTAAATCTGCAAAGGGTCCTCTGACCTCCACGAGTTTATGGGCATGTGTGTCTGGAGGGTGTAGACCACAAACCTCTCAGCTTCCGTCGACAACCTAGTTTGCTGGTTTATGTATAGCATGTTACTGTATTGCTTTACCAATATTGCTTTACCAGTCCAGCTAAATCTGTTTTTTCCTTTCTTTTTTTTGAACAGTCTTCTACTAAGACCATTTGCCAGTGCTTTAGAGGGAGTTGTCTTTCTGCTGAAGATTTTTATATTTATGTAGCCTTCTGGAGAGCAAGAGAGATCAGAGCACCAAAAAATCTAAACTGTTGCAAGTTCCAACTACGGGTAAAGCTTAAAATACAGCGTTGAATCAGTTTCCTATGATGGTTGCATTATGGAAACCTCCTGTTGTTCTCCAGTAAAAAGTGAAATTATTGAACTCATGGTGGATGTTTCTGCACAAGAGCTATCTTTGATGATCTGCAACTTATTTCTCTGTGGCCATATTGCAGATTTCATCAGCTATCAGCTACGCTTCATATATTTTCTCCAACAATTTTTGATAGATTTTATATAGAAAACCATTACTACTGTCCACTTAATAGTTCCTATGGTAGGTTCCTATAAATTAATTGTTAATTTACTTCAGAGTAATATATTTGACAGGTTTGCATCTTTTTGGTAATATTGCAAATTTTAATATTTTTGCTGTGAAAATTTAAGAATAGGATGAAATAAGCATAACATCATTGGGTACTTTATAATTACTACCATCACTTTTATACAGTGAGACAAATGTTAGTGGTTGATTTTCACCTTTTAAGAAGAGATTGCTCAAGGAAATTTATTTAAATAAGAACAATGTACTTCATAATATTTACATGTCTGTTTTTATTTTCTTCAGCTTTATCTCTTTTATGAAGCATTATGTGGAAAAAAAATGAACCAAACTATTATGTTAATGTCTTCCATTCTGTGTAATATTATAATATTTCCTCGTATAAGGATGAAGTGATGAAGTATTTTTCAGAGATAGCGGGACTAGACTCCAGTGCTGCATCCCCCTGAACTGTAGAGGATTTTTGGTCACTATTGGAGTTTTGTATCCCTGACTCATCTCTAAGCATCTCCAGTATGGCAAATTGTAACAGAATGAGTGTTATTGTTATTCTAGCAAAATGTTGTATTAAATAATGGATGGAAGGTTTTAAAATTCATTAAGTTTATAGCAACTGTAGGTTTCCCACAGAACATAAAACAAATTGTATGTTTCCATATGGTTGAACAAGTATTTAAATTATTAAAGCCTTTTGCAGAATTCTTTAGTCAAACTTTTTTTAGAGGTACACGACATGCCATAACACTATAAACCAAAAAAAACCCCAACCCACACCACATTAATGTATTACTATAGATTAATGACCACTTTTAAAATAAAAAGAAAACAGCAAAACAGAAAATTTGGGCATGAAGTGAAACACTGTGAATCATGAAATGACTACCCATTTCACTGATCTCTAAGACCAGTAAACAACCATTGACTACGATTTCTGGAAACTTGCAGCTCTTGCTTTAAAATAAGTGGTAGTTTGTTTGGTGTGAGGCCTGTAAAAGGAAGTATTTAAAAATATGCCTTGCTTGTCCTTTTTTAAGTATTTGTGACATTATTTACTGCTATTCTCTAGAAATCTGCTACTTGAGTTATCAACGATTTCAGGCTTCCAGCTGCTGAAGACAAATATACATCTCATGCTTGACCTGTTCCACCTCGAACTGAGATGAAATAAGCTTGAAGATTAAAAGGTGGTGTTAAAATATCTAAGTATGAATGAATGTTGAATGTCTGTAGATTACATCTGTGGAGTCTTGTCCTTGCATGCCAAGCTGATGAGAACTCAAAGAGCAGTGAGTAATAAAGACACAGGTTTGCTTCCCACCTGCTTCCCATAGCATAAGGGTACAGTTTCCACATCACGTGTTTCACAGATGGTCTAAATGGTTTGCACAGCACAGCTTTGTTTAGTACAAAGCAATTGGGCCCATGCCTGACCTGATCACAGTTGCCTTCCCCAAGGCAGAAAAAACACTGGTCATCCTAGCACACATCGTAGTTCAGCTAGTGCTTTAAAAGCCAACAACAGATGCCAGTAATCTCACCAGTTATTCGTCCACTTCTATCCTTCAGTTGCTGGGAATAATCATCAAAAAGGTGGACAGGGCTAAATACGGACATTGCTTGTTCTGCTATTGACATCTGAACCCACATGCGTGGGCTGAGGAAAGAAAGGTGATCTTCAATGAATAGCTCCTAGCAGTTGGCAGTGGGACAGTTGTGAAGGGTACTTTTTCTTGTTTTAGGTCATTGCTTAATTTTTCATGTGCAGAGCTGCAGAGAAATGTGGAGCACTTTGCAGAATTGGCCTCTTAATGATTCATCCTCTGAATGTGTGGGAGGTACGGTGGTTTCTTAATATTTTGTTCCCCTGCATCTTTTAATCTCAAAAGCTTACTGATCAACTGACAAATGTTTCAGTGTCATGGGCTGGAGCCTCTGCAATAGATATACATTCATTTATGCCATGTGGTCCTGTACCCATCAAACTGAAGAGCTAGGGCTGTGCCCCTGTCATAGCTTTGCAGACTCTTGTCTTTTGTTTTCCCAAGGACCCACCAGTCTAGAAACTGTGTGACAGGACACTGTATTCAGTCTTGGCCAAATTCCACTTAGGGAACTGATTTTCTACTCATCAAAATTCCTCTGGTGAGTAGCGTTTCTTAAGCCTTTGTTAATAAAAGCACATGACATTTAATGGAGAAATTAGTATATCTGCTCTTTCAAAACTTACAATCTATGGATATTTCTCTTAGGGGGAGAGACACAAAAGAAACCCTATATGCCAGCTGCCAGCTGTGCATTTGATGGCATCCTTGGAGGATATTTAGGCACTCAAAGGATGGTTCAATGTGAGAATTGAGAGCAGAACACAAGGAGCCATTGAATGGCAGAGTTGTTATTAAGATACACTTCGGTTTTGTCAAAACATCTTGAATTACCATTTGTAAAGAAGAAATATTGACATGTTGGGGCTGTGATACCATTTCCTTTACAGTTGTCACTCTTTCTCCAGCCAGAGCTGTGGAGACAGTGAAAATAGTTTAGCAAAGACAGTGGACTCAGGCTTTATAATCTCAGAATCTCCGATCTGGGATTCTTTGATAGCTCAGAAATATTATGCTTGAATTCACATAACTCAGACAATTGAATCTTGAAAAATTCTGGAGTATCAAAGCATACCACTGAAACTACAGTTTGTGATTAGCTGAAAGACAATCCAAATATCTTGTTGGGTTGCAAATTTTGTTCTAGTTGTACAGACTATGTCACCTCAAAGACAGCTGCTCCTTTGAATTACACTGATGAGACTGTATTTATTTTACTTTCTTCTTAATGCAGAACCTGGAGCTTAGTTGTAAGGACATGACTTCTTGGTATCTGGGTAGTCCAGACAGAGATCCTGCCCATCTCATGGGCATCCTGTGCCATCCACATCACAGTGTAGTTCAGGGGATGTGACATAGCTTTAAACCTCTGTGTCATTCAAGGGTTAAATCTGACACTGAGAGGGTTTCAGAAGACCTGGTAAAGCATGGTGTAAGCTCAGTTGGGACTTCATTCACTAGAAGTGATATCTTCTCATAGCAAAGAGTCCACACAAGGCTGAAGCTGCAGAAAAACATAAAGGTGAAATTTGTCTCTAATGAACACAAAGGCAAAGTACTAATTTACTTGATTTCATCCTGCATGTCTAGCAGAGGAGTCTCTGCTCTATTGGACTACAGTTGAAATGGCATCACTAGCGTATTGTTCCCTGTCACCCACACAAGTCTAGTGATTCTCAATAATCGTGCTTCCCAAGCAGTTGGTGAGTCACTGCTGATCTGTTTTCTGCAAAGTAGACCTCTGTTTGGTTCCCATGGTGATCAGAAGTGATAATTATTACAGACTGCTACTACAGTTCCTCAGTTGCATGTACTAAAAGAAGCTGTTATCTGCTTAGAGTTTCTTGGAGTTGTGCAGTATATCGTCATCGCTTCCTATTGACAGCAATTTGAACACTTCAGGTGAATTGGCTTTGTGGAGAACATGCTGGAGGAGGGTGATTTGTGGAGTATTTCTGTTTTGCAATGTATTTAGAAAAAGAGCAAGAGAATAACAGCTCTGTATATTTTCCATAGAGCAATGGTGTGCCAGTATTGCAGGAAATCTTTTGAGGCTGGGCTTGTTTTAAAACCAACCATGCACAGAACTTAGATTTATCATAATAGGAGTGATTTCATTTTACATGATCTGATGATTTTTACTGTAACCCTAGGGTTTTCAAACATAGGAGTATTCCCCAGACAGCAGAAACCTGCTTGTGGGTACTTAGAACGGCTGTCATCCATGTTGTGGGAACTTCTGTATTGTGGGCACTTATCTGGTCGTTATTAAAATACCTATAGCTGAAGACAGGACCCTGCTTGTGAAACAGATCATTTCATGAAGTGCAGTGAAACTCTCATTAGCTTAACTGTGCTGAGAAAAGCATTAGAAAGATACCATGAAATGGAGCCTGGATGAAAGGGACTTCCTGTGCCAGAAAAGAAGAAATACATAGGAGAATGAGGATTATAAAATTATGCAATAAAGACAGATGCAGAAGGGGGTTAGGAACTGAAAATGATGTAAAAAAGGAAATAGTTTAATTAAGTATCTACTCCATTTCTCTGAGATTCTAATCTCTTTAAAATAGAGCAAGAAGTAGACCACTGCAAAATCGTTTTAAGACTGAAGAGGAGTGGGGATTAGTTTATTGGTTCATTGCAACCCTTTTGCAAAACAATTTATCTCATTTTTATTTGCTTAATGCCCACTGTAATGAGCTCATGAACCTTATATGTCCTTTTGGATGTTACCAGGGTATATAAATACCCAGCCTTCTTTTTCAGAACTTGTGTTGATGTTCCCTATGTCTCTGTCTCTCTACACAGACTGAAACTTCTAATTACTTTGGAAGTTTGCATCACACTTGAAAAACAATCTTTTGTTGTTGACTGAGAAAATACACAAGATGTAAAAATCATTAACAGGCATAGTACAAGGAAAGATTACAGAACATGCAAAAAGGAAGTAAGAGCTTAATCTGAAAAACAGAGTAGAGTCAGAACCAAAGCTTTGGTTTACATGTGCCCTCTATTTTACATTTCTCATAGCTCATGGATCACTGTGCAAGTGATTAGTTTGGATCACAGCACACTTATCGGTACTCTGGGAATTAGCAGTCCACTTACAGAGTTTTGTTTATGGTGTTTGATTCCTATGTTATATGAGATGGCAGTAATGTGAATTACTAAATTCCACCCTTAGCCTTCATTGCCCACTTTTTATGTTGGCAGATCTCAGTGTTGTCTGCAGGATGGCTTCAGCTCCATAAAAGCTGAGCTCACTGGATTCTTACTGTAAGGCTATGATTCAGAGTGACATGTTAATTGGAGGCAGGTCATATTCAACAGCTGTTTTGTGGGGGATACCAGACTGCAGGAAAACGTAAAGCTGTTTATTGGAATTAGGGAGGTATTCAAACTTTGGAGAGAGTCCACATTGCGTCACTACCAAAGTCTACTTGAGAGAACACAAACATAACACCACATGCATAAATAAATAAAATCAGGCAGGTGATGCACACCTTTCAGCTTATATCTAATATCATGTTTATGGTTATGTATTACTGGGCGCTGACTGTAACTTTGAGCTGTGAATATTTTCCCACAGCTAGGGTTTCATTCCAAAATGATATTTCTGTAAGGAAAAAAACTTGGAAAGATTCCCACTACCTGGTTTGTCCATAGGAGCCTTACATGCTTTTGGGAAATAAGCCAACAGATTTTCTTTAAAATTAAGAGATTTAATTAGATTTTAATGTATAAATAGTATAAACTTGAGCAAACTCCAAGTATCTGGTTATTATAACAATGTACTTAATCTTTGAAGTCTCACAAGAAACTAGTTGCCTATTTCTTTTTCCTCCTCCAAATTGTGGATTTCTTTAATAAATAAATTATTAAATTCTTTTACTGTTCTATCAAAGGAAATGCTTTGGATCATCAGATAAAAACAAACCATTTTTGGCAGAGAATTAATTTATAATAAGGAAACTGTGCCAGCCAGGGGAGATGGAGCTTCTATAAATTCCAAATTCTTTTTAATAGAATGAATAATGGTTGGAGAACTTACACAGCACTGTTAGAGTGTCTTTGCTTGTGTAACAATTCCTTCTTGAGAAACCCGAGATTTGCAGTGAAAAGAACCTGAAAATCACTACTTGGAAAATAGTTTTTGATTTCTGATAATAATTTGCCAAGAGCAGCATTATACTTCTCCCTTCAAATTTCAAGAGGAAGCCAATTGAAGCCAATTTCTCATCTGAACCAGTAAGGTAAACAAACAACCTCTCCTTGCCTACAAACAATCACAGGCAATTCTCATTCAGAGGTACAGGAGTAAGATAAATGGTAGTGACTAGCTCTACAATAGGGACATATATGTTCATAAACTTGAAATTAATCCCAATCTTTAACAAATTAGACTAGATTAGACTGGATTTCATGTTTCCTCCTTTCAGGTATTTTTACTGAAACATTATATCATTCCTTCATTTTTTTGTGTTGGCTGAAATAATCCCTAGCAAAAATATTTCTATTTGTTGTAAAAATGTGTACTTCGTTACAATTTTCAAAACTTCTTCACTATTTCTTGTTTTTTTCTCAAATACACCCTCTGGCATAAAACTTTGCCAGACTAGGACTAGGCTCACACCTTTGCTCAAGTGAGTGCTCCAAGTAGGTGCCATTCAAGAACATTTTATCCTGAATGCTTTGCTACTCAGCTGTTTTTTTCAGCTTCAGTTGAAACATGGATAATGTTGCCTAATTGTTCTCTAGGAGGTACATTTACTGCACAGGTGACGGTATCACCTTGGGATTTGGACTGGCATGATTGTAGGAGTCTTCCATTCCTCAGTGTAGGGTCTTGAAACCTCATCTTAACTCCTGTATGAGATCTCCTTCTCATATGTCTGTGGATAAGCAGCTTTGTGCTACAAAATTGGAAGGCACAAAATGAAGTGAAAGTGTCTCCATCACATTCCAGTTTGAGCAGTGATGTACAAAACAAGTAAACATTACTGCTATGTATTACTTGGAGAGATGGCTTTGCAACATTGCACGGTCTCTTTGGAGCAGCTTGAATGATGACAAATGGAGCAAGATAATAAGAAATCAGGTCTGGTGAGTCAATATCACAAATGCCTGTGTTAGACATTACAAATTATAGCAGTATCCGTTGTACTGTCATTGCAGTTGCCACTAGGTAGTTGCAGTCTTGCAATAATTTCACCTGCACACCTCCATAGATACTAAGAGAAATTACTTCCAGTTGACAGTGGCTGACCATTTGATCCATAGATTTTCTTGCCTAGGCCATGGGGTCTGGCTGATGTGCACAGAGTGCAAGCTCATCATAATCTGAAAGCTCCCGCTTCGCAACCTACTGTTTTTGCCAGGCAGCTCTGCAGTGCACCTTCATGGGGTCTATCAGTGTAAATAGTCAAAGTGGTTTGCAGAACCAGCTGGTCAACTCATGGGGCAGAAGGGTACCTCCACGACATAGTCCCTCTGTTGATCCCACTGTCTTTTTGGTGCTCTGGGTGAGGTATGATGGCTTCACACTCACTGAGGGACCCACCATATATTGTCAGTGATCCTCCCCAGGCCAGCTGTACCTTGCTATACCCACCCAGTAACAGCAGACCAGCAGAAACACCACCGCTATGCTGGAGAGCCTGGCCTTGTCTTTGGCTGGCTGAAGTCTTAAACAGTGCTGGGATTTGTTTTTCTGCTTCCCTTGCTCTCTTAGCAGCAAAACCCAAGTGACTGCACTGAGTTTCCTTTTATGTGCCTCCTGAACAAGCCTTATGTTCAGAGCTGTGCTGGTGACAATCAAATTAATCACTGTCCCGTCGGCAGCTCCAGGTCAGGCTCTCCCGGCAGCCTCAGAGGGGGTGGGTTGTAGCCTGGGATGTTGGAATAAATCCTCGTCCAAAGTAGGTCAGCAAACTGTGCTCGGCCTCGAGAAACAGCTTTGATCAGAGACAGCAAATTTCTCAATATCGCTGGCAATCATTTTCTTCAAATGTCTTTCGTGGGAAAGAATCCTAGACCCGGATGGCAATGCCAGCCCCCGAAGCCTGAACCCTCTGGCAGAACTTAACAGAAGAGATGTTCTGAAGAGAGAGAATCCCAAGGGCTTGTTAAAAAAACCCTAAAAATGTATAAGGAAACCTTTGTAAGGAACCTCGATACACCTTTACGTCTCTCATTTCCGTAACATTCCATTGATTGCTCCTTAAAAACTGCAAATGTCTTAAGTTGTGATTTCATAGTATCTATACATATAATTTTCATAGTATCTATACATATAATTTTAGCAGTTAAAAATTTACCTTTTTTCAAAACACTTATTTCAAATTTTGAAAAAAAGTTACTCTATGTCTATTATCCTGATTTCCTGGAAATTGCCCAAATTAATTAATCAATCACTTTGAAGCTTGTGGTTATTAATTTTTCACTTAAGGGCTTAGTTTTAATAGATGGACTCAAGTGCTGCTATTAAAATGAGGTATTATCTTATTTTACAAAATATTTAGCACTGGCAGTGCTTGTCGTTGTCACTTTGTCATTTTGCCACTGCCTGTGACAAAGTTATAGTTTATGGACTTAAAAATCAAATTATTTTAAGTGACTTTGCTTCTTAGGGAGCTTTTAGGTCAAGTCTGAAAGATAATACAGTCTATATAAACATTGTCTTTGGGCTACTTCAGACTGTCCTCTAAGCCATAAAAATATGTCCCTGAGGTTTTTTCTGTAATGATATGTATGCTGTTGTCCAGTTTCAAGGTGATTCATTATAGCTCTGTTCTAGCCTCTCTGCAGATGCTACTATTATTCTGCAATGAGAAAAGGCAACCAGCCATTTCTGGGTGCTCTGTAAAGTCTTAGATAGCTTAAAATAAATGTTTGCATCCTGCTGTGTTTTTATGAACTCCAATGCACTTTGGGCACTACTAAACTATAAATAAGATCAAAAGATTCACTCTCTCATGCTCAAAACCCTAAAATAATCGAACATTAAAAAATTAAAGAATGCCAAAATTAAGCTTCTTGACACATTTGTATTATGACACATTTTTTGACGATGTGAACAAATTCTTTTTTTTTCAGAAGATACATGTTAAATAGACTAACCTAATTAGATATGTATGAAAAAGTATATTTTCCCTAGAAATTTTGCAAATATTTGTTTATTCATTTTATCATTGTTTTATCTTTGCTTTGGGCCAATTTGTTGCCCAGGAATATGCTTTCCTGTACTGCCTGTGCAAGTTCGACTATAAAAATGTAATATTTTTCTCTCTTTCTCTTATTTTTGAACTGCTGAAAGCTGGTTCTTGGTGAAACAAGGATCTAAAACAATTATAAGGTTTTAGCAAGTGTAACTAATCAACTGTAAGTTTTGTAAATTTCTTAATGTATGTACTTTCTGGAAGGTTATTGATTACATGATGAGTTTAACTTTTGTATAGATTTCTTTAGCCTAATAACTGCGTGATTATGTTGAGCGGCCTACTCTCCTAGTCCTTAGGCTGTATTTGCCTCAATGCTAACATTTCAGCTATGTGTGAACAGTTAATCACAAGGAAAGCATGCGTGTAGAACCAAGAAGCCTCATGAAGTCAAAACAAAGAAGGGTTAAGAGCAAGGACCGAGAGATTAATGAGTAGAGAGAAGATACCTTAACCTTGAGAATAGAAACATCCTAACAGGAGTGCTCAAAGAAGGATGATAAGAAAGAACCGCTTGGCTGAACAGCAGAAGGGACAAGCACCCAAGGAGAGGAAACTATCCTTAGGAGACCTGTGACCATAAAAGGGACAAAGGAGCAGGGGGCTAACTCCCCAAACGACCACTGACGACCACCCGAGACCCCCGCGCATGCGTAGTGTAGTTTTGCAACGCCAGCATTACGTAAATGTAGTAGATAGGCAGGGAGGCGGAGATTTCTCAGAAAATGTGTGAGAATATTCATGTCTTTAAGGTGTATAAAGGAAGAACTTTTGTTTCAATGCACGCATGGTAGGAGGATATATCCCCCATGTGTCCGCCGATGCAATAAAGATGTCTGCTTAATAATACTTTGATGTTATTGAATTTGTATTTTTGAGTCATTGGTTACCCAAAGATGGTCTTATTATCGACGGCTACATCTGCTAAGGGTTGTCAGTTGCCATCTAAAATTCAGAATACAAATGTCAAGCCTTCAGCTTGATGAATCTCAAATTATTTTGTTTTGCCTTTACTGTAATTTACTGGGAACTCAGAAGTTTTTCTCATGCTGCTTAATGGGTTAAAATAAAAAGAACGAGCAGGCTGGTACACTTACTGCTTCATGAAAACTAGTGTAGGTACATCAAGGGATAAGAGGCATCTGAAAAGAAAGCCCAGCACCTTGCCTTTGGGTGGACAGTCACTCTTTGGGATGTGAAAATGTAGTTTTCCTAACCACCCAGATGACAAGCCTGTAAAAACAGATAATCACTCATATCTTCTCTCTAATTTTATTTTTGTTGTTGTTATTACTTAAAGGTAGCTACCCGTGGAAGAAAGCCAAAAGTACACAACTGCTATTTTTCAGCAGGTTCTGTTTGCCTGGTTGGTTTTAATTTTTACTGTTTATCTGATTTCAGAGCTAAAAATAGACATGAGGGGCTGGGAATCAGAAACTCCAGCCTTCCTTATGCCACAGGCTTGTTAGTCTTGGCTGAATCACTTAGGTGGAATTCTTCAAAAACGGTTTTTAGCCTGGAATGTTCAAGCAAAGGGCTTTTGTTCTAATGATGTCTTGGTACTCCTTCTACAGGGAAAGCCGAGAGGAGTCTGTAGTTGTGAGCGCGTTTCTGAGGCTCTTGGGACCAGCGTTGAGGCTGGGTGATGCGGTGAGAAGCCCGCGCATCGCCAGCAGGCAGCCTAGCAAGGGCCTGGATCTCCCTCTCTGCCCTCTCCCTCATTACTGCCGCCTCGCAGAAGTTTCTCTGCCTGAGAAACACAGTCCCAACGTGTTTTACGTTGGCTGGGCAATAAGGATATAGCACCTCTTACGTGTGCAATAAAGGAAGGCGGAGGGGTGTTCGGAGGTGAGCAGAAAGGCAAGAGAGTGTTAGTGATGTTAAAGAATTGCTGTTTGCTGAAATGCTGCTCCCTCCACTTCTTCAGTGGAAATTACTGTTTTCTAGATGGAGAAACAATCAGTAGCTTATCTTGATTATAAATGCCAAAAAACATTACTCATGTTAGCAAAACAGCTTTTTGTTCTTTTTTTTCTTTTTAAAAGCCTCAGAACCTGTTACTGTTCCCAGTAATAGCTTGGAAATCAGATATTTTTTTTTTTTTTTTTTATGTAGGAAAACCAAATAATCCCTGATTTCATTCCCTGCCCAAATGCAACAGTATGGATCGTCTTGTGAAGTTTCCCATCACGTCCGCAGCTCCATCAGGGTTGGAGCAACAGGCACAGCAAACTGTGCAAGCTGACCCCCAGGTCTGCACGTGCAGGAACACTGAGTTGTGGTCAATGCTTTTTTGGCTTGGCAGGATGTCTGTGTCTGTGTTTCTTTTCATTTGACAGCATTAGTTCCAGCGGTGCCCACTTTCTGGGTTGAACAGCCGCCAGTGCACCTGTACAGAAAGCCCTGGCAGCAGAATGCTTGTATGTTTTTTCTATGCTTTTAGCAAAAAACCCAAACATTGCAAGGACTGGGAGTGAGTTTTTCACACACACTGAGATCTGACTGAGTAAACAGCTATTTCTGATCTTGCTTGAGAGCGGCACTTTTCCCCATATTAGATGTACTTCCCAGTGATATCTGTGTCTGAGAACATGAGTCTCTTCTTACTCTAAGGGCAAATGTTAAACTCGTCACTGCTCCCCAATTGTTTGGACAGACCGGACAGTTCTGCAGAGGTCCAGCCTGAGAAAAAAACTCCAGTGTCACCAAAATCCAGATTTAACCTTTTTTTGCCCAAGAAAATGTGTCAATTTTGTGACCAACTTTTTTTTCAGAAGAAAAGGTTTAATTTGGCCCAAAGACTTGTTTACTCTCTACTGTGACTGGAGAAATGATCAATGGTAGAGGTAGGTAAGGGGTATTTCAGTGTTTCCCTTATGGCCAGCCTGGCATCACTTTGGTCCTTGGTTGAGCATTAGGGGTTTTCCCTCTTGCATTTACACCCTCCAGCTGATGGAATTGCAGGTATCACTGCTGCAAGGGAGCCACCAGCTCTTGCTTGACTTGGGGACCTGAAGACTCTTGATGAGGCGGTGAGGCTGGACTTCCCTGGGCACAGGAAGCAGTCCTCTCTCTAAGGATCTAATTCCCCTACTGCACCCAGCTGCAGCCTTGGGTGGGAGAAGCCCCGTTACAGAGGTGGCAAAGATGGGAAAGATCCCAGCACATTCCCACGCTGTGTTATGGGACCTATCAGACTCCAGTGGGGGACCATGACTTGCTGAACACGAGCTGAGCAATAGGAGCCAAGACTTTTTCACGAAGTCACCCATGGTGACCAGCCCTGGCGATGCCATTACTGCCTGGAATAATCTCCTTTCGTGGGGTACTTTAAAGGGAAGGATCTTGTGTCATTCACAAAGACTGGAGAGTTTGGGTCAGCAGGTGGCAGAACGTGAAGATTGGAGAGAACAACGCCTGCTCTCTCCTCTCCTGAGGAGCCCCAGGAAGAAAGATGTTGTGTGGGTGAAAAGCACCACATGAGGAGGCAGAGAACACATGGAGGTAGGAAGGTGGCAAACACCAGGGAGCATCAAGCGGTTCAAAGGCATGTGGCTGAATTCACGGCCTGTGAAAATGGGAAAATCAGGGGCATGCTCCGGCCACCTGAGTTTGTAAAGAGGAACCAGAGACCTGCAGCAGGGCGTTAGGTGCAGATGCCAGGGAAGGGGTGTGGGACAGACATTGCTGAAAATACAATTTAAGCGGCAGTCAGCTCAGGCTATTTGCAGGCTCTGCAACTTCTTCCTTTGGTATCGACCACAAGCAGCAAAATCCTGGACTCTTTTTCTACAGGGGACACATTTCAGGTGTATGCAGCAGGGGATTTAAGGAATGACAGCTTGACCGAGAATGCAGCGGCAGAGTGGCTTTTTGGCCAGGGAAAGGGAACCAGACACGGGGAAGCGGGGCTTTGTGCTGCAAAACCCCTCACTCCACAGGGACTGGCTGCAAGCAGGTTTCCTGTGCAGTAAAAGCAGAGGTGAAGGTCAGAGCAAGGGTCACAAGACTCTGTCCATGAAGACATGGAACTCTTGTCTTCTCCTGGACTTGGCCTGTGCCAGTGAGAAAGGTCTAGGAGCTCCTGCCTTGCCTCAGGACACTAGCTAAGTGCTAAAATGTTGAAAACCAACAACCAGGTAGCAGGAGCTGTTGGAGGAGGTAGACCAAAGGGCTGTTGAGATGAAGCAGAAATCCAACTGGGAACAAGTTAGAGAGCTGGTCCCGCTTGTGGTGGGAGCCAAGCGAGGATGAAGACACTGCGAACAAGTGACTAAAGCCCTTGGGGCAAGAAAGGAGGGTTGGACCATTTGTCTGCTGTGTGCGCACATGTAAGGGAGGCCAACCAGCAGCACGTTGGAGCTCTATTAAAGGGTGAATATTCTACATGGTGAAACGGCTTTTGATCTCCGCTGCTGAGCATGCAATGATTGGAAGGTGATTGTACATGTGTGTGAGTTTGCATGAATGCTCTGTGCCCGGTCGCCTCTTAAACACAAGCATTACTTTACTTGGTAACCGCAAAAAAGGGACTATGCCAGCCTCGGTACGCTAGTGCGAGCCAACACCAAAAAAAAATCAGTAAAAGTAATGGAGGCAGGATGAAGCTGGGGAGGCAGCAGCACGCACATGCGTCGGGCTCCCCACCAGAGAGCAGCGTTGCTCCGGCGGTGAGTGGTGCCTCTGCGTTTCTGGCCGCTGGACCCGGCCCTCGCAGCCCTGCAGTGCCGCTTTGCTCCGCGGGCAGTGGGGCTGCTGGTGGAGGAAAAAGGACCGTGTGGAGCATCGGTGTTCTCAATGCAGCCGAGGAATGACAAAGGTCAAACGTTTACCGTACTGAGAGTATTTAGTGGAAGAAAAAAAAACAATCTAGAGCTAGAATGGAAAGCCTGTGTGCAAGGGAGGTGAAACGTAAAGCGAACTTACTCACAGAGGTCAGAGCTCCTTTTATTCTAGGGTCACCTGTAGCATGAGAAAAAGTAGAGTTCATTATATCCTATGCTTTCTATCAGAAGATTTAAACCTTTTAGTCCTGCAAGCTGTGTGAGGTACTGATCTCAATGCCTAATGCGAGGCACTTGGGCCTGACCACCAGAGGTGCAGGTCACCTACAAATGGAGTTGAGCCCAGCTGGGGTCTGGGCCACTGATACTAGCACCGTGTGCTGACTCCAATTCCCAATGGAGGTAACCCGACAGAAAGGAGCCCTATTTAAAAGGCTGGCCAGCAAAAGAATTTGAGACCAGGTGGTTAGGCAGGGGTGAATCTGAACTGGACCGGATTTAGGCCGGCTGCTGATCCCACATGCTGTGAACGGGCAAAGTGACTTTTCCCAAGGGGCCAGTGAAGTATGCTCAGTGTACAGCCAATGCTTCCTTTACAGCCATGATTCCCTCTCCTCCAGGGGCTGGAATGTCAGGCAGAGTCGATTTTGTGCTGCGGAGAGCAAAGCAAGAGCTGTGTCCTGGAGCGGGAGGGGTCCCTTTGAAGCAGCCCCGCTACCGCCAGCGGGTGGTCAGCCTGAAGGGCTGTATAACTGTTTTTGTGCTGCGTGGCCCATTGGTGAGACACGCACTGGAGCCCAGTGACCCACCTCAGGCAGGAGCAACAACAACAAAGACCTGAGGGGGACCTTAAGGGGGACTCCGAGGGCACTAGTGGGCCGTAATGGCTCTGACTGACTTCACCTGCCCCCATCCCTCCCTCCACCCACACCATGGGCTTGGGAGCCTATTTCAGGCCAGCCCAGGTCCCCAGCCTGCTTCTGTGCTGAGTTGTTGGTGGGCCTGTGTCCAGCCCTGTCTCTTGGCTGGGCCCCTTGGGGCCATGCTGCAGCCCTGGCTCTGGCCCTGCCTGCTCCTGGCTGGGCCCCCTGCTGCTGGCTTGCCCCTCGCAGTGCCATCAAAGGATGCTCTTGCCAGCCCTGCATCCCATGTTCAGCCCTTTGGGGCTGCACGCCTCAGTGAGGGACCAGCCTGCACAGGGCCACCCTTGATGCCCAGCTTGTTCTCGTTCCTGTGGCAGCCCTGCGTGGCTCCCTGGCGGGGTGCTGCCTCTGGCCAGCCTGTGTCCCCGATGCCTGCGTGGTGCGTCTCCCCGCTGGCTTGTTGGGGCCTTTCTGCTGATGTTCCCCTGTGTTTTTTCTGCTCTGAAATCTCTGCACAAATTGTACCTGCTGATTGTTGTCCTCTCCTTGTGCATGGACCTGAGCGCTCTTTCGGAATCGGTCCTATTCCAAAGTGGCACTTTCCTTTCTAGGCTCCGTAGTCCTTGGTACAACCAAGTGGTGGGTCGGGCTGTAGTGTTTTGGGTGGCAGCTGGTACTTTTGTTGCTCCGTCTTGCCTTGGAAGAGCAATTCCTTGGGAAATGTCCTGGCACACCAGAACCAGTGGGTTCATGAATCAGGCCAGCAGCAAGGTAGCAGAGCCCTGAGAAAAGCAGATGTGCTCGTGAGCACGGTGTTTTTGCGGCAGACTCTTTTTTGCCTGCTGCGAGACAGAGAGGTTACAAATCAATGCAAACTGCTGTGTGCTTGGTGCTGTAGACATCTCCTTGCTATTAGCTAGCGCATGTTGCCAGTTCATTTGTCATGGACTACAGTTACTACAGGTTTATTCTTCATTTGGGCTGGGTTTGAAATGACATCCTGAAGCAAAAGAAATGACAGCCTTGGCTCTCGGACCCACTGAGCTCTCCCCGGTATCCCGAGGAGTGTTCCTCCTTCTGACAGTTCCCATCACCTCTGACATCTAGGTGTCAGACTGTCAACTCTTAAAGAAGTTGGATTATTTCAGTCTGGTTTTCGTATATATTTAGTGGTATTAGGAAAAAAAAAAGCCACCAGGCGTATTCCACACTCCAAAATGGAAAACTAATGAAGATAAATACTTGGGTGCTACTTTCATAGTAATAAAAAAACCACATTCCGGGAAATGATTCTTTCTGCATCAGCACAGACTAAGTGCAAAGTATATCATTTGCCTTGGTCTATTTTAAAGCTATCGAGGGGAATGGATGACCAGGCTTACAGAGCTTTGACATGCATGTGTCGGTGCAGGGAGAGCTGCATCACTGGGAAGCCTTCCTGAGCACTTCAGATGCATTTCAGGATCCTGCGCTGCCAGTCACGGGCTTTACTCCAGTCGCCCTTAGGAGTGATTTATGCATACCGAGTGCTACACATCCCAGGCACTTTAAAGAATTGTAATTACTCACATCACTCCATCGGTTGTCATGCTGTGCAGGACTTGACTGAAAGTGCATTTTCAATGCATCAAGAAACGCAGAAGTGCAACACAAACAGCCCCGCGAGAGGGAAACACCATGGACTCAGTTCTGCTGCTGGGCTGAGACAGAGAGAATAACAGACCAGGACTTTGGTGGAAAAGGACCTGCGGGTGCTGGTCGACAACCGGCTGAATGTGAGTCAGCAGTGTGCCCAGGTGGCCAAGGCAGCAAATAGCATCCCGGCTTGTATCACAACTAGTGTGGCCAGCAGCAGTAGGGAAGTGATTGTCCCCCTCTGCTTGGCACTGGTGAGGTCACAGCTCAAATACTGTGTTCAGTTTTGGGCCCCTCTACTACATGAAAGACATGAGCGTGTCCAGGGAAGGGCACCGAAGCTGGGGAAGGGCCTAGAGAACGAGTCTTCTGAGGAGCTGCTGAGGGAACTGGGGTGGTTTAGTCTGGAGAAAAGGAAGCTGAGGGGAGACCTTAGTGCTCTCTACAGCTACCTGAAAGGAGGTTGTAGTGAAGGTGGGTGTCTGTCTCTTCTCCCAGGTAACAAGCGATAGGACAAAAGGAAAGGGCCTCAAGTTGCACCAGGGGAGGTTGAGATTGGATATTAGGAAAAATTTTTTACCGCAAGGGTTGTCAAGCATTGGAACAGGCTGCCCAGGGAGGTGGTTGAGTCACTGTCCCTGGAGGTATTTAAAAGACATGTAGACGTGGTGCTCAGGGCCATGCGTCAGTGGTGGACTTGGCAGTGCTAGGGTAACGAACGGTTGGAATCAGTAGTCTTAAAGGTCTTTTGCAACCTAAATGCTTCTATAATCCTCTTTTCAGTGTGTGCTTCTACTTTTTTTTTTGCTTTTGAATAAGATGCAAAATGTGCTTGGAGCTTTTCTTGTGTCTGGGACATCAGTAATGGCTGTCTCCTGTGTAGTGTCTACTGTCTAATGAAGGCAGGCATTCTACTACAGCTTCAGAGGGACAACAGGGAATAGGATTAAGAAGGTCTTTCCTCTCTGCTAACCGAAGATATAATCACTAAAGACTCAGTTCTTACACCTTAAAAAGACTTCCCCCCCTGCCGCCCAGTAAAGAAATATGGAAATGAAATGCATTTCGTCTGCAACAGTCTTGAGGGAAATAGCAAAGGCTCTGCACCTAGTGACTGAGTCTGTACCATGTAAGCTACTCCACTCTTTAAAATCTCATTGAGATAATAGCTGCAGTGCACGACAGCGGTAATTCCTCTGCTGACAGGCTGTACAGTGGAGCAGTAGCTCAGTTTTAACGACTGGAATTAGGAATTCCTGCTGAGATCCACTGGTCATACCCCGGGCTACATCCCTACATCTGCCTGCCATTTGGCCAACGTGCTGTCCTCCTCCTGCTAATGCTGTGACTGTAGGAGTGGAGCACTTTTGAAATAACTGAGACTTGTTCAAAACCCATTAAAACTGATGCAGCTTTTTTGATGGATTTCACTAGGTTTGGCTCAAGCCCTCAGCAACATTGCTCTTGCTCAACGTGAAACTTGGAAGCAACCTTGGGTAACAAGCCAGGCTAATATTCTACAGGCTAATCCTAACTGCTTGAAGAACAAGGTAAGATGTGAGACAAGAAGTGAGGGAAGAAAGTAACAATTGTTATTTTAAAAGGCTTTAGCCAAAACTATGCAAGCTACCTGAGGCTCGGTTTGACTTTGGTGAAACAGATATCTAATTTTATATGTGTATGTGGGCTTTACGGTAAAATTCAGGAAGGAGTGCCCAATTTCAGCTCTGAGAGAGAGGCTTTCATCTTGTGGCAAAACCCAGCTCAGCTTGTTGCATAGGCAAGGTAGTTGCCAAGAGCACAAGTCGCCCTATGGCTTCATTTGCTTCTCCAGGCTCCTGGAGAGCCCAGCCTGATGCTAAGGCAGAGATGGAAGTTATTGCAGAGCAGTGCTGCTTGGCTGGGAGGCAGGTGGTCCTTCACAGCAGCAGATCTTGCCCTTAGTCCTTACAGCCCCTCTGACTTTCCATCCCACTGTTCCTTTGCCCCTTGCTGTGTTCCTTGCTGTTGTGGGACAAGCTGCCCGGCCCCATCCTCGTGGTGATGGAGTCATGATGTTACCTGGACTTCTGAGAGGTCTGGAGCTGCTGCAGATGGAAATGGATGGTCTCCAGCCTCAGCCGTGGTGGCTTTAGTGGTTCTGCTTTGGTGTGCTCTTTGCAGTTGTCTCTGACAAGTGCTCTTCTGAATTAGTTTGAAGCTAAATGCACCTAAAACAAAGTCATTAGAAGCTATATGCACTTTCCTGAGAGCAGCTGGTCCTTGTCTCCTTCGGGGATGGGATGCCAAAGCAGCAACGTGACTTTGCGTAGCCATTCCTGTGTTGGTGTTGATCTGCAGAATACTGTGAGCACACTGGACTGGAGCTAAAATGCCAAAAATTTTGTCAAGGGGAACCACCCTCAAAAAACGACTTATTTTTGAATAAAATCTTGTTTTTTTAAAGATTTTTTAAAAGCTCCTTTGCTGCTTTCAGTAAAGAAAATGGTCCCACTGTGTTTCAATCTTCAAGTGATGTTGTATTTTTATGAAGAGGTCTTTAAAAATCTGCAATATGCCGAATGGGAGAGATTCAGGGTCATGAAAGAGCATGTAGCATAAAACCCTGGGAAATGAATTAATTAGCATGCCAGTGAGTGATGTAATTTTGCTGATATTAAATTAGGACTCGATTAATAGGCCCAGCCCTTTTCTGAATCGTTGTGCTCTTATTTGATGGGGTTTTTTGTGGCGGAGGTGTGTGTGGAGAATAATACTCCTGTGTTTGTGGAGGTGTAATCATGCTTTATTGCATTTGCAGCCTATTTTCCAAGTTGCACTGGCCTTCACCGTGACTTTTGTAAATTAAGGTCCTGCAGCATTTTACAATTTGCAGAGCAGATTCAAGCCTCATGAAATGACCTGCGACTTTGCAGAAGGCAGCAGCGTTGAGCTGAGTGTGACATTGCTTGTCGGTCTGCAGAGCCAATCGTTTCTGCGGCGGCTGTGCTACTGAGCTGGAGGAACATATGAGAACCCTTCCTTCTCCTCCGTATGCAGGAGTGTGTTGCCACTGTGATCTCTTAGTAGGCAGATCTCTCAGTATTTACCTCTGAAGGCTAAAACATTCTGAAACGTAATGAAGAAAAATCAGGGTCACGGTTCCTTGCCTTGCTCTTGCAGGCGCCTGCAAGAAATTGAACACAGGGAAGCAGTTTTAAAAGAGGTGGAAGAAAGAGAGAGATGTAGATGATAACAAAGTATGAAATACTGGCACCAGTGTGGTCTAACTGGCTGTAGCTTTAGGGGAAGTGTCCTTATTAGAGATTACTTCTTCCCTGCTCCTGGACTGCTGTTTAGACACTGCTGGTATACTTTGGTATGCAGCCTGTGTACGAAAGAGCAGTTGCTTGTGAGAACCACTCCAATTAACGGGACCAAGCTGTTCTGTGCAAGACAGGGCTGGAGAAGCGCTCTCTCTGTACGTTAAATTAGAGTGGACACGAAATAGCTGAGCAAACTCTCCAAAAGGCTGAAACTGTAGCAAAAATATGTTCTTCAGGAGCCTGATCCAAAGCCCTTGGAAGACAATTGTAGTGGTTTCACCGGCTTCCGTGGCCTTTGGATCACACTCCAAGTTCTGTGCTACAGCTGGTATATCTTTTCTTTTATTTACTGGTGGTTTTGTACCACTGTTTGCATCCAAAAGCAACTGTTAGATTTCTGAAAAAGGCAACCTGGGCAATTAGAATGAGTGAACCTTTGCTGTGAATAAATTGCCAGTAGAAACACGCTAATGGCACCCGGGGACTTGTGTATTAATAGGGACTAATTAATGGGCCTAACCTGATGCCACAAAGGGAACATCACAGCTCTTTGTGCTCTGACACAAGTTAAATGTTAACGAGCCCTCAGAGGTGTTTGAAGCTGGGTTCCAATTAATGTAACCACATGTACGGCTTAGCTGTATGCGTATAGCTAGGCACTATTCAAGGCTTGTGACTCTTGCTTCCTTTACTCGTCTATTGAGATGAGATACCGGTACTCTGAAATGCCACCCCTAGTATTTTACTATTGGAGACCTCTACAGTACAGGAGGAAGAGTCCCGTCATGCATCTGAAAATACCCTGTTTCTTATGAACTACCTGCCTGGTGACAGAGACATGCTGAGACCTTGTATGCTACATCCCAGAAGCCAAACTCTTTCAACTGGTCTTGTGTGAACTGTCGCCAGAGCTAGGGAGTGCAGTGCCGAGTCCTCTGGGCCAGGGCTGCACAAGTCAATCCCAGATCCGCTGGGGTGAGCAGCGTGGCACAGAGGTTTCCCTTCCACAAACAGAGCGTCGCAGGCCCAGGTTGGCACGCCTGGACAGCACTGTGCTGCATGGTATAGATTTACCCAGTCCATGCAAGCAAAGGCATCTACCTGCATCCTGTGGGTCCCTGCAGGTGCTGGGTATGCCCTCATGTCAAGAGCACAACTCTGTGTTAAACTCTGTTCAGGTGCGGACCTCACTCAGAAGCGCTTACAGTCAGCGTTGGCGTTGCCCTTAGCTTGAATTGAGATGTAGCAACTTGCCGATTGCCTCTTTCATCCTTACAGATTCTCCTCTTCACCTCAGTGCTAGCTGATTTACTAATTCTTGCTGGTACTTTTGCTACTGCTCCCTGTTTCCTGGAGAGGCACATCTGGGCCCTCTGGTACGCCGCAAGGAAGGGGAAGAGCACTGATGAGACTCTGTTTTGCTTGTGCGTTGTTCAGTGATCACAGGTTTGGGAATATGGGTAGACACGTGAGCTGGGGCTCAGATAAGACAGACTTGCATTTCTATACATCCTCAAGGTGTGGCTCTGCTGATGAGACACCGACTTCCCATTTGGGTATTTCCCTGGCTGAATGTTAGAAACACCATAGCCACAACAAAGGGATACCTTTTCTTTCAAATTCTCTTCACGTTTTCCAGGCCAGACTGTAAGGGTTTTCAAGCAGTAGCTTTTCAGGTGTACCTGGAATGTATCTGTATCATTTATCCCATGTTTGGACTCATTACCTCTTTCTCAAAGCTGTTGTGTTTCTCTGACTTTGAGACTCATACTGTGTCTGGAGGCTCCTGGTACAGGAGGTATTCTTATAGCGTATACGTCTGTCCCCTTGCTGGCAAGGGTTGAGCGGTAAAATAGCTCACAAATGCTGTGACCCACTGGTCGCTGCACAGGTTTTATTTCAAAGCCTTTCATTGCCATCTATGCCTCCCCTTTGTTGTTTGTTTTGAAATGGATCCTCTCAAGCTGTCAGACTGGAAGGCTGCCCAGAAGGCTGTGACGTACACGGAACTGATCTTTTAACGGTTGGTCCACGTAGCTGTGGCGATGTGTCCAGGATGACTTTGGCTTTCCTGACGCTGCGCATTGGGCAAGCAGATACGTCTCACCACATTCAACTTCTTCAGACCTCTGGACCGGTCTTTTTGGAAAGAAAGTGCAAGCGGGAGTTACCGGGACGCTGGTGATTTGCAACCACAAAAGTTATGAAAGCAAAGCTGACAAATCGGGAGAGAATGCGGAGGGCAGCAGTAAAAATAATAAAAGCTTTCATAATGAAAACCAGTAGATTTGAGGTAAAGAGAGCTGGGAGTTTTCCCCTACTGATAAGAAGTGAGAAGCAAGACAGACAAGGTTATAAATATATATATATATATATATGCAGGTTAAAAAGTTATAAAAAAATGGAAATATTGGTTGAGTACATTGCAAATTTTAGAACCCTTAGATTGACTGTGTATCTTGGGGTTGTTAAGAGAAGAACACACACTGCCTGTCTTTAAGCATGAAGTGAGCAAGCTAATCCTTCTGGAGTCTTAAAATGTTTGAGAGGGAGAGCTGAAGCTCCTGAACGATTCCTGTGCTGGATCAGTCTCTCAGCAACCTGCCTTACTTAAGGGGCAGATGGACACCAGTTTGCTAAGCGCAGTTGTGTGTGCTGAAAGTTCAGTGGTGCACATGCTGCTTTCCTCTCTTTTCCAGTAGCCTGGTATGCAGTCAGCTCCTGCACGCTTCACTGCATGAGCTCGGAGCTTCACTGGGTTTGGGAAGCCATAGAGACGGAGCAACTTGGCTGGCTATCATGGGAGGTTGCTCTCCATGGGGGCTTCAAAGTCTTTCAAAGGAATCGGCTTCAAAAGGGGTAGGCTAGATTTACTTTTGGAGCCATACGTGTCCTAAAAAGTGTTGCTCAATTGCTACTGATGCCCTCCACACCTGGCTTCCTTCTGTTTTGCCTGGTGTAGACGTTGTGAGTTTAGCTGCACTTCTAAAGGAGGGTTTTCTTACTCCATGGGATTCACCTTCTAGGACTGAGCAACCTGGAAGTCAGTTGGACCTGTCTGAACTGCCCTCTGCCCTTTCAAAGGCATCATTAAGAGAGGAAGTGTTTGTTACCCATCCGTTTTTAATATACACTTCCAGCATTAAAAATAAAACTAACTGGCTTACAGATTTCTGAAAATGCTGTCTTGCAGGAGCTTGAATTTCTGAATTGCCTGCATTTAGTTTTACATTTCAGTCAGATGTGGTGAAAGCAGTGCCCTGGCTGGAGCAGGAGAAGGTGGCTTGTACACGTGTCTTCGTGCATGCGTGTTTCTGCGTGTTAACCTAAAACCACCCCAGACCCAACACTGGGCATGGGGACAGTCTGCTGAGTAAGATGGTGGCATCCCCATCATTGGAGATACTCATCTGTGAGCTTTGGTCTGTGTTTAATATGGGTAAACAGGCTGCTCTGCAAGGGTGTGGAGTAAAGAACTGCAGGGGGGATTTCTTCCAGCTCTGCCGCTTCTGTGGAAGGCTTTCTGGGAAGCAGATTGAATGGCAAACAACCCCACGTCCTTACGGTGTGGCTGAAAATAGCGGGTGGTATTTGTGTTCCCTGAGAAGCTGTGTTTGCTGGGATTGCAGGGTTATGGATGACAGCAATCGCTCATCCCCATGAGTCTTGAAACATCTCTTTGTTGAAAAAAAGTTGCTTGTACCCATAGTCTATATGACATCTACTGGCTAAATAAAAAATGCAGAGCAGGTGCTGTGGAACTGGTGCAGCTTGGACTAATGCGGTGTGCAGGAAAAGGACTTCACCATCTAGCTGGCTGTTCTGCATGCTTATCCATAAAAATGAAATTAGTTATGCAAATTGATTTTTTTTTTTAATTAGAGTAACTCAAATTAAATTATTAGCACATTTTAAAAGAAGAATAAGATGTGTTGTGACTTTCACAGGGGATGTGCCCGTCTGGTTTGAAAAGGTATTCACCGTGGAAAGGAGAAAGGAAATCCCCTTCTGCCTCGTGTGCCCTGCTTGGCACAGCCGTACAGTCTATGTAGTATCACCGCCATGAAAAGGTTTGTGTCAAGGAGTTAGTTTCTTCGAAGGGGCCGGACTGAGCAAGAACAAGTAGGCTCTGGAAGGATGTTGTTCTTTTTATGGCAGAACTCTAAACAGCCGTGGCAGTGCGGCCTCAGCAGACGAAATACAGGCCAAACTGTGTCCTAGCAAAGGAGCCTGAGTTGATACGAGGGGGCAGAGACAAGTTTAGGTAAGCCTTGCAGAGGCTTTGATTATCAGTGTCACTTTTTCTTTCCGGGTAAGGCTGACCTGGTGATGTCCCCCTGCCCAAATCTCCAAGTGTATCAAAAATGCAAAACATTGCAAAATGTGTAGCCCAATACCAAGTATTTGCAACTTCCCTGCAGAAACTGCAGCTGCTCCTTACGTGGAAAAGTGCTCTATCCCGTTAGCTAATGCTAAACCTGACGTAACAAGGGGAAATGCTTCTCAGACTGCCAGCAGCGTATAAATGGCCTGCTCTGAGGAACGGAAGGAAATATACCAAAATCTGGGAATACCTCTGCTGGTAGCCAAAAAAGTATTCTTCTCCCAAACATCCCTCCCCTTCAAGCACGGTTTCCCCTTTCATCATGGGTGCGATTCAAGACTGCACTGTAATAGATGGAAGGGTTGTTACTGATGTCAGTAGATCTCGCTCTCTATCCGTATGATCCGTACAAGCTGCTTCCCAGCCGATTTCTCTGGAATTGCCTGAAAAGCATCGTTGTATGAAACTATAACATCCCCTTTCTCATGGAATCTCGGGCCTCTCATGATTCTTCCTCTTAACTTCCATGACGGTGTATCGACCTTTTCACAGTTTCTTCACCCAGCTGCCCTGATCTATTGTTAGACATCTGAGGTACAGGCAGCAGCTGTTTATTAGGGGAGAAAGACACTGATCCTGTGGAGTGAAGCACTCTTGAGAGAGATCCGTCACGCCTAGCGTAGACCTGTAGGCACATCAACAGTTTGAGGACACAGAGGTGGTGGGTGTGTTCACCGGCTGTTGGGCACTTCTGGGTTTTCGTGTTATTGGCTGTGATGCTTGAATGGCAGTCAAGAACATGAGAACCTGGCAATGTCATTTTTAAAAGGCACTGGGGAATACCAGCAACTGGATGGCCGTCAGTTGCTTTTGGACACTCTTTGAAGCCTATAAAAAGATGGAATTTTGGCTTTGATCTCAAAGAATTAAATGTGTTTAGAAAAGTTGCTTTAGTTAGCGACTGAAATCCCATAAAATAAAAGAAATGGCTGGTTAATTGGTGAAATCACAGTGGTGCCAACTTGGAGGATTAATGAAACACTCTCCTGCTTTGGTAGATTGAAGTAGACAGAGAGATGTTGGTTCTTCTTTTAGCCTGGGGATAGAGGTTTGAATTGCTGTGTCTTGTTGGAATGTGCCGTGCATCCTTAGGGATAGAATAGAAGTGAACAGAGAAAAGGAACTGCACTGAATAAATAATATGGTATGGCATGTTGTGTGGTGTACATAAGCAAAGGTTTATATGTAATGTACGAACTCGGGCTATTAAAAAGTGATGTTGCAGTGGTATGCTTGCTCAACTCACATTGATGGCATGTTTGTATTTAATGTGTTTCAACGATTCTGTAATTTTAATGGTAATAGACCATTCCTGTGGTTTGCTTTATTGTATGGAACCTGGACAGTGTTTTCTAAGTCATTTTGGCATCTATTCCAGTTGGATGAGAGAAGCTGTTCCAGTTGGATGAGAGAACTGATGGAGGGCTGAAACCCAAAACATATCAGAGGAAATACCAGCCAGAGAACACAATGGGGGTAATGTTAAAGCCAATATACTATAGCTACAGGGTTAATACTATTACCAGGGGTAATGACTCCTCAGTGCTGTTCCTGCTGAAAGCCTGCCTCCTCTGTGCAACGAAGTGCCTGGATCCGAGTCATAAAGTGTAGGCATGAAGTAGAAGGGCCTTGAAACAGAATATCCTGAACTGACCCGTTTGTGTCTGTGTAGAAGAAGGAGATAATATATATAGTTGGTGGCACTGTTTGCATACTCGTCTGAAGGGCTTTATTTAGCATTACCAGGAGAGACTTGTTTGATGCTAACCTTAAGAGCTGGCAAGGGATGGAGCACTTTGGCTCTAGTTCAGGAAAGCATAGCATTCAGCATTCAAGAGGATTTACTTGTATCCTCAAAGTCAAGCACATGTTTAAGTGTCCTGTTGGCCTGCGGCCCGCTTCTTCAGCACCTTGCAGAACCAACGTTAAAATGGTGGAGTGGGCAGAGAAGTATTAGCTAATGTTATCACAACCAGTGCCTGGAAATAAGTGTGGTGCATTGGCCTTAAGCCCCCTGCCCTTCCTCTTCTCTTTCAAGGACTAATCTGGAAACTTGCCAAACTGATTTGGGAAGAGTCCTTCTAGGACTGAACCCTGTATCTTGTAGGCTCATGGCAAAGCTCTTGTTGACTCCATTGGGGCAGGGCTTGGTGGTTGGTGTTTAGAATCTATCCAGAAAGGAACATCTATCCTGTGAAAAGGGAAATGCTCTGGTGTCTGTAACGCTCTGTCGGCAGCTCAGCGAGCGTATCTTCATTCTAGTGGTAGATCATCAACCGCTTTGTGGTCTCTGGGATGGCGTGCTCTTACACAGCTGGCTCTTGCGGACTGCGGTGAGCAGCTGGGCATGGGGCACTGCCCACGCATCTGCCACCAGGCGCTTCATGGAGGTGCAGCCATGGCCCATCTTCCTCATGTGTCCTGCCTTCCCATGCAATGCCAAGCTGCCCATACACAGGCAGATGTGACAGGGCTTGGACTTGGGTTTGCTGTGGCAGATCTCTTTCTAGTAAACTAAAAAACATTACAAACTTTCCCAATGACGGGCAGTTATGCGCTGGGTCCTGTGATCTTCTGAATCTGAAGCCAAAAATTCACCATTCCTCTTATGGCTAAAGAAGCATGAGCTGCAGTGGGGTTTTTGTTCTTGTTCCTTTAGTCTAGCGGGAGTTTGCTTTCTTTGGTATAACACAACTGCTGTCTTCTCTGTGGTATGTTTTGCCTGGCAAGAGTGCGAATGCTGGAACTGAGGCTTGGAGCACCTTCTATCTTCACAGCGGGGAGGCTGAATTACTGCTAAAAGGAAAACCTTTATTCATTTATTAATGTATTTTTACCAGCTATAGCCAACCACAACTTGTTTTCTTAGACACGTACATGTGGAAACAGTCTGTGTTCTGAATACGCTTTCACATAACGTGTATGTAAGCCTGCGCAAGTGCTAGTAACCCAACTAGGAACCAGCTCCTACTTGCAGAAGGCTTCTTCAGAAGGCCGTTTGCTGGTGTGTGTTTTAATGAAGTTTTCCCATTTGCCAAGGGTGTTAAATAGAAAACCAATGTGTTCTAGCACTGAAAGGCCCAAGCTTTGATTTTTATGGTCCATCGGGCAGAGTATGGATTTGGGAGAGGAAATTGGTTTCAGCCAATTCCTCTTTTGACTTCAGACAGCTCCCTTGCTTTTCAGTCTCTACAGATTATCAGTTGGTGAAGTTTTTGATAGCACTGCTTTTTAGAACAATTCTTAACTTCAAGTTGATCTACATAGGAAAGAAAATTGTACTCTTGCTAAGGAAGTCATAAGTAAACTGTCTTTTATCCTGTTGTATTATTATTAAGTATGCTGACTAACAGTCCAGTGACATGCCCAGAAGATTTCATGTAAACTCCAGTGGACTCTTAGGTTAGCTAAAGCGTGGCCAGAGTGCTCAAGATGTGAGCTGTAAAATGATCACAGATGGATGTGTCCTGGGGTTGTTGTTTCCCTCCACCAGTGAAGACATCTCATTACCTCAGCCTGCTGTTCTTTACTTGGCCACCTGTTATTTCATGCAACCATGGAGTAACCGTAATACTGACATTCATTTGCAGGTCTGTCTGGTGCTACAACTTTTTAAATTCATGTTAGAAGATATTTCTATTACAGAATCACAGAATCACTAGGTTGGAAAGGACCTTTAAGATCATCAAGTCCAACCATTAACCCAGCACCACCATGTCCTCTAAACCATGTCCTGAAGCACCACATCCACACGTTTTTTGAACACTTCCAGAGATGCTGACTCCACCACCTCCCTGGGCAGCCTGTTCCAATGCTTGATCACCCTCTCGGTGAAGAAATTTTTCCTAATATCCAATCTAAACCTCCCCTGGTGCAACTTGAGGCTATTTCCTCTCATCCTATCACTAGTTACTTGGGAGACGAGACCAACACCCTCGTCGCCACAACCCCCTTTCAGGTAGTTGTAGAGAGCGATAAGGTCTCCCCTCAGCCTCCTCTTCTCCAGATTGAACAAGCCCAGTTCCCTCAGCCACTCCTCATAAGACTTGTACTCCAGACCCCTCACCAGCTTCGTTGCCCTTCTCTGGACACGCTCCAGCACCTCAGCGCCCTTCTTGTAGTGAGGGGCCCAAAACTGAACACAGTATTTGAGATGCAGCCTCACCAGTGCCAAGTACAGGGGCACGATCACTTCCCTACTCCCGCTGGCCACACTATTTCTGATACAGGCCAGGATGCTGTTAGTTGCCTTGGCCACCTGGGCGCACTGCCAGCTCATATTCAGCTGGCTGTCAGCCAGCACCCCCAGGTCCCTTTCTGCCGGGCAGCTCTCCAGCCACTCCTCCCCAAGCCTGTAGCATTGCAGGGGGTTGTTGTGACTAAAGTGCAGGACCCTCCATTTGGCCTTATTAAACCTCATACAGTTGACCTCGGCCCATCAATCCAGCCTGTTCAGATCCCTCTGCAGAGCCCTCCTACCCTCCAGTAGATCAACACTCCCACCCAACTTGGTGTCATCTGCAAACTTACTGAGGAAGCACTCGATTCCCTCATCTAGATCATCTATAAAGATATTGAACAAGACCGGCCCCAGAACCGAGCCCTGGGGAACACCGCTTGTGACCAGCCACCAACTGGATTTAACGCCATTCACCACAACTCTCTGGGCTCGGCCATCCAGCCAGTTCTTTACCCAGTGAAGAGTAAACCTGTCTAAGCCATGAGCCGCCAGTTTCTCCAGGAGAATGCTGTGGGAGATGCTGTCAAAGTCTTTACTAAAGTCCAGGTAGACAACATCTACAGTCTTTCCCTCATCCACTAGGCGGGTCACCGGGTCATAGAAGGAGATCAGGTTGGTCAAGCAGGACCTGCCTTTCATGAACCCATGCTGGCTGGGCCTGATCCCTTGGTTGTCCTGCACATGCCCTGTGAGCATTCTCAAGACAAACCGCTCCATGATCTTCCCCGGTACAGAGGTCAGGCTGACAGGGCTGTAGTTCCCAGGATCCTCCTTCCAGCCTTTCTTGTAGATGGGTGTCACATTGGCAAGCCTCCAGTCTTCTGGGACCTTCCCTGTTAACCAGGACTGCTGATACATGATGGAGAGTGGCTTGGCAAGCTCTCTCAGTACTCTCAGGTGGATCCCATCAGGCCCCATAGACTTGTGGGTGTCCAGGTGGCTTAACATGTCCTTAACTGCTTCCTCCTGCATTATGGGCGGGTTATTGTGCTCTCCTTCCCCATCTTCCAGCTCAGGGGGCTGAATACCCTGTGGATACCTGGACTGGCTATTAAAGACTGAGGCAAAGAAGGCATTAAGTACCTCAACCTTGTCCTCATCCTTGGAGGCAATGTTCCCCACCATATCCGGTAAGGGATGGACTAATTTTAATTATTTATTTAAATTATTAATTTAACTAAAATTCTAGTCTTAATATCCACTTTTACATGCTCTTTTGCCCAACCCAGTTTTGAGAAGGAAAGCACAGCTTTTACCTGCAATTAGTTAGTGAGGGCTAGTAAGGAAAGGAATTGGTTAAAAAATATGCCGTACTTGCACGTTAGAGTTCCTGTGAGATCAGCGTGAGCAGCGTATGTCAGAATACTGAGAAGTTCAGGGCTGTGAAATGTTTCAGCTTTAGCTCTGGTCACTTCTGTGATTGTGAGCATGTGGTCGCATTTCTTTACAGGCTCAGCTATAAGTCCTGCAGTGACCCACCAGGTGTGCCACTGTAGCTTCAGTGACTATTTTCCTCACTTATTCATGACCTTTCCAAACATTTATGCAGTTGGGGAATACTTCGTTGTTGTTATTGACAGAGGGACAAAGGAGTGTTCAATTTCTGCTACATCTATTGATCAGAATGAAGTAGGACAAGAGATGTTTGGAACATCCTATTGAGGGTGGCCTCTCTCCTTGATGGGACATATGGAGTCTCTCCTGGTGGAGACCTATGCAGCCATCCAGGCTGTAAAAGCTCAAAACACTCAGTGGTTCATCCTCTCACTATGCAGAATGGAGACTTGCAAATTGTCCCAGCCAGAGAAGGAGGCTTGAGTGGACTTCTGGGGTGAACATTATTTAATTTTCTGAACTAAAAAGCAGATTAGAAAAATCTTACTGTGGATCAAGAAAAACTTTTTTCCCCCCTTCATTTTTGATTCTTTTACATTTATTTGCCAAATTTCAGTTAATTTAGCAATGAAACATTGTTTTAAAGTAGAATCACACTGTGTGATTTCTAAGAAAAGTAAAATGTTTTCCCACTGTTTTTCTCCAGTCAAAACAAGCTAATGAAGTTGCCATAGATGTAGACATCTACTTGACTGACTCAAATCAGCATTTTTGACTGTGTTAAGATTTTTGGTTGTGTTTGTTCAGCTCTCTATTTTTAAGATTTAATTACTGAACATTCCTATAAAGATAAAGAAAATCTAGTGAAGCTAATAGGGTCCCAGTAGTACCTTTTAAAATCTACACCAACAGCATAGTGTTCATAATTCTATTTCTGTGCAGGAGTAAGTCCAAGGTCTGCTACAATGCTTGTACAATGTATGAAAAGCAGGAAAAAGACCTGTCAATCAGGTGTGTGATGGGAGTCTGCATCCTTGAAGTTCTTGCCATTTCCTGTCTCCTGAGGCATCAGACATGGCCATGCTCCGTTGGCCTCTCTCAAAATAACCTAGATGGATTTAAACCAGATTTCAGTGTGGTCAGCATGGGTTGTCCCTATCAAGTTAAAAACCAGCGACAGGTTATGTCACAATGCGCTTAACTTTTCTTTCAGAGTGCAGAACGTTTTCCCCTAGCTGTGGAACAAAGTGTATGGTAGCAAGACACAACCTATTGATTAGTCTTCAGCTGGAGGGATAGTCTTTAATAACACAAGAGAAGAGGTAGCCGTTGAAACAAATGACCATCGATCAGGCTGGAGCATAAAAATATCCAAACTCAGTTGTCTGGAAAGATAAGAGCTGAGATGATCAGAATTTTGATTGGTCTACTAATTTTGGTCAAAATTTCTACTAAATTTGGTCTACTAATAACGGATCTGTGCAGGGATTTGGAGTACCTTGCCATTTGCTGAAGGAATGTACTGCAATCAGCACTGTTTTGGAGACACCAGAGATATTGATTTCACAAAGTGAAAATCCAGCGTAAGAGTAGTAGTGAACAGGAAAGTAGAGACTGTGGAAGCTGCTGATTCAAGCTCCAAGTTAGTGAATGGAATCATTCCTCAGTCTCTGTGAGCTTCAAATTAAGTCATACTCCCAATGCAGATGCTCTTATTTCAAGAAAGAGTGACTCTAAGTGCATCTCCATGACCAGACGGTAACCAGAGCTTTTCATCATGGCTAGGGAAAACTAAATGAATATTAATTTGTGCATTCTTACCTCAGTGCAATTTCCATATATACATATATGTAAAAATGCAATTTTCATTAAGTTTGCAAGAGGCTGCAAAATTATGTGCCATGGAAAATGCAAAACACACTAAAGCCTGCTAGAGACATCCTCAGTAAGCTATGCAAAGAAGACCTCCTTATAAAGAAAAAACCTTATAATCTGTCTAATTAATGTTAATTGAATTGGTTATTCACAGTACTTTTCTCCTGTTTATTTCCACAGAATTTCTCATGACTCTTTGGAGGTTGCTTCTTAGCCCTGCCTAGAGAACTATGGCAGACATGCAAATTCTGTGAGCCAGAAGCTAATTTAAAACAAAGGAGTGACAAAATCAAAATTCAATTGCAAACAAGTTACAAAAACGTTTTAACACTTTGCAATCGAGCATGGATGCTACAGTCTGTCAAGAGGTAAATAGAAGGAAGATTAATGCAGTCTTTCACAGTCCAAGGAACTTTTGTCCCATTGCTAGCAAATTCCTCTCATGATAATACAAAAGTGTAGAACCAAAAAGACTAATTGGAACCGATGTAATTATCATACTGTCTCTGGAAGTTCAAATTTCACCAAACTTCTTTTGGATTAAAATGTTGCTATGTTTTGCTAGGAGGATTCTTTTGGCCAGGCAAAGGAAACAAAACAGACCTTGCTGGTTGGCACCAGGCTCTGGCACTTCCCTGGGAAGTGGGGCCATCCTTGTCCCCCGTGCCGCTGAGCTCTGGTCTGCATGAGACCCCATGGTGATGGCAGGTTGCACATCCTACCTTCTTCGCTAGTCCCAGCAGCTATAAAACCTTGACAGAAGATACACTTCTTTGTTTTGCAACAATACTGTGGAGTTGTTTTCACTTCAAAAGAAAAGAAAAAACTTTCCAAAACACAGACGTCGCCATGAAAAACAGTATCTTCCCTCTGGCTGAGGTATTCTGGACTTCTCCTCAATGTCCAAAGGCTTTAAAAACTACCTAAGCATTAAGGTCCAAAGGGCACTCCTTTATTACCCTTCCCCATTCTCCCCGGTGAAGCCCAGGCTTGCAAGCAAGTCCTATATAAATTAGCCCCCCTTACTGCATGCAAGTACGTGGATCTGAGCAGAAGTGGGATGGATGGGGCAAAGATGTCCCACTCTTCATTGCTGTGTTTTGCAGCATGTTTTCACTGAGTATTACGGTGTTTACAGCGCAACGGCATGGTACTGATCAGATAGGCTTCCTCATGAAGGACCTCCGCAGTGTACGTATCTTCACCCTGCTTGTTCTACTGATGGTAGGTCTTGCTGGAGGTTGGTGTGACTCTACAACACAACATCAAGCAAGCTTGAGGCCACTGGATCTGGTTGCAAGAGCCAAAGCTTCCTTTAATCAGCACAGAGCAATTGTGACCATGTGTGGGTCCCTGATCCTTTTCCCCTTGGATTCACCATTGTAAATACACAGGAATCTAGAAGTAAAACAGAAAAAAGATCTGTCATAGGCTTTAATGTCAAAACTCGACCTCACAGGATTCTCTCAATGCACTTACGCATAGATAGAGATTTACCACCCAGAGGCGCCATGTAGGTTCCAATCCTCCACATCAGTTCAATGCAGATATGCTCCACTCCCCACTTTCAGCACTAAGGGGACACATTTTCACTGCAGCATTGGGTCCCCAAACAGGAAATTCATGGGGCCTGTACAGCTCAAAGCTCAACACGGACAATACCAAAGTTCAGAAAGGCACATGCAAGTGAGGAATTGTGGTTGCCGTTCTAGAAAAACCTCACCTCTAGTTTGCTATCTGTACAATCACTAACGACAGAATTTCAATACTTCCCCCCGCCAGTATTTGAACTTCTAAGAATGTTATGGTGTCCTAATATCCCCTTTTCTTTCTCCGTGAGCTCTGGTGATTTGCCTCCTTATGTAGGAAGCTGATCCAAAGCTCACTGAGGGCAACGGAAGTCTTGACAACAGGCTCAAAAAGCAAAAGTAGGCGTTGTATTATCTCTTTTCAGCGTGTTTTGCTGCAGCGTGAGATGATGTCTGCTTTTCCTGTTGCGAACATGTTACTATCTTCTATCTCTTAACATACCTGCTAAGACCTTGTACATTCCAGCGATATTTTAAGCCAGAAGGTCTTAAAGTACAGGTCATGACACATTGACCGGGGGTCATAAACCTGTTCCCTTTCACTGTCTCTGGTCTGCCACTGAAGCAGACGCGCTTAGTCACTTGCCAGTAGTCCTCCTCCAATGGCAGCAGCACTCTATAAATCACTGTACCCATTCCTGCATGTTTCCTTTGAAGCACCGTGAGAATCAGCCCGCAGAATTGTGGGACACATCTAAGAAGGTCAGATAGCAAATAAGCAACTGTGGAGTCATAGCAGGGAGTGAGGTTGAGGACATCTCATCACAGCAATTAGCAAGACAGATGATACCAAAGAGCTCATGATCCGGTTAATTTTGTAAGTGTCCAAGGATTACTGAAGGACACAGGTGGAGGGAGACGTATGAAAACTTCCTGGGAACAAGATTCACAGAAGCATTTTCTGGGTAGATCTGCCCCTTAGTGGCACCAGGGCACAAACCTCATTGCATAAGGACAGTGATCCCTGGTTATTTTTCAGGTTACGGGCAAAGGAGGACAAAAAGATGTATTTGGGAAACTCTCCCTTCCCCTTTGATGCTCAGACTGTGCAGTGACCAAAAGATGAAGCCCCTTGAATGTGCCCGAGTGGTGCAGGTAACAAGAAATTCCGCGTACGGCACGGCTGTATGTGTCCAATTGCTCTGGTGTGTTTGGCTGATTATTCCCTCTGCTCAGGGAGCTCCCTGAGATGAATTATGACCTTGGTCTGTTAAACACAGCTCTTCATAGTACCATGCAGGTATGTGGCACGCAGATGCCCACCAGCAATAACGTGGATGTCATGGCAGGGGGAAACAAACAAACTGATTTCCACTAAAATGAAATAACATGGATGGAGAAAACAAAGCACGTTATACTTGAAGTAAATTCCCGTCTGCGTGCCTGACATTTAAAATATCTGCAGAGCTGCTTTCATTGGGAGTGTTTTCCTCAGGGCTCTTCGCACTTTAATGCAACTTTCTTAACCTTTTGGTGCAGGCTGATAGCAGAAGAGAAGCCAGCCACAGATGATCCTCTGTAGGGTGCTGTGGAGGATGATAAAGTTTGGGTCAGAAGGGAAATTAGTGCAGTCTGCTGGCTGTGTCCTTTGATAGGTCTACAGACTTCTTTCTGAGGACAGATTATGCCCGAGATGTCTGCATGGGAACTACCATCTCTGTACTTTACGTAAAGTAGCACACTGGCAAAATACTGTCCCGAATTAATACATCTGATCTGCTGCATCTGAGTCAAGATCCCCACATGGGTGTCAGGTAGCCTGACAAAAGCAAGTGAGTTTAAAATGCAATCATGGAATCATGGAATAGTTTGGGTTGGAAGGGACCTTTAAAGGTCATCTAGTCCAACCCCCCTGCAATGAGCCGGGACATCTTGCACTAGATCAGGTTGCTCAGAGCCCTATACCTTCTTTGTCGGAAAGGAGCATAAAACTTACTTCATGACTTATTCTGGGCACTTTCATAAGCACCTGTGGATAAAAAGTTCTCCAGCGCTGGTAGTGCTTTGAAAACAGGCATTGTAGATACTTGCTGGTTATTTCCTCCTCCCTACTGTCTGGTTGATTTCCACTGGCAGGATGAGAATGGACTTGGTAAAACATCCCGTCTTGTAGTTAAATACGCCCTGGTCCAGCCTTGCCTTTCACTTGGGGTTTATGCTGCCATAGCACCTCTGTTTTCTGATAACTTTTTTTTGGTTAGCTGTGTTGTGTATTAATCTAACGGCAAACTACTGATGTCTCATAGTTTCCTCCATGTGACAAGGACACCGAACCACCGAACTCTTGTCTCTCCACAGGAACTTGCTTGATGGCTACAGCCTCCTCGACTGGAAGAGCTGAGCCATCTTGAAGCCCTCCTTGTTCCACTCCACTTCAGGATCACGTTTGTCATAGGAGAAAAATGAAAGCATTCTGTCTAGCAACAGAACAAGGACCCTGCCTTGAAAATGCCGATCCAAAAAACCCGCAGGACAGTGAGGCTCCATACACCAGAACTCACCCCAGCCCAGGGGCTTTAGCGTAGCTGCATGGTTACACACCGTACAGCAATGCCCTGGGCACTACTGTGACAAAACACAAAGTTTCTTTTTCCTCTGAGGGAAAAAAAAAAAAAGAGGATTTTTTCTTGTTTTGCCTTGCATCAGTGAAATCCAAAGGCACCTAGTGAATCTGATCGACTGCAGTCCCAACCTCACATCAGGGAGAGAGGTAAGCCCTTCCTTTTTTGAGTTTCAGGCTAATGCAGCAGCGTACTTGAGAGAAGCATCCAACCCACAGCTGCTTTTAAATAATTTACAAAAGACGGTATCTTTTGCAATGAGAAGGTTCAGCCACTGGCACACGCAGTCCCTGCTTTATCGCTAACATAGGTCCTTTTTTTAGCACAGTCCAGCCCACAGCCCTAGGAGAGCATATAATAACTTGTGGCAGCGTTTTAAAAAGGAAGTCTTTGTAAATGCCAACCACAATAACCTTAAGGCGTGCAGCGACTATTCTGGGAAAAAAACACACCTTATTATTTCAGAGACATCTCAGAGTATTCCCACCAGAAAAGACTGACCTGAGCAGAAACACTGCTGTCCTGTTTTGAATTTTCCTGAAAATGCCTCTACTCACAACTAGGCTTACCTAGTTCATATGTCAAGAGACACAAAAATAATCGAGGGAAGTTATGTGAACCCAGATCCTGCTTTCTGAAGTTTTGAATCCAAGGCACGACTCCTCTTCTCTGGTAAAATTTTAAGAAACACGTAGGGTTTCAGTTCTAAGGCAGTCACGTAAACGCTGTTCTAAGATGATGCCTTGCTAACTTCCTGGATCTTTATTTAACTGGTTGGACATTGAATCAAAGAATCAATCGAAGGGATGGATCCATCAGTCTTGGTTGTAAAATTTCCCTAAAAGTGCGTTATGAAAAATTCAGTCCTGTGAAGAAAAATACAGTAAACATGCAACCTTTCAATGTCATTATCAGGGTAAAGCTGGAGCTGGGGATGTGCTAACAAGGAAGTTAGCGTAACAATTGCATTGACTGCCAAGTCCAGGCAAGCTACCGATTGCTGGCAACAACTCAGCAAGCTGGGAGTCATCTTTATCTCGTCTGGCTTGTCAGGAGGATTACGTTTTAACTGTTTCTAGGGCTGAGAAAGGTGTAAAGAAGGTGTTTCTCTCCAGTAAATCATGATGAAATGGGACGGGTGATCTCAGTGTAGAAGAGCACCTAAAAGCTAAGGAAGGGAATGAATTTATTTGTAATCAGTGATACTGTATCTGACTGCAAATATTGCAGCCCTCCAACTCTCATAAATATTAGCTCATTTTGATATTGTTTTGAATGAGTCTGGAACCAGCTGGACAATTTTTTTGCAGAATTCCTTATATACACAAAAGGCTTCAGTGGCCTGGAGTTATTTACTCTACTCCATAGACTTTGCTAGAGGAGCCAACGCAGAAGCAGGGCTGAAAAAGAGGCAGCTGTTGCATTGGCGGTCATTGCAGCTGGCTGTCGGTTAAATCCTTCTTCAGATATTGGTGAGGATGTTCTTGGTACAAACTGGAGGAATCGGAGCACACGAGGTGGACTCCCCCAGCACTGAACATGGAGTGCAGGAAGAGAAGCTCCAGTGTGGACATCCTTACTGCTGGTCATCGAAACAAGCACTGTTCTCATGGGGTTTTAACTGACGCCTAGCTATCCACTTCTGAGGTAAGTTAGGCGTCTAGTCAGTGCTAGACTATAGTTGTCCTGCGTCAAGTGCCCGTCAGCACCTGAGGCACTCTAATGCCCTTCAAAATCTGACCCGCCCTCATCAATACTATGTGAGCTTAGGAACACTTACAAACAGCTGATGATTTATGGCCTTCTACAAGGTGATATACTTCCTAATGAAGAGAATAGCCATCATGACATAAGAAACTGAGTTTATAGTTAAAGCCACTTAGTCATGATGTTGCCCATGCAAATTGCAGACTGCATTTTGAAAGCAACAGAAAAATCAACTACGTTCTGCAAGTTACTAACCCCAACAGGCCCTTCAAAGGGCTGCAAATTCTGGTCTCCCCAGCATTAACCACCACACACTAATCTACTCCCAAGCCCTTTCCCACTCCCATAACTTCTGGTGTTCAGACACTATTTAATTCAAAGTCATCTCTTGTGTCTCATCATTTCCTTCACGTATAACGTGTAACCACGTTCTTATGATTATTTATTTTCCTAACTAACTGGAGAAATATTTGGAGTCTGCAATTGACACCTTTTTTGACGCTAGTTGTTCTAAACAATGAACTTGGCTCTTTTCCATTACATTCCCATGATAAGCAAAGGTAGGCAGGACAGAATGCATTAAAAAATGGTTGGAAATGTTCAAAAAATGCACTCGCTTGTTCAGCTTCGCAAGAAAAGTGGTTACGACTGGACTGCTCCCTGCTGAATTTAGAAAGATAGAAGAAAGAGGAATGCATCTATCTGTGCATATTACATTCCTACTTGTACAAAATTTATAGAATAATAAAGTTTTAACCAAATTCAGCAGGAGGAAGGCTTTTTTGCCTCTCCACTCCTTCTCCTCTAAATGAGTCTAACCCTCCCAGCATCCACAGGAGATGGCTAATGAACCAGTCAGTGTGCGCACAGAGCTGTACAGGAGGGGAAATCATAACACAAAGAAACTGCGTGACTTGCTCATACAGAAATGCACGCGGTGTCAGATGAGGGACTAGAGCCCAAGAGGTCTTGGCTGCCAACTTCTGTGTGGAGACTGCTAGACAAAACTTTTTATTATTCATTCACTTGCACAACAACATTGAAAAACCCACAAAAGGCCAATAAAGTGAGCTGATGAGTAGTGGAGCACAGATATGTCCTCTTCTAGGTGGCTAGTGTTGAGCTGATGATGGCAGCTAGCAGGCATCCCTTTCTGACAGCTGTCTTCCTGCTGCTCAGCATAAAGTTCAGTAGGGGATCTCAGAGTCCTTGGAGCTCACATCACTAAAATAACGCCAGTCAGAGTAATATGCTCCCTACCAGGACTACCAAATAACACCACATGTTCACTTAACACAGGACTTGAACGTCTCAGAATATTCCTCCCCAAATGCGTCCATCACAGCGGCTCTCCCCTTGCAGGAGAACTAGCGAGACTACTTTTACTTCCAGAAGTCTGAACTCCAGAACCAGGAGCAGTACTTCAAACTTGATTCCTCAGAAGTTCCTCACAAGAGAAATCACATCTGTGAGTAGATTGAATGGATCTTGCTTCAAATTCTAAGGTACTCCAAATGTAAACAACAGAAACATTACAACTTCTTGTATCTGTTCAAATAATCCTAGCAAAACTCTGAATAATGGTTCAAGGAATGAACACATGAACCTAGGCAGCAACCAAATGGCCAACAAGAAGGGCATTGCTACCAGAGACTAATGAAGGCAAAGAAGAGTGTAAAATCCCCTGAGACTCTTCCAAGTGGATGACACAGTTTTGCTCTATGTGCGCAACGTATTTCCAACCCATCTTTCCTAAATTCTCAGGTGGGACGGGACTCGTGCATACATTTACTGCACAGGTAGCCTGTTCTCCAGGAGGCTGTGAGAAGACTCCTGGGGGATCAGAAGGGCACCCCCTTGGCTCAGCTGCCCTAGGCTGCTCTGGGCAGCTCTAATGTGCATTGCAGCAGCCTCTCCTGGCCTTGGAGATGGAGATGGTCATCCTAAACTCTACAGCCATGCTGACTTTATCCTCCCTCCTGCAGGATGGAGAGTTACATAAAACTGGTGAAGAGAAGAAAACCTCGGAGAATGAGTGAGGCGGAGAAGAAGACACCCCATTATGCTAATGCCCCGCTTCATCCTTAGCAATCCGATTTTGCCTTCAACTCTGCGCTATGCAATGAGTCCAAGGCTGCTGTTCTCCCCTCGCAACCATCTGAGCTCTGGCAAGAGGACAGAGTGACAGCCCTGATAAGATGGCAAGAGCGAAGCCCCGTTTCTGGGAAAGGAGTTAGAAGATACCCCTTGAATGTGAATGCACGTGACTTTTTCTACACACTAGTGCATGCCTGTGGAATCAACTTCCCCCATTTTTGCTGTAAGCCTGTGTTGCTTGAACCGCTCTGGATTTTACGTGCCGAAGTGGCAAGATCAGGGAGAGTCTTCTCTAAAGACCCACTCGGTCAACTTTTCTAAGTTCCTCGTTATTATGGTTATATAAACTCTTGAAAAACAGAAATGAATCTCTTCTCAGCAAATCATGGCCACTCAGATTTTGACAGAAATGGGAAATCACAGTTAGAAAAACTAAATCCTGCCTCTGTTTCCTGGACTGTGAACTACAGATTAATTTGACAGATGTCTGAGCCTCATTAATATTGCTATTGTCTGCCTCTGAACAATAAGCCTGATGATCACCATGCTCTTTTGAGACACACATACTTTAATAGTATGCTCATTACTATAAAAAAATGTAAACCACATTAACTAGTTTTTTTTTCACACACGGTCATGAAAAATGCATTTGAAAGGGAGATTTGTAATGTTTCCAATTTCATGAAAAAAGCTGTGGAAAGAACTGGAAAATACTTGAAATCTGTTGCTAAGGAATTGATGTGGTTGGGAATGCTTTCACCTTATTTTACAGGCTCTCTGCATGGCAAAGCTGCTTCAACTGCCCAAGGACCCACTGGCACTGGGCCTGCGCCAGGGTGGCTGGACCAGCAGGAATTCCTGGAGGAATGGGGACACAGCCAGTGCATTTCCATGTTCTGGTGATATCTGGCTCCTACAATGGCTTTGCAAAACCTCAAGCTTTTAGGCACAATCTCAAGAATCCCTAAGACTTCTCTCAAATGCTCTGAGAGGCTTGCTGGCCTATGGCACTTTTTTCATGGAAGAACCATCATTTTGCTCCTAAAGTTCAAGTGCAGTTTATTCAGACTCATAGGCCCAGCCTTCACAGAGGGAATTTTCAGAACCAGTTGGGCAAATCGTCTCTCTGCACAATGTGTTTGCACACCCCATACGGCAGCATTTCAGCTTGAAGAGCTGATGCTTACTTGTGTCTTGAATCCAATGGATCTGTAGCTTGAGGAGGAGGCAAAGCTGGTGACCACCTGAAGGTCTTCAAGCAAGCCTTTTAGGGTAAAAAATTAACTGTAGCATTTCATCCAGAGTCACTGCCTCAAGCTAACTTCCAAGCGTATTCCAGCAGCTCTCCATACACTATACTTGCATCCCAGACTGGGATGGCTTTCCCCTTTTCCAGTCTAGCCCTTTGTTCCGAATGGCACCTGTCACCCTGATTTGGGAATGCAGACCCACATCATCAGCCCTTCCACCTCTTCCTGTAGAGAACCCTCTTCTTTCCACCCATCCCTGGCAGACACAACCTGAAGCATGTCTGGATCCAGTAGCTCTTTAGTCTCCTTTGTTCTGCTGAAACCAGACAATTTTGACTTTGAAATCTCACAACTGGGGGAACTCAAAAAACAATTACAAAATGGAGGTCTATCTTTCAGATTGGTTCAGGACTTTATTGAGGTAAAGGAGTCTTGCGGTTTAGCCCCAGCCGGCAACTAAACACCACGCAGCTGCTCGATCACTCCCCCATGGTGGCACAGGGGAGAGAATCAGACGAGTAAAAGTGAGGAAACTCATGGTTTGAGATAAAGACTGATAAGTAAAGCAAAAGCCACGCACAAAAGCAAAGCAAAAAAAGGAATCCGTTCACCTCTTCCCATGGGCAGGCAGGTGTTCAGCCATGTCCAGGGAAGCAGGGCTCCATCACGTGTAATGGTTTCTTGAGAAGACGGACACCATAACTCCGAACATCCCTCCACCCCTTCCTTCTTCTTTGTCCCAGCTTTATATACTGAGCATGATATCGTATGGTATGGAATATCTCTTTGGCCAGCCTGGGTCAGCTGTCCCAGCTGTGTCCCCTCCCAGCTCCCCGTGCATCCCCAGCATGCTCACTGGCAGGCCAGCACGAGAAGCTGGACTGTCCTTGACTACTTAGCAACAACTCAAAACATCAGCACGTTCTCAACATTTTCTCATCCCAAATCCAAAATGCAGCCTCACACTTGCTTCCATGAAGAAAATTAACTCTACCCTGGCTGAAAGCAGGACAAGGAGACATGGCTGCAAGAGAAACAGGAGGATTAATGCATCCGAATGTATCAAGATTTTCTCAGGGACTCCATTTTGGCTTGGGAATAAGGCCAATTCAGTTAGTCCACTTGAAGTCCCAAAAGATCTCAGGAGGACAAATAAAAGACGACTGATGTAAGGCTTCCAGGGTTTCCTGTGTGTGAAGACCTCAAGGTACAGCCCCTGCTTTCCTGGTGCTCCCTTCTCCTCTGCTTTTGGTTAAGGTGACAAGAATCATTTGAGGAACTGGATGAGCAAGTCAGGATAAAAAAAAAATTGTCACTCAGGCCCAGTTAAATATGTTTGTGTAATTTTTCATTCCAGTCCAATCCCATGGGAATGTGCTAGGCTGAGATTGTTACTCCTACCACCCAAGCTAACCATGAGCATTACCGACTGATGTTCCTTCTTCCGTATTTGCCAGAATTTTCACTCTGATGAAGTTTTCCCCCTTTTTGTCCTGAGGAGGATTCTATTAATACCTCCCCTCCTCTTTTTTGGCAGTCTGTTCCGAAACGCTAAATCCTTATTTCCTCAGCAGGGATATAATATCGCCTCTTATTAAAAATACTGAAACACAAGCTTACCCAGAGGTGTGTTTTATTTGACGTGAAGAGATTCAGTAAAAACGCTTCCCTGGGACAGCTAGTGTTTCAGCTGTCCTGCAAGGGTTTGGCAAATGTTTCAAACGTTCTGCTGGACTCTCTGTTTGAGATTTTATTAACCCCTTTCAAAAATGGCAAGTTCCACAATTTCCAAGTGCAGATGGATGGAAATTTCCAAGTCTTTTGTCTGGAGCCACGGCACAGGCAAAGAGAAAGACTGGGTCTCTTTTGATGAATCGCTGGGGAATGGAGTGAATAAGGATGATAAAAAACTGTGTTTTTAAAACTGGCTGCAGCAGCGTTTTACAAACAGGCAGCAAATTTGGCCTCCTAAGTCAGTGACCACCAAAGCGTTCCCATCATCAGCCTGTAATGTTTCTAGCAACCTGCTGTGAAGGGGCACGAGAGCGCTGGAACCCCGTCCGTAAAAGGTCAAGAGAATAAGAAAGGAGCAGTCAAGGGACAAATGTTTGGTGGAGTGACAACGGAGTCCCTGACGCTCACGTGCTCGTCAAGTACAAGGTCATGTGCATGGACAGAGAGAGGAGCAAGCAGATCTCCCACGTTGTGAGTGCAACGGAAGACATCTCTGCACCATGGTATGGCTATCCCAAAGGAGAGGTGTTAGTGACGTGCCAGAGCAGTCAGTCCCAAAGCCAAGGTTGCCCACTGAGAGCCCTTGGCCATGCTTAAACACTTTGGGCTCTTGCCATCTCTCAGTGAAGCTGATGTGAGTCTTTCCATTGACTTAAGTAGCAACTGGGATGAATCTCTAGGCCTAATCTCTTTCTCTCACATTTTGTTTACATCCTTTTAGGTCTCTGTGACAGATGACTCTCAGGTGTAGTTCACCAGGCATTTCACTGCTGCTGAGCAATTCTCCAAGCCACGTTTCTCCTGAACTCTTTCTTTGGAAATCCCAGCAAACAAAAACCTCCTCACTCTGCACTTCTGGTTGATTTTTCAGTCATCCATCTCTTCCTGCCAGACTCCTGGCTGATAGACTGTCTTTGGATTGTTTAATCAAACTGATATCTATTGAAATGGATGTCTGATCATCACAGAGACTCTTCCAACCCAACCTTAAAGCCCCCAAATGTTCTAGCCCTGAAAAGTTACTCCAAATTCTCATCTGGAGTAAAACGGCTCTTGGCGATGTCAGCAACGCTTTGCTGGCTTACAACACTTGAGACTCTAATCTTCTAGTAAGACAACGGTTTTGGTCGAAGTAGAAAGCGTCTTGCTAGGATTACCTATGTTTTGTACAAAGCGATCATTGTTTTGGCAAGCAGAAAACCTAATAGAATGTGTGTTTAAACTCTTGCCCAAAGGCATAACCCCTCTGACCCTAAACCATGACCCCAAACCCTTGATGTGACCCTTGACAATTGACCCTGACCCTTGACCCTGACCTGTGACCCCTGACAGAGACCCATGATCCCTGACCTGTGACCTTTGACCCAGCACCTACCTGACCCTAAAATCCTAACCCAGACCTTTGATCGCAACCTGTGACCCCTGACCTTGACCCCTGAGCCCAGGCCCTGCCACTGAGCCTTCAACCCTGATCTGACCCTTGGCACCTGACTCATGACATTTGACTCTTGACCTTGACCTCTGACTCAACAAATGGCTATTGACCTTGGACTGCAATTTTTAATCCTTAGCTATGACCTTTGAACTTTTGACCCCAAACCATTACCTTTGATGCCCTGAGCTGTTCTGATCCCTGACCTTTCAACTGAATTGTGACCTTTGACCTCTAACCCAAATCCCCTACCTTTGACCTCTGACTCAAACCCCTTACCTTTGACCCAATCTCTGGCATTTGACCTTTTAGTAATGATTGGTGACCTTTTCTCCATGCACAGCATTTGACCCTTGACCTCAACTCCTGAGTTTTGACTGCGACCTGTGATGTTTAACCCTGATCCATGACCTTTGCTCTTTTGACCAAAACCCATGATCTTTAAAACTGGACTCTCTTATATATGAGCCCTGTCACCTTTGACCTCAGCCCCATCTATGACTACCGACCTGTGACCATTAACCTTTGATGCCCGTGTGTGTCCTTTGACAATCTGTGAGATTTGATCTTTGTCCCTGATTAGTGACCTTTGACCCCAACACATAACATTTGACCCTGGAAGGGCAACCTTTGACCATGGCCTGTGATATGTCACCTTCATTTTGATCACAGTCTTTGACATAGGTCATGACCTTTGATGCATATGCCCATCTTTTAATTTGATCTGTGACCTTTTATGTTTGACCTCTGAAATTTGACCTGACCCCTGACTCTGACTCCTGACTCCACCCCCTGAGCAAAAAAGCTATGCTGTCAGAAAACTTCATCAACTCATTCTGATGTACTCATTATGTACACATACAGAGACTGAAAAGCAAGGGAGCTGTCTGAAGTCAAAAGAGGAATTGGCTGAAACCAATTTCCTCTCCCAAATCCATACTCTGCCCGATGGACCATAAAAATCAAAGCTTGGGCCTTTCAGTGCTAGAACACATTGGTTTTCTATTTAACACCCTTGGCAAATGGGAAAACTTCATTAAAACACACACCAGCAAACGGCCTTCTGAAGAAGCCTTCTGCAAGTAGGAGCTGGTTCCTAGTTGGGTTACTAGCACTTGCGCAGGCTTACATACACGTTATGTGAAAGCGTATTCAGAACACAGACTGTTTCCACATGTACGTGTCTAAGAAAACAAGTTGTGGTTGGCTATAGCTGGTAAAAATACATTAATAAATGAATAAAGGTTTTCCTTTTAGCAGTAATTCAGCCTCCCCGCTGTGAAGATAGAAGGTGCTCCAAGCCTCAGTTCCAGCATTCGCACTCTTGCCAGGCAAAACATACCACAGAGAAGACAGCAGTTGTGTTATACCAAAGAAAGCAAACTCCCGCTAGACTAAAGGAACAAGAACAAAAACCCCACTGCAGCTCATGCTTCTTTAGCCATAAGAGGAATGGTGAATTTTTGGCTTCAGATTCAGAAGATCACAGGACCCAGCGCATAACTGCCCGTCATTGGGAAAGTTTGTAATGTTTTTTAGTTTACTAGAAAGAGATCTGCCACAGCAAACCCAAGTCCAAGCCCTGTCACATCTGCCTGTGTATGGGCAGCTTGGCATTGCATGGGAAGGCAGGACACATGAGGAAGATGGGCCATGGCTGCACCTCCATGAAGCGCCTGGTGGCAGATGCGTGGGCAGTGCCCCATGCCCAGCTGCTCACCGCAGTCCGCAAGAGCCAGCTGTGTAAGAGCACGCCATCCCAGAGACCACAAAGCGGTTGATGATCTACCACTAGAATGAAGATACGCTCGCTGAGCTGCCGACAGAGCGTTACAGACACCAGAGCATTTCCCTTTTCACAGGATAGATGTTCCTTTCTGGATAGATTCTAAACACCAACCACCAAGCCCTGCCCCAATGGAGTCAACAAGAGCTTTGCCATGAGCCTACAAGATACAGGGTTCAGTCCTAGAAGGACTCTTCCCAAATCAGTTTGGCAAGTTTCCAGATTAGTCCTTGAAAGAGAAGAGGAAGGGCAGGGGGCTTAAGGCCAATGCACCACACTTATTTCCAGGCACTGGTTGTGATAACATTAGCTAATACTTCTCTGCCCACTCCACCATTTTAACGTTGGTTCTGCAAGGTGCTGAAGAAGCGGGCCGCAGGCCAACAGGACACTTAAACATGTGCTTGACTTTGAGGATACAAGTAAATCCTCTTGAATGCTGAATGCTATGCTTTCCTGAACTAGAGCCAAAGTGCTCCATCCCTTGCCAGCTCTTAAGGTTAGCATCAAACAAGTCTCTCCTGGTAATGCTAAATAAAGCCCTTCAGACGAGTATGCAAACAGTGCCACCAACTATATATATTATCTCCTTCTTCTACACAGACACAAACGGGTCAGTTCAGGATATTCTGTTTCAAGGCCCTTCTACTTCATGCCTACACTTTATGACTCGGATCCAGGCACTTCGTTGCACAGAGGAGGCAGGCTTTCAGCAGGAACAGCACTGAGGAGTCATTACCCCTGGTAATAGTATTAACCCTGTAGCTATAGTATATTGGCTTTAACATTACCCCCATTGTGTTCTCTGGCTGGTATTTCCTCTGATATGTTTTGGGTTTCAGCCCTCCATCAGTTCTCTCATCCAACTGGAACAGCTTCTCTCATCCAACTGGAATAGATGCCAAAATGACTTAGAAAACACTGTCCAGGTTCCATACAATAAAGCAAACCACAGGAATGGTCTATTACCATTAAAATTACAGAATCGTTGAAACACATTAAATACAAACATGCCATCAATGTGAGTTGAGCAAGCATACCACTGCAACATCACTTTTTAATAGCCCGAGTTCGTACATTACATATAAACCTTTGCTTATGTACACCACACAACATGCCATACCATATTATTTATTCAGTGCAGTTCCTTTTCTCTGTTCACTTCTATTCTATCCCTAAGGATGCACGGCACATTCCAACAAGACACAGCAATTCAAACCTCTATCCCCAGGCTAAAAGAAGAACCAACATCTCTCTGTCTACTTCAATCTACCAAAGCAGGAGAGTGTTTCATTAATCCTCCAAGTTGGCACCACTGTGATTTCACCAATTAACCAGCCATTTCTTTTATTTTATGGGATTTCAGTCGCTAACTAAAGCAACTTTTCTAAACACATTTAATTCTTTGAGATCAAAGCCAAAATTCCATCTTTTTATAGGCTTCAAAGAGTGTCCAAAAGCAACTGACGGCCATCCAGTTGCTGGTATTCCCCAGTGCCTTTTAAAAATGACATTGCCAGGTTCTCATGTTCTTGACTGCCATTCAAGCATCACAGCCAATAACACGAAAACCCAGAAGTGCCCAACAGCCGGTGAACACACCCACCACCTCTGTGTCCTCAAACTGTTGATGTGCCTACAGGTCTACGCTAGGCGTGACGGATCTCTCTCAAGAGTGCTTCACTCCACAGGATCAGTGTCTTTCTCCCCTAATAAACAGCTGCTGCCTGTACCTCAGATGTCTAACAATAGATCAGGGCAGCTGGGTGAAGAAACTGTGAAAAGGTCGATACACCGTCATGGAAGTTAAGAGGAAGAATCATGAGAGGCCCGAGATTCCATGAGAAAGGGGATGTTATAGTTTCATACAACGATGCTTTTCAGGCAATTCCAGAGAAATCGGCTGGGAAGCAGCTTGTACGGATCATACGGATAGAGAGCGAGATCTACTGACATCAGTAACAACCCTTCCATCTATTACAGTGCAGTCTTGAATCGCACCCATGATGAAAGGGGAAACCGTGCTTGAAGGGGAGGGATGTTTGGGAGAAGAATACTTTTTTGGCTACCAGCAGAGGTATTCCCAGATTTTGGTATATTTCCTTCCGTTCCTCAGAGCAGGCCATTTATACGCTGCTGGCAGTCTGAGAAGCATTTCCCCTTGTTACGTCAGGTTTAGCATTAGCTAACGGGATAGAGCACTTTTCCACGTAAGGAGCAGCTGCAGTTTCTGCAGGGAAGTTGCAAATACTTGGTATTGGGCTACACATTTTGCAATGTTTTGCATTTTTGATACACTTGGAGATTTGGGCAGGGGGACATCACCAGGTCAGCCTTACCCGGAAAGAAAAAGTGACACTGATAATCAAAGCCTCTGCAAGGCTTACCTAAACTTGTCTCTGCCCCCTCGTATCAACTCAGGCTCCTTTGCTAGGACACAGTTTGGCCTGTATTTCGTCTGCTGAGGCCGCACTGCCACGGCTGTTTAGAGTTCTGCCATAAAAAGAACAACATCCTTCCAGAGCCTACTTGTTCTTGCTCAGTCCGGCCCCTTCGAAGAAACTAACTCCTTGACACAAACCTTTTCATGGCGGTGATACTACATAGACTGTACGGCTGTGCCAAGCAGGGCACACGAGGCAGAAGGGGATTTCCTTTCTCCTTTCCACGGTGAATACCTTTTCAAACCAGACGGGCACATCCCCTGTGAAAGTCACAACACATCTTATTCTTCTTTTAAAATGTGCTAATAATTTAATTTGAGTTACTCTAATTAAAAAAAAAAATCAATTTGCATAACTAATTTCATTTTTATGGATAAGCATGCAGAACAGCCAGCTAGATGGTGAAGTCCTTTTCCTGCACACCGCATTAGTCCAAGCTGCACCAGTTCCACAGCACCTGCTCTGCATTTTTTATTTAGCCAGTAGATGTCATATAGACTATGGGTACAAGCAACTTTTTTTCAACAAAGAGATGTTTCAAGACTCATGGGGATGAGCGATTGCTGTCATCCATAACCCTGCAATCCCAGCAAACACAGCTTCTCAGGGAACACAAATACCACCCGCTATTTTCAGCCACACCGTAAGGACGTGGGGTTGTTTGCCATTCAATCTGCTTCCCAGAAAGCCTTCCACAGAAGCGGCAGAGCTGGAAGAAATCCCCCCTGCAGTTCTTTACTCCACACCCTTGCAGAGCAGCCTGTTTACCCATATTAAACACAGACCAAAGCTCACAGATGAGTATCTCCAATGATGGGGATGCCACCATCTTACTCAGCAGACTGTCCCCATGCCCAGTGTTGGGTCTGGGGTGGTTTTAGGTTAACACGCAGAAACACGCATGCACGAAGACACGTGTACAAGCCACCTTCTCCTGCTCCAGCCAGGGCACTGCTTTCACCACATCTGACTGAAATGTAAAACTAAATGCAGGCAATTCAGAAATTCAAGCTCCTGCAAGACAGCATTTTCAGAAATCTGTAAGCCAGTTAGTTTTATTTTTAATGCTGGAAGTGTATATTAAAAACGGATGGGTAACAAACACTTCCTCTCTTAATGATGCCTTTGAAAGGGCAGAGGGCAGTTCAGACAGGTCCAACTGACTTCCAGGTTGCTCAGTCCTAGAAGGTGAATCCCATGGAGTAAGAAAACCCTCCTTTAGAAGTGCAGCTAAACTCACAACGTCTACACCAGGCAAAACAGAAGGAAGCCAGGTGTGGAGGGCATCAGTAGCAATTGAGCAACACTTTTTAGGACACGTATGGCTCCAAAAGTAAATCTAGCCTACCCCTTTTGAAGCCGATTCCTTTGAAAGACTTTGAAGCCCCCATGGAGAGCAACCTCCCATGATAGCCAGCCAAGTTGCTCCGTCTCTATGGCTTCCCAAACCCAGTGAAGCTCCGAGCTCATGCAGTGAAGCGTGCAGGAGCTGACTGCATACCAGGCTACTGGAAAAGAGAGGAAAGCAGCATGTGCACCACTGAACTTTCAGCACACACAACTGCGCTTAGCAAACTGGTGTCCATCTGCCCCTTAAGTAAGGCAGGTTGCTGAGAGACTGATCCAGCACAGGAATCGTTCAGGAGCTTCAGCTCTCCCTCTCAAACATTTTAAGACTCCAGAAGGATTAGCTTGCTCACTTCATGCTTAAAGACAGGCAGTGTGTGTTCTTCTCTTAACAACCCCAAGATACACAGTCAATCTAAGGGTTCTAAAATTTGCAATGTACTCAACCAATATTTCCATTTTTTTATAACTTTTTAACCTGCATATATATATATATATATATTTATAACCTTGTCTGTCTTGCTTCTCACTTCTTATCAGTAGGGGAAAACTCCCAGCTCTCTTTACCTCAAATCTACTGGTTTTCATTATGAAAGCTTTTATTATTTTTACTGCTGCCCTCCGCATTCTCTCCCGATTTGTCAGCTTTGCTTTCATAACTTTTGTGGTTGCAAATCACCAGCGTCCCGGTAACTCCCGCTTGCACTTTCTTTCCAAAAAGACCGGTCCAGAGGTCTGAAGAAGTTGAATGTGGTGAGACGTATCTGCTTGCCCAATGCGCAGCGTCAGGAAAGCCAAAGTCATCCTGGACACATCGCCACAGCTACGTGGACCAACCGTTAAAAGATCAGTTCCGTGTACGTCACAGCCTTCTGGGCAGCCTTCCAGTCTGACAGCTTGAGAGGATCCATTTCAAAACAAACAACAAAGGGGAGGCATAGATGGCAATGAAAGGCTTTGAAATAAAACCTGTGCAGCGACCAGTGGGTCACAGCATTTGTGAGCTATTTTACCGCTCAACCCTTGCCAGCAAGGGGACAGACGTATACGCTATAAGAATACCTCCTGTACCAGGAGCCTCCAGACACAGTATGAGTCTCAAAGTCAGAGAAACACAACAGCTTTGAGAAAGAGGTAATGAGTCCAAACATGGGATAAATGATACAGATACATTCCAGGTACACCTGAAAAGCTACTGCTTGAAAACCCTTACAGTCTGGCCTGGAAAACGTGAAGAGAATTTGAAAGAAAAGGTATCCCTTTGTTGTGGCTATGGTGTTTCTAACATTCAGCCAGGGAAATACCCAAATGGGAAGTCGGTGTCTCATCAGCAGAGCCACACCTTGAGGATGTATAGAAATGCAAGTCTGTCTTATCTGAGCCCCAGCTCACGTGTCTACCCATATTCCCAAACCTGTGATCACTGAACAACGCACAAGCAAAACAGAGTCTCATCAGTGCTCTTCCCCTTCCTTGCGGCGTACCAGAGGGCCCAGATGTGCCTCTCCAGGAAACAGGGAGCAGTAGCAAAAGTACCAGCAAGAATTAGTAAATCAGCTAGCACTGAGGTGAAGAGGAGAATCTGTAAGGATGAAAGAGGCAATCGGCAAGTTGCTACATCTCAATTCAAGCTAAGGGCAACGCCAACGCTGACTGTAAGCGCTTCTGAGTGAGGTCCGCACCTGAACAGAGTTTAACACAGAGTTGTGCTCTTGACATGAGGGCATACCCAGCACCTGCAGGGACCCACAGGATGCAGGTAGATGCCTTTGCTTGCATGGACTGGGTAAATCTATACCATGCAGCACAGTGCTGTCCAGGCGTGCCAACCTGGGCCTGCGACGCTCTGTTTGTGGAAGGGAAACCTCTGTGCCACGCCGCTCACCCCAGCGGATCTGGGATTGACTTGTGCAGCCCTGGCCCAGAGGACTCGGCACTGCACTCCCTAGCTCTGGCGACAGTTCACACAAGACCAGTTGAAAGAGTTTGGCTTCTGGGATGTAGCATACAAGGTCTCAGCATGTCTCTGTCACCAGGCAGGTAGTTCATAAGAAACAGGGTATTTTCAGATGCATGACGGGACTCTTCCTCCTGTACTGTAGAGGTCTCCAATAGTAAAATACTAGGGGTGGCATTTCAGAGTACCGGTATCTCATCTCAATAGACGAGTAAAGGAAGCAAGAGTCACAAGCCTTGAATAGTGCCTAGCTATACGCATACAGCTAAGCCGTACATGTGGTTACATTAATTGGAACCCAGCTTCAAACACCTCTGAGGGCTCGTTAACATTTAACTTGTGTCAGAGCACAAAGAGCTGTGATGTTCCCTTTGTGGCATCAGGTTAGGCCCATTAATTAGTCCCTATTAATACACAAGTCCCCGGGTGCCATTAGCGTGTTTCTACTGGCAATTTATTCACAGCAAAGGTTCACTCATTCTAATTGCCCAGGTTGCCTTTTTCAGAAATCTAACAGTTGCTTTTGGATGCAAACAGTGGTACAAAACCACCAGTAAATAAAAGAAAAGATATACCAGCTGTAGCACAGAACTTGGAGTGTGATCCAAAGGCCACGGAAGCCGGTGAAACCACTACAATTGTCTTCCAAGGGCTTTGGATCAGGCTCCTGAAGAACATATTTTTGCTACAGTTTCAGCCTTTTGGAGAGTTTGCTCAGCTATTTCGTGTCCACTCTAATTTAACGTACAGAGAGAGCGCTTCTCCAGCCCTGTCTTGCACAGAACAGCTTGGTCCCGTTAATTGGAGTGGTTCTCACAAGCAACTGCTCTTTCGTACACAGGCTGCATACCAAAGTATACCAGCAGTGTCTAAACAGCAGTCCAGGAGCAGGGAAGAAGTAATCTCTAATAAGGACACTTCCCCTAAAGCTACAGCCAGTTAGACCACACTGGTGCCAGTATTTCATACTTTGTTATCATCTACATCTCTCTCTTTCTTCCACCTCTTTTAAAACTGCTTCCCTGTGTTCAATTTCTTGCAGGCGCCTGCAAGAGCAAGGCAAGGAACCGTGACCCTGATTTTTCTTCATTACGTTTCAGAATGTTTTAGCCTTCAGAGGTAAATACTGAGAGATCTGCCTACTAAGAGATCACAGTGGCAACACACTCCTGCATACGGAGGAGAAGGAAGGGTTCTCATATGTTCCTCCAGCTCAGTAGCACAGCCGCCGCAGAAACGATTGGCTCTGCAGACCGACAAGCAATGTCACACTCAGCTCAACGCTGCTGCCTTCTGCAAAGTCGCAGGTCATTTCATGAGGCTTGAATCTGCTCTGCAAATTGTAAAATGCTGCAGGACCTTAATTTACAAAAGTCACGGTGAAGGCCAGTGCAACTTGGAAAATAGGCTGCAAATGCAATAAAGCATGATTACACCTCCACAAACACAGGAGTATTATTCTCCACACACACCTCCGCCACAAAAAACCCCATCAAATAAGAGCACAACGATTCAGAAAAGGGCTGGGCCTATTAATCGAGTCCTAATTTAATATCAGCAAAATTACATCACTCACTGGCATGCTAATTAATTCATTTCCCAGGGTTTTATGCTACATGCTCTTTCATGACCCTGAATCTCTCCCATTCGGCATATTGCAGATTTTTAAAGACCTCTTCATAAAAATACAACATCACTTGAAGATTGAAACACAGTGGGACCATTTTCTTTACTGAAAGCAGCAAAGGAGCTTTTAAAAAATCTTTAAAAAAACAAGATTTTATTCAAAAATAAGTCGTTTTTTGAGGGTGGTTCCCCTTGACAAAATTTTTGGCATTTTAGCTCCAGTCCAGTGTGCTCACAGTATTCTGCAGATCAACACCAACACAGGAATGGCTACGCAAAGTCACGTTGCTGCTTTGGCATCCCATCCCCGAAGGAGACAAGGACCAGCTGCTCTCAGGAAAGTGCATATAGCTTCTAATGACTTTGTTTTAGGTGCATTTAGCTTCAAACTAATTCAGAAGAGCACTTGTCAGAGACAACTGCAAAGAGCACACCAAAGCAGAACCACTAAAGCCACCACGGCTGAGGCTGGAGACCATCCATTTCCATCTGCAGCAGCTCCAGACCTCTCAGAAGTCCAGGTAACATCATGACTCCATCACCACGAGGATGGGGCCGGGCAGCTTGTCCCACAACAGCAAGGAACACAGCAAGGGGCAAAGGAACAGTGGGATGGAAAGTCAGAGGGGCTGTAAGGACTAAGGGCAAGATCTGCTGCTGTGAAGGACCACCTGCCTCCCAGCCAAGCAGCACTGCTCTGCAATAACTTCCATCTCTGCCTTAGCATCAGGCTGGGCTCTCCAGGAGCCTGGAGAAGCAAATGAAGCCATAGGGCGACTTGTGCTCTTGGCAACTACCTTGCCTATGCAACAAGCTGAGCTGGGTTTTGCCACAAGATGAAAGCCTCTCTCTCAGAGCTGAAATTGGGCACTCCTTCCTGAATTTTACCGTAAAGCCCACATACACATATAAAATTAGATATCTGTTTCACCAAAGTCAAACCGAGCCTCAGGTAGCTTGCATAGTTTTGGCTAAAGCCTTTTAAAATAACAATTGTTACTTTCTTCCCTCACTTCTTGTCTCACATCTTACCTTGTTCTTCAAGCAGTTAGGATTAGCCTGTAGAATATTAGCCTGGCTTGTTACCCAAGGTTGCTTCCAAGTTTCACGTTGAGCAAGAGCAATGTTGCTGAGGGCTTGAGCCAAACCTAGTGAAATCCATCAAAAAAGCTGCATCAGTTTTAATGGGTTTTGAACAAGTCTCAGTTATTTCAAAAGTGCTCCACTCCTACAGTCACAGCATTAGCAGGAGGAGGACAGCACGTTGGCCAAATGGCAGGCAGATGTAGGGATGTAGCCCGGGGTATGACCAGTGGATCTCAGCAGGAATTCCTAATTCCAGTCGTTAAAACTGAGCTACTGCTCCACTGTACAGCCTGTCAGCAGAGGAATTACCGCTGTCGTGCACTGCAGCTATTATCTCAATGAGATTTTAAAGAGTGGAGTAGCTTACATGGTACAGACTCAGTCACTAGGTGCAGAGCCTTTGCTATTTCCCTCAAGACTGTTGCAGACGAAATGCATTTCATTTCCATATTTCTTTACTGGGCGGCAGGGGGGGAAGTCTTTTTAAGGTGTAAGAACTGAGTCTTTAGTGATTATATCTTCGGTTAGCAGAGAGGAAAGACCTTCTTAATCCTATTCCCTGTTGTCCCTCTGAAGCTGTAGTAGAATGCCTGCCTTCATTAGACAGTAGACACTACACAGGAGACAGCCATTACTGATGTCCCAGACACAAGAAAAGCTCCAAGCACATTTTGCATCTTATTCAAAAGCAAAAAAAAAAGTAGAAGCACACACTGAAAAGAGGATTATAGAAGCATTTAGGTTGCAAAAGACCTTTAAGACTACTGATTCCAACCGTTCGTTACCCTAGCACTGCCAAGTCCACCACTGACGCATGGCCCTGAGCACCACGTCTACATGTCTTTTAAATACCTCCAGGGACAGTGACTCAACCACCTCCCTGGGCAGCCTGTTCCAATGCTTGACAACCCTTGCGGTAAAAAATTTTTCCTAATATCCAATCTCAACCTCCCCTGGTGCAACTTGAGGCCCTTTCCTTTTGTCCTATCGCTTGTTACCTGGGAGAAGAGACAGACACCCACCTTCACTACAACCTCCTTTCAGGTAGCTGTAGAGAGCACTAAGGTCTCCCCTCAGCTTCCTTTTCTCCAGACTAAACCACCCCAGTTCCCTCAGCAGCTCCTCAGAAGACTCGTTCTCTAGGCCCTTCCCCAGCTTCGGTGCCCTTCCCTGGACACGCTCATGTCTTTCATGTAGTAGAGGGGCCCAAAACTGAACACAGTATTTGAGCTGTGACCTCACCAGTGCCAAGCAGAGGGGGACAATCACTTCCCTACTGCTGCTGGCCACACTAGTTGTGATACAAGCCGGGATGCTATTTGCTGCCTTGGCCACCTGGGCACACTGCTGACTCACATTCAGCCGGTTGTCGACCAGCACCCGCAGGTCCTTTTCCACCAAAGTCCTGGTCTGTTATTCTCTCTGTCTCAGCCCAGCAGCAGAACTGAGTCCATGGTGTTTCCCTCTCGCGGGGCTGTTTGTGTTGCACTTCTGCGTTTCTTGATGCATTGAAAATGCACTTTCAGTCAAGTCCTGCACAGCATGACAACCGATGGAGTGATGTGAGTAATTACAATTCTTTAAAGTGCCTGGGATGTGTAGCACTCGGTATGCATAAATCACTCCTAAGGGCGACTGGAGTAAAGCCCGTGACTGGCAGCGCAGGATCCTGAAATGCATCTGAAGTGCTCAGGAAGGCTTCCCAGTGATGCAGCTCTCCCTGCACCGACACATGCATGTCAAAGCTCTGTAAGCCTGGTCATCCATTCCCCTCGATAGCTTTAAAATAGACCAAGGCAAATGATATACTTTGCACTTAGTCTGTGCTGATGCAGAAAGAATCATTTCCCGGAATGTGGTTTTTTTATTACTATGAAAGTAGCACCCAAGTATTTATCTTCATTAGTTTTCCATTTTGGAGTGTGGAATACGCCTGGTGGCTTTTTTTTTTCCTAATACCACTAAATATATACGAAAACCAGACTGAAATAATCCAACTTCTTTAAGAGTTGACAGTCTGACACCTAGATGTCAGAGGTGATGGGAACTGTCAGAAGGAGGAACACTCCTCGGGATACCGGGGAGAGCTCAGTGGGTCCGAGAGCCAAGGCTGTCATTTCTTTTGCTTCAGGATGTCATTTCAAACCCAGCCCAAATGAAGAATAAACCTGTAGTAACTGTAGTCCATGACAAATGAACTGGCAACATGCGCTAGCTAATAGCAAGGAGATGTCTACAGCACCAAGCACACAGCAGTTTGCATTGATTTGTAACCTCTCTGTCTCGCAGCAGGCAAAAAAGAGTCTGCCGCAAAAACACCGTGCTCACGAGCACATCTGCTTTTCTCAGGGCTCTGCTACCTTGCTGCTGGCCTGATTCATGAACCCACTGGTTCTGGTGTGCCAGGACATTTCCCAAGGAATTGCTCTTCCAAGGCAAGACGGAGCAACAAAAGTACCAGCTGCCACCCAAAACACTACAGCCCGACCCACCACTTGGTTGTACCAAGGACTACGGAGCCTAGAAAGGAAAGTGCCACTTTGGAATAGGACCGATTCCGAAAGAGCGCTCAGGTCCATGCACAAGGAGAGGACAACAATCAGCAGGTACAATTTGTGCAGAGATTTCAGAGCAGAAAAAACACAGGGGAACATCAGCAGAAAGGCCCCAACAAGCCAGCGGGGAGACGCACCACGCAGGCATCGGGGACACAGGCTGGCCAGAGGCAGCACCCCGCCAGGGAGCCACGCAGGGCTGCCACAGGAACGAGAACAAGCTGGGCATCAAGGGTGGCCCTGTGCAGGCTGGTCCCTCACTGAGGCGTGCAGCCCCAAAGGGCTGAACATGGGATGCAGGGCTGGCAAGAGCATCCTTTGATGGCACTGCGAGGGGCAAGCCAGCAGCAGGGGGCCCAGCCAGGAGCAGGCAGGGCCAGAGCCAGGGCTGCAGCATGGCCCCAAGGGGCCCAGCCAAGAGACAGGGCTGGACACAGGCCCACCAACAACTCAGCACAGAAGCAGGCTGGGGACCTGGGCTGGCCTGAAATAGGCTCCCAAGCCCATGGTGTGGGTGGAGGGAGGGATGGGGGCAGGTGAAGTCAGTCAGAGCCATTACGGCCCACTAGTGCCCTCGGAGTCCCCCTTAAGGTCCCCCTCAGGTCTTTGTTGTTGTTGCTCCTGCCTGAGGTGGGTCACTGGGCTCCAGTGCGTGTCTCACCAATGGGCCACGCAGCACAAAAACAGTTATACAGCCCTTCAGGCTGACCACCCGCTGGCGGTAGCGGGGCTGCTTCAAAGGGACCCCTCCCGCTCCAGGACACAGCTCTTGCTTTGCTCTCCGCAGCACAAAATCGACTCTGCCTGACATTCCAGCCCCTGGAGGAGAGGGAATCATGGCTGTAAAGGAAGCATTGGCTGTACACTGAGCATACTTCACTGGCCCCTTGGGAAAAGTCACTTTGCCCGTTCACAGCATGTGGGATCAGCAGCCGGCCTAAATCCGGTCCAGTTCAGATTCACCCCTGCCTAACCACCTGGTCTCAAATTCTTTTGCTGGCCAGCCTTTTAAATAGGGCTCCTTTCTGTCGGGTTACCTCCATTGGGAATTGGAGTCAGCACACGGTGCTAGTATCAGTGGCCCAGACCCCAGCTGGGCTCAACTCCATTTGTAGGTGACCTGCACCTCTGGTGGTCAGGCCCAAGTGCCTCGCATTAGGCATTGAGATCAGTACCTCACACAGCTTGCAGGACTAAAAGGTTTAAATCTTCTGATAGAAAGCATAGGATATAATGAACTCTACTTTTTCTCATGCTACAGGTGACCCTAGAATAAAAGGAGCTCTGACCTCTGTGAGTAAGTTCGCTTTACGTTTCACCTCCCTTGCACACAGGCTTTCCATTCTAGCTCTAGATTGTTTTTTTTTCTTCCACTAAATACTCTCAGTACGGTAAACGTTTGACCTTTGTCATTCCTCGGCTGCATTGAGAACACCGATGCTCCACACGGTCCTTTTTCCTCCACCAGCAGCCCCACTGCCCGCGGAGCAAAGCGGCACTGCAGGGCTGCGAGGGCCGGGTCCAGCGGCCAGAAACGCAGAGGCACCACTCACCGCCGGAGCAACGCTGCTCTCTGGTGGGGAGCCCGACGCATGTGCGTGCTGCTGCCTCCCCAGCTTCATCCTGCCTCCATTACTTTTACTGATTTTTTTTTGGTGTTGGCTCGCACTAGCGTACCGAGGCTGGCATAGTCCCTTTTTTGCGGTTACCAAGTAAAGTAATGCTTGTGTTTAAGAGGCGACCGGGCACAGAGCATTCATGCAAACTCACACACATGTACAATCACCTTCCAATCATTGCATGCTCAGCAGCGGAGATCAAAAGCCGTTTCACCATGTAGAATATTCACCCTTTAATAGAGCTCCAACGTGCTGCTGGTTGGCCTCCCTTACATGTGCGCACACAGCAGACAAATGGTCCAACCCTCCTTTCTTGCCCCAAGGGCTTTAGTCACTTGTTCGCAGTGTCTTCATCCTCGCTTGGCTCCCACCACAAGCGGGACCAGCTCTCTAACTTCTTCCCAGTTGGATTTCTGCTTCATCTCAACAGCCCTTTGGTCTACCTCCTCCAACAGCTCCTGCTACCTGGTTGTTGGTTTTCAACATTTTAGCACTTAGCTAGTGTCCTGAGGCAAGGCAGGAGCTCCTAGACCTTTCTCACTGGCACAGGCCAAGTCCAGGAGAAGACAAGAGTTCCATGTCTTCATGGACAGAGTCTTGTGACCCTTGCTCTGACCTTCACCTCTGCTTTTACTGCACAGGAAACCTGCTTGCAGCCAGTCCCTGTGGAGTGAGGGGTTTTGCAGCACAAAGCCCCGCTTCCCCGTGTCTGGTTCCCTTTCCCTGGCCAAAAAGCCACTCTGCCGCTGCATTCTCGGTCAAGCTGTCATTCCTTAAATCCCCTGCTGCATACACCTGAAATGTGTCCCCTGTAGAAAAAGAGTCCAGGATTTTGCTGCTTGTGGTCGATACCAAAGGAAGAAGTTGCAGAGCCTGCAAATAGCCTGAGCTGACTGCCGCTTAAATTGTATTTTCAGCAATGTCTGTCCCACACCCCTTCCCTGGCATCTGCACCTAACGCCCTGCTGCAGGTCTCTGGTTCCTCTTTACAAACTCAGGTGGCCGGAGCATGCCCCTGATTTTCCCATTTTCACAGGCCGTGAATTCAGCCACATGCCTTTGAACCGCTTGATGCTCCCTGGTGTTTGCCACCTTCCTACCTCCATGTGTTCTCTGCCTCCTCATGTGGTGCTTTTCACCCACACCACAACAAATTTCTTGCTTGTACCACAGGCAAAATTTGCTGCAGTTTGCCTTTTTAGCATGTGCATCAGGCAGTTGAGAAACGATTCATTTCAGAAGGCCTGAAGTTTAAAACATTTAATTGCACTTAGTGTCATTGGAATAAATTGGTGCCTCTGCAGTTGGTTGGTTGAATATGGGCTACTACATTTGACCAGAACTCCTCTGGTCAAAACCAGTGTAAGTATTGGTTTTTGAATTATAGCTCAATCCTATGTCCTAGAGGAGATCACGTAAAAGCAGAGTCCTCGATGGTCTGTGATAGGACATCGAACAGAGCTGTAACTGCAATGCTTTTGGAATAACTGGTGTCTTCAGGGCATATCTGTGTGTTCAGTAATGAAATAATTTAAGGAAACAATGTTCAAACAGTTAAGATAGGTGCACTGGTGTGAAAAAAAATGTCTCCATGGTGTTCTCATCTGAGGTATCACTGGTGTTTTCCTGTTCAATGGTGAAAGGCGAAAGTATTTTCTCTTCTGGAGGCTAGGAGTGGTCAGGGTTAGGGCTCAAGAGTTACGGTCAGAGTAAGGGTTACAGTTAGGGACCAGGTGTCAGATGTCATAGAACAGAAGCTATGGATCGAGGTCAAAAGTCAGGGGCTTGGGTCAGGGTCAAAGGTCAAGGGTTGTAGAGGTCAAAGGCCAGGTGTCAAAAGGTCAGGTGTTTAAATCAAGGGTCACAGTTCACAGGTCAGGGGTTAAAGGTCAGGGATCAAGGGTTATAGGTTTGGGTCAAAGATCAGGTGTCAGTTATCAGGTGTCTGGGGTTAGGGTCTATGGTCAAGTGTCGGGGGTCAGGAGTCATAGGTTGGTGTCAGGTGATGGGTCAGGGTCAGGTGCCAGGTGTCAGATCGGGATTAAGGGCTCAGGGTCAGGGCCTGGGCTCAGGGGTCAAGGTCAGGGGTCACAGGTTGCGATCAAAGGTCTGGGTTAGGATTTTAGGGTCAGGTAGGTGCTGGGTCAAAGGTCACAGGTCAGGGATCATGGGTCTCTGTCAGGGGTCACAGGTCAGGGTCAAGGGTCAGGGTCAATTGTCAAGGGTCACATCAAGGGTTTGGGGTCATGGTTTAGGGTCAGAGGGGTTATGCCTTTGGGCAAGAGTTTAAACACACATTCTATTAGGTTTTCTGCTTGCCAAAACAATGATCGCTTTGTACAAAACATAGGTAATCCTAGCAAGACGCTTTCTACTTCGACCAAAACCGTTGTCTTACTAGAAGATTAGAGTCTCAAGTGTTGTAAGCCAGCAAAGCGTTGCTGACATCGCCAAGAGCCGTTTTACTCCAGATGAGAATTTGGAGTAACTTTTCAGGGCTAGAACATTTGGGGGCTTTAAGGTTGGGTTGGAAGAGTCTCTGTGATGATCAGACATCCATTTCAATAGATATCAGTTTGATTAAACAATCCAAAGACAGTCTATCAGCCAAGGAGTCCGGCAGGAAGAGATGGATGACTGAAAAATCAACCAGAAGTGCGGAGTGAGGAGGTTTTTGTTTGCTGGGATTTCCAAAGAAAGAGTTCAGGAGAAACGTGGCTTGGAGAATTGCTCAGCAGCAGTGAAATGCCTGGTGAACTACACCTGAGAGTCATCTGTCACAGAGACCTAAAAGGATGTAAACAAAATGTGAGAGAAAGAGATTAGGCCTAGAGATTCATCCCAGTTGCTACTTAAGTCAATGGAAAGACTCACATCAGCTTCACTGAGAGATGGCAAGAGCCCAAAGTGTTTAAGCATGGCCAAGGGCTCTCAGTGGGCAACCTTGGCTTTGGGACTGACTGCTCTGGCACGTCACTAACACCTCTCCTTTGGGATAGCCATACCATGGTGCAGAGATGTCTTCCGTTGCACTCACAACGTGGGAGATCTGCTTGCTCCTCTCTCTGTCCATGCACATGACCTTGTACTTGACGAGCACGTGAGCGTCAGGGACTCCGTTGTCACTCCACCAAACATTTGTCCCTTGACTGCTCCTTTCTTATTCTCTTGACCTTTTACGGACGGGGTTCCAGCGCTCTCGTGCCCCTTCACAGCAGGTTGCTAGAAACATTACAGGCTGATGATGGGAACGCTTTGGTGGTCACTGACTTAGGAGGCCAAATTTGCTGCCTGTTTGTAAAACGCTGCTGCAGCCAGTTTTAAAAACACAGTTTTTTATCATCCTTATTCACTCCATTCCCCAGCGATTCATCAAAAGAGACCCAGTCTTTCTCTTTGCCTGTGCCGTGGCTCCAGACAAAAGACTTGGAAATTTCCATCCATCTGCACTTGGAAATTGTGGAACTTGCCATTTTTGAAAGGGGTTAATAAAATCTCAAACAGAGAGTCCAGCAGAACGTTTGAAACATTTGCCAAACCCTTGCAGGACAGCTGAAACACTAGCTGTCCCAGGGAAGCGTTTTTACTGAATCTCTTCACGTCAAATAAAACACACCTCTGGGTAAGCTTGTGTTTCAGTATTTTTAATAAGAGGCGATATTATATCCCTGCTGAGGAAATAAGGATTTAGCGTTTCGGAACAGACTGCCAAAAAAGAGGAGGGGAGGTATTAATAGAATCCTCCTCAGGACAAAAAGGGGGAAAACTTCATCAGAGTGAAAATTCTGGCAAATACGGAAGAAGGAACATCAGTCGGTAATGCTCATGGTTAGCTTGGGTGGTAGGAGTAACAATCTCAGCCTAGCACATTCCCATGGGATTGGACTGGAATGAAAAATTACACAAACATATTTAACTGGGCCTGAGTGACAATTTTTTTTTTATCCTGACTTGCTCATCCAGTTCCTCAAATGATTCTTGTCACCTTAACCAAAAGCAGAGGAGAAGGGAGCACCAGGAAAGCAGGGGCTGTACCTTGAGGTCTTCACACACAGGAAACCCTGGAAGCCTTACATCAGTCGTCTTTTATTTGTCCTCCTGAGATCTTTTGGGACTTCAAGTGGACTAACTGAATTGGCCTTATTCCCAAGCCAAAATGGAGTCCCTGAGAAAATCTTGATACATTCGGATGCATTAATCCTCCTGTTTCTCTTGCAGCCATGTCTCCTTGTCCTGCTTTCAGCCAGGGTAGAGTTAATTTTCTTCATGGAAGCAAGTGTGAGGCTGCATTTTGGATTTGGGATGAGAAAATGTTGAGAACGTGCTGATGTTTTGAGTTGTTGCTAAGTAGTCAAGGACAGTCCAGCTTCTCGTGCTGGCCTGCCAGTGAGCATGCTGGGGATGCACGGGGAGCTGGGAGGGGACACAGCTGGGACAGCTGACCCAGGCTGGCCAAAGAGATATTCCATACCATACGATATCATGCTCAGTATATAAAGCTGGGACAAAGAAGAAGGAAGGGGTGGAGGGATGTTCGGAGTTATGGTGTCCGTCTTCTCAAGAAACCATTACACGTGATGGAGCCCTGCTTCCCTGGACATGGCTGAACACCTGCCTGCCCATGGGAAGAGGTGAACGGATTCCTTTTTTTGCTTTGCTTTTGTGCGTGGCTTTTGCTTTACTTATCAGTCTTTATCTCAAACCATGAGTTTCCTCACTTTTACTCGTCTGATTCTCTCCCCTGTGCCACCATGGGGGAGTGATCGAGCAGCTGCGTGGTGTTTAGTTGCCGGCTGGGGCTAAACCGCAAGACTCCTTTACCTCAATAAAGTCCTGAACCAATCTGAAAGATAGACCTCCATTTTGTAATTGTTTTTTGAGTTCCCCCAGTTGTGAGATTTCAAAGTCAAAATTGTCTGGTTTCAGCAGAACAAAGGAGACTAAAGAGCTACTGGATCCAGACATGCTTCAGGTTGTGTCTGCCAGGGATGGGTGGAAAGAAGAGGGTTCTCTACAGGAAGAGGTGGAAGGGCTGATGATGTGGGTCTGCATTCCCAAATCAGGGTGACAGGTGCCATTCGGAACAAAGGGCTAGACTGGAAAAGGGGAAAGCCATCCCAGTCTGGGATGCAAGTATAGTGTATGGAGAGCTGCTGGAATACGCTTGGAAGTTAGCTTGAGGCAGTGACTCTGGATGAAATGCTACAGTTAATTTTTTACCCTAAAAGGCTTGCTTGAAGACCTTCAGGTGGTCACCAGCTTTGCCTCCTCCTCAAGCTACAGATCCATTGGATTCAAGACACAAGTAAGCATCAGCTCTTCAAGCTGAAATGCTGCCGTATGGGGTGTGCAAACACATTGTGCAGAGAGACGATTTGCCCAACTGGTTCTGAAAATTCCCTCTGTGAAGGCTGGGCCTATGAGTCTGAATAAACTGCACTTGAACTTTAGGAGCAAAATGATGGTTCTTCCATGAAAAAAGTGCCATAGGCCAGCAAGCCTCTCAGAGCATTTGAGAGAAGTCTTAGGGATTCTTGAGATTGTGCCTAAAAGCTTGAGGTTTTGCAAAGCCATTGTAGGAGCCAGATATCACCAGAACATGGAAATGCACTGGCTGTGTCCCCATTCCTCCAGGAATTCCTGCTGGTCCAGCCACCCTGGCGCAGGCCCAGTGCCAGTGGGTCCTTGGGCAGTTGAAGCAGCTTTGCCATGCAGAGAGCCTGTAAAATAAGGTGAAAGCATTCCCAACCACATCAATTCCTTAGCAACAGATTTCAAGTATTTTCCAGTTCTTTCCACAGCTTTTTTCATGAAATTGGAAACATTACAAATCTCCCTTTCAAATGCATTTTTCATGACCGTGTGTGAAAAAAAAACTAGTTAATGTGGTTTACATTTTTTTATAGTAATGAGCATACTATTAAAGTATGTGTGTCTCAAAAGAGCATGGTGATCATCAGGCTTATTGTTCAGAGGCAGACAATAGCAATATTAATGAGGCTCAGACATCTGTCAAATTAATCTGTAGTTCACAGTCCAGGAAACAGAGGCAGGATTTAGTTTTTCTAACTGTGATTTCCCATTTCTGTCAAAATCTGAGTGGCCATGATTTGCTGAGAAGAGATTCATTTCTGTTTTTCAAGAGTTTATATAACCATAATAACGAGGAACTTAGAAAAGTTGACCGAGTGGGTCTTTAGAGAAGACTCTCCCTGATCTTGCCACTTCGGCACGTAAAATCCAGAGCGGTTCAAGCAACACAGGCTTACAGCAAAAATGGGGGAAGTTGATTCCACAGGCATGCACTAGTGTGTAGAAAAAGTCACGTGCATTCACATTCAAGGGGTATCTTCTAACTCCTTTCCCAGAAACGGGGCTTCGCTCTTGCCATCTTATCAGGGCTGTCACTCTGTCCTCTTGCCAGAGCTCAGATGGTTGCGAGGGGAGAACAGCAGCCTTGGACTCATTGCATAGCGCAGAGTTGAAGGCAAAATCGGATTGCTAAGGATGAAGCGGGGCATTAGCATAATGGGGTGTCTTCTTCTCCGCCTCACTCATTCTCCGAGGTTTTCTTCTCTTCACCAGTTTTATGTAACTCTCCATCCTGCAGGAGGGAGGATAAAGTCAGCATGGCTGTAGAGTTTAGGATGACCATCTCCATCTCCAAGGCCAGGAGAGGCTGCTGCAATGCACATTAGAGCTGCCCAGAGCAGCCTAGGGCAGCTGAGCCAAGGGGGTGCCCTTCTGATCCCCCAGGAGTCTTCTCACAGCCTCCTGGAGAACAGGCTACCTGTGCAGTAAATGTATGCACGAGTCCCGTCCCACCTGAGAATTTAGGAAAGATGGGTTGGAAATACGTTGCGCACATAGAGCAAAACTGTGTCATCCACTTGGAAGAGTCTCAGGGGATTTTACACTCTTCTTTGCCTTCATTAGTCTCTGGTAGCAATGCCCTTCTTGTTGGCCATTTGGTTGCTGCCTAGGTTCATGTGTTCATTCCTTGAACCATTATTCAGAGTTTTGCTAGGATTATTTGAACAGATACAAGAAGTTGTAATGTTTCTGTTGTTTACATTTGGAGTACCTTAGAATTTGAAGCAAGATCCATTCAATCTACCCACAGATGTGATTTCTCTTGTGAGGAACTTCTGAGGAATCAAGTTTGAAGTACTGCTCCTGGTTCTGGAGTTCAGACTTCTGGAAGTAAAAGTAGTCTCGCTAGTTCTCCTGCAAGGGGAGAGCCGCTGTGATGGACGCATTTGGGGAGGAATATTCTGAGACGTTCAAGTCCTGTGTTAAGTGAACATGTGGTGTTATTTGGTAGTCCTGGTAGGGAGCATATTACTCTGACTGGCGTTATTTTAGTGATGTGAGCTCCAAGGACTCTGAGATCCCCTACTGAACTTTATGCTGAGCAGCAGGAAGACAGCTGTCAGAAAGGGATGCCTGCTAGCTGCCATCATCAGCTCAACACTAGCCACCTAGAAGAGGACATATCTGTGCTCCACTACTCATCAGCTCACTTTATTGGCCTTTTGTGGGTTTTTCAATGTTGTTGTGCAAGTGAATGAATAATAAAAAGTTTTGTCTAGCAGTCTCCACACAGAAGTTGGCAGCCAAGACCTCTTGGGCTCTAGTCCCTCATCTGACACCGCGTGCATTTCTGTATGAGCAAGTCACGCAGTTTCTTTGTGTTATGATTTCCCCTCCTGTACAGCTCTGTGCGCACACTGACTGGTTCATTAGCCATCTCCTGTGGATGCTGGGAGGGTTAGACTCATTTAGAGGAGAAGGAGTGGAGAGGCAAAAAAGCCTTCCTCCTGCTGAATTTGGTTAAAACTTTATTATTCTATAAATTTTGTACAAGTAGGAATGTAATATGCACAGATAGATGCATTCCTCTTTCTTCTATCTTTCTAAATTCAGCAGGGAGCAGTCCAGTCGTAACCACTTTTCTTGCGAAGCTGAACAAGCGAGTGCATTTTTTGAACATTTCCAACCATTTTTTAATGCATTCTGTCCTGCCTACCTTTGCTTATCATGGGAATGTAATGGAAAAGAGCCAAGTTCATTGTTTAGAACAACTAGCGTCAAAAAAGGTGTCAATTGCAGACTCCAAATATTTCTCCAGTTAGTTAGGAAAATAAATAATCATAAGAACGTGGTTACACGTTATACGTGAAGGAAATGATGAGACACAAGAGATGACTTTGAATTAAATAGTGTCTGAACACCAGAAGTTATGGGAGTGGGAAAGGGCTTGGGAGTAGATTAGTGTGTGGTGGTTAATGCTGGGGAGACCAGAATTTGCAGCCCTTTGAAGGGCCTGTTGGGGTTAGTAACTTGCAGAACGTAGTTGATTTTTCTGTTGCTTTCAAAATGCAGTCTGCAATTTGCATGGGCAACATCATGACTAAGTGGCTTTAACTATAAACTCAGTTTCTTATGTCATGATGGCTATTCTCTTCATTAGGAAGTATATCACCTTGTAGAAGGCCATAAATCATCAGCTGTTTGTAAGTGTTCCTAAGCTCACATAGTATTGATGAGGGCGGGTCAGATTTTGAAGGGCATTAGAGTGCCTCAGGTGCTGACGGGCACTTGACGCAGGACAACTATAGTCTAGCACTGACTAGACGCCTAACTTACCTCAGAAGTGGATAGCTAGGCGTCAGTTAAAACCCCATGAGAACAGTGCTTGTTTCGATGACCAGCAGTAAGGATGTCCACACTGGAGCTTCTCTTCCTGCACTCCATGTTCAGTGCTGGGGGAGTCCACCTCGTGTGCTCCGATTCCTCCAGTTTGTACCAAGAACATCCTCACCAATATCTGAAGAAGGATTTAACCGACAGCCAGCTGCAATGACCGCCAATGCAACAGCTGCCTCTTTTTCAGCCCTGCTTCTGCGTTGGCTCCTCTAGCAAAGTCTATGGAGTAGAGTAAATAACTCCAGGCCACTGAAGCCTTTTGTGTATATAAGGAATTCTGCAAAAAAATTGTCCAGCTGGTTCCAGACTCATTCAAAACAATATCAAAATGAGCTAATATTTATGAGAGTTGGAGGGCTGCAATATTTGCAGTCAGATACAGTATCACTGATTACAAATAAATTCATTCCCTTCCTTAGCTTTTAGGTGCTCTTCTACACTGAGATCACCCGTCCCATTTCATCATGATTTACTGGAGAGAAACACCTTCTTTACACCTTTCTCAGCCCTAGAAACAGTTAAAACGTAATCCTCCTGACAAGCCAGACGAGATAAAGATGACTCCCAGCTTGCTGAGTTGTTGCCAGCAATCGGTAGCTTGCCTGGACTTGGCAGTCAATGCAATTGTTACGCTAACTTCCTTGTTAGCACATCCCCAGCTCCAGCTTTACCCTGATAATGACATTGAAAGGTTGCATGTTTACTGTATTTTTCTTCACAGGACTGAATTTTTCATAACGCACTTTTAGGGAAATTTTACAACCAAGACTGATGGATCCATCCCTTCGATTGATTCTTTGATTCAATGTCCAACCAGTTAAATAAAGATCCAGGAAGTTAGCAAGGCATCATCTTAGAACAGCGTTTACGTGACTGCCTTAGAACTGAAACCCTACGTGTTTCTTAAAATTTTACCAGAGAAGAGGAGTCGTGCCTTGGATTCAAAACTTCAGAAAGCAGGATCTGGGTTCACATAACTTCCCTCGATTATTTTTGTGTCTCTTGACATATGAACTAGGTAAGCCTAGTTGTGAGTAGAGGCATTTTCAGGAAAATTCAAAACAGGACAGCAGTGTTTCTGCTCAGGTCAGTCTTTTCTGGTGGGAATACTCTGAGATGTCTCTGAAATAATAAGGTGTGTTTTTTTCCCAGAATAGTCGCTGCACGCCTTAAGGTTATTGTGGTTGGCATTTACAAAGACTTCCTTTTTAAAACGCTGCCACAAGTTATTATATGCTCTCCTAGGGCTGTGGGCTGGACTGTGCTAAAAAAAGGACCTATGTTAGCGATAAAGCAGGGACTGCGTGTGCCAGTGGCTGAACCTTCTCATTGCAAAAGATACCGTCTTTTGTAAATTATTTAAAAGCAGCTGTGGGTTGGATGCTTCTCTCAAGTACGCTGCTGCATTAGCCTGAAACTCAAAAAAGGAAGGGCTTACCTCTCTCCCTGATGTGAGGTTGGGACTGCAGTCGATCAGATTCACTAGGTGCCTTTGGATTTCACTGATGCAAGGCAAAACAAGAAAAAATCCTCTTTTTTTTTTTTTCCCTCAGAGGAAAAAGAAACTTTGTGTTTTGTCACAGTAGTGCCCAGGGCATTGCTGTACGGTGTGTAACCATGCAGCTACGCTAAAGCCCCTGGGCTGGGGTGAGTTCTGGTGTATGGAGCCTCACTGTCCTGCGGGTTTTTTGGATCGGCATTTTCAAGGCAGGGTCCTTGTTCTGTTGCTAGACAGAATGCTTTCATTTTTCTCCTATGACAAACGTGATCCTGAAGTGGAGTGGAACAAGGAGGGCTTCAAGATGGCTCAGCTCTTCCAGTCGAGGAGGCTGTAGCCATCAAGCAAGTTCCTGTGGAGAGACAAGAGTTCGGTGGTTCGGTGTCCTTGTCACATGGAGGAAACTATGAGACATCAGTAGTTTGCCGTTAGATTAATACACAACACAGCTAACCAAAAAAAAGTTATCAGAAAACAGAGGTGCTATGGCAGCATAAACCCCAAGTGAAAGGCAAGGCTGGACCAGGGCGTATTTAACTACAAGACGGGATGTTTTACCAAGTCCATTCTCATCCTGCCAGTGGAAATCAACCAGACAGTAGGGAGGAGGAAATAACCAGCAAGTATCTACAATGCCTGTTTTCAAAGCACTACCAGCGCTGGAGAACTTTTTATCCACAGGTGCTTATGAAAGTGCCCAGAATAAGTCATGAAGTAAGTTTTATGCTCCTTTCCGACAAAGAAGGTATAGGGCTCTGAGCAACCTGATCTAGTGCAAGATGTCCCGGCTCATTGCAGGGGGGTTGGACTAGATGACCTTTAAAGGTCCCTTCCAACCCAAACTATTCCATGATTCCATGATTGCATTTTAAACTCACTTGCTTTTGTCAGGCTACCTGACACCCATGTGGGGATCTTGACTCAGATGCAGCAGATCAGATGTATTAATTCGGGACAGTATTTTGCCAGTGTGCTACTTTACGTAAAGTACAGAGATGGTAGTTCCCATGCAGACATCTCGGGCATAATCTGTCCTCAGAAAGAAGTCTGTAGACCTATCAAAGGACACAGCCAGCAGACTGCACTAATTTCCCTTCTGACCCAAACTTTATCATCCTCCACAGCACCCTACAGAGGATCATCTGTGGCTGGCTTCTCTTCTGCTATCAGCCTGCACCAAAAGGTTAAGAAAGTTGCATTAAAGTGCGAAGAGCCCTGAGGAAAACACTCCCAATGAAAGCAGCTCTGCAGATATTTTAAATGTCAGGCACGCAGACGGGAATTTACTTCAAGTATAACGTGCTTTGTTTTCTCCATCCATGTTATTTCATTTTAGTGGAAATCAGTTTGTTTGTTTCCCCCTGCCATGACATCCACGTTATTGCTGGTGGGCATCTGCGTGCCACATACCTGCATGGTACTATGAAGAGCTGTGTTTAACAGACCAAGGTCATAATTCATCTCAGGGAGCTCCCTGAGCAGAGGGAATAATCAGCCAAACACACCAGAGCAATTGGACACATACAGCCGTGCCGTACGCGGAATTTCTTGTTACCTGCACCACTCGGGCACATTCAAGGGGCTTCATCTTTTGGTCACTGCACAGTCTGAGCATCAAAGGGGAAGGGAGAGTTTCCCAAATACATCTTTTTGTCCTCCTTTGCCCGTAACCTGAAAAATAACCAGGGATCACTGTCCTTATGCAATGAGGTTTGTGCCCTGGTGCCACTAAGGGGCAGATCTACCCAGAAAATGCTTCTGTGAATCTTGTTCCCAGGAAGTTTTCATACGTCTCCCTCCACCTGTGTCCTTCAGTAATCCTTGGACACTTACAAAATTAACCGGATCATGAGCTCTTTGGTATCATCTGTCTTGCTAATTGCTGTGATGAGATGTCCTCAACCTCACTCCCTGCTATGACTCCACAGTTGCTTATTTGCTATCTGACCTTCTTAGATGTGTCCCACAATTCTGCGGGCTGATTCTCACGGTGCTTCAAAGGAAACATGCAGGAATGGGTACAGTGATTTATAGAGTGCTGCTGCCATTGGAGGAGGACTACTGGCAAGTGACTAAGCGCGTCTGCTTCAGTGGCAGACCAGAGACAGTGAAAGGGAACAGGTTTATGACCCCCGGTCAATGTGTCATGACCTGTACTTTAAGACCTTCTGGCTTAAAATATCGCTGGAATGTACAAGGTCTTAGCAGGTATGTTAAGAGATAGAAGATAGTAACATGTTCGCAACAGGAAAAGCAGACATCATCTCACGCTGCAGCAAAACACGCTGAAAAGAGATAATACAACGCCTACTTTTGCTTTTTGAGCCTGTTGTCAAGACTTCCGTTGCCCTCAGTGAGCTTTGGATCAGCTTCCTACATAAGGAGGCAAATCACCAGAGCTCACGGAGAAAGAAAAGGGGATATTAGGACACCATAACATTCTTAGAAGTTCAAATACTGGCGGGGGGAAGTATTGAAATTCTGTCGTTAGTGATTGTACAGATAGCAAACTAGAGGTGAGGTTTTTCTAGAACGGCAACCACAATTCCTCACTTGCATGTGCCTTTCTGAACTTTGGTATTGTCCGTGTTGAGCTTTGAGCTGTACAGGCCCCATGAATTTCCTGTTTGGGGACCCAATGCTGCAGTGAAAATGTGTCCCCTTAGTGCTGAAAGTGGGGAGTGGAGCATATCTGCATTGAACTGATGTGGAGGATTGGAACCTACATGGCGCCTCTGGGTGGTAAATCTCTATCTATGCGTAAGTGCATTGAGAGAATCCTGTGAGGTCGAGTTTTGACATTAAAGCCTATGACAGATCTTTTTTCTGTTTTACTTCTAGATTCCTGTGTATTTACAATGGTGAATCCAAGGGGAAAAGGATCAGGGACCCACACATGGTCACAATTGCTCTGTGCTGATTAAAGGAAGCTTTGGCTCTTGCAACCAGATCCAGTGGCCTCAAGCTTGCTTGATGTTGTGTTGTAGAGTCACACCAACCTCCAGCAAGACCTACCATCAGTAGAACAAGCAGGGTGAAGATACGTACACTGCGGAGGTCCTTCATGAGGAAGCCTATCTGATCAGTACCATGCCGTTGCGCTGTAAACACCGTAATACTCAGTGAAAACATGCTGCAAAACACAGCAATGAAGAGTGGGACATCTTTGCCCCATCCATCCCACTTCTGCTCAGATCCACGTACTTGCATGCAGTAAGGGGGGCTAATTTATATAGGACTTGCTTGCAAGCCTGGGCTTCACCGGGGAGAATGGGGAAGGGTAATAAAGGAGTGCCCTTTGGACCTTAATGCTTAGGTAGTTTTTAAAGCCTTTGGACATTGAGGAGAAGTCCAGAATACCTCAGCCAGAGGGAAGATACTGTTTTTCATGGCGACGTCTGTGTTTTGGAAAGTTTTTTCTTTTCTTTTGAAGTGAAAACAACTCCACAGTATTGTTGCAAAACAAAGAAGTGTATCTTCTGTCAAGGTTTTATAGCTGCTGGGACTAGCGAAGAAGGTAGGATGTGCAACCTGCCATCACCATGGGGTCTCATGCAGACCAGAGCTCAGCGGCACGGGGGACAAGGATGGCCCCACTTCCCAGGGAAGTGCCAGAGCCTGGTGCCAACCAGCAAGGTCTGTTTTGTTTCCTTTGCCTGGCCAAAAGAATCCTCCTAGCAAAACATAGCAGCATTTTAATCCAAAAGAAGTTTGGTGAAATTTGAACTTCCAGAGACAGTATGATAATTACATCGGTTCCAATTAGTCTTTTTGGTTCTACACTTTTGTATTATCATGAGAGGAATTTGCTAGCAATGGGACAAAAGTTCCTTGGACTGTGAAAGACTGCATTAATCTTCCTTCTATTTACCTCTTGACAGACTGTAGCATCCATGCTCGATTGCAAAGTGTTAAAACGTTTTTGTAACTTGTTTGCAATTGAATTTTGATTTTGTCACTCCTTTGTTTTAAATTAGCTTCTGGCTCACAGAATTTGCATGTCTGCCATAGTTCTCTAGGCAGGGCTAAGAAGCAACCTCCAAAGAGTCATGAGAAATTCTGTGGAAATAAACAGGAGAAAAGTACTGTGAATAACCAATTCAATTAACATTAATTAGACAGATTATAAGGTTTTTTCTTTATAAGGAGGTCTTCTTTGCATAGCTTACTGAGGATGTCTCTAGCAGGCTTTAGTGTGTTTTGCATTTTCCATGGCACATAATTTTGCAGCCTCTTGCAAACTTAATGAAAATTGCATTTTTACATATATGTATATATGGAAATTGCACTGAGGTAAGAATGCACAAATTAATATTCATTTAGTTTTCCCTAGCCATGATGAAAAGCTCTGGTTACCGTCTGGTCATGGAGATGCACTTAGAGTCACTCTTTCTTGAAATAAGAGCATCTGCATTGGGAGTATGACTTAATTTGAAGCTCACAGAGACTGAGGAATGATTCCATTCACTGACTTGGAGCTTGAATCAGCAGCTTCCACAGTCTCTACTTTCCTGTTCACTACTACTCTTACGCTGGATTTTCACTTTGTGAAATCAACATCTCTGGTGTCTCTGACACAGCATTGATTGCCTTTCTGTTGGATCTGCTACACTCCAGCTAGGCTTAGCACAGAAGGAACATCGTAGTCTGCGCTAAACAGGAGCTCAGATGACAGAATCAGTATAGTTTCTCTGAATTTTGCAGTTACAAATATTTCCTTTACAGTATTCATTCATCAGAGAATTTGCAGATACTATTTAAAAAAAAAATCACACTTCTGGAAGTCTTAGGTCTTAGTAATTAAACCTAATGAGATATAATTCTGATTATTTATTTTAGATTTCTGGACATAGCAACACTTAAACTGTATTTTATTAGAAACGTTATTAGTCAGAGCATTGGAAAACACATTTTCGTGATCCATTCGATACCCATGGTTAGCAAGAGAAGTCTATCTCATTCCCTGTACATTTTTAGAAGATGATAGTTTTGGATCACGACGTGCAGTGGGGCAAACTGGTTATATTAAACTTGTAGGGAAATAACATTAAGTTGTGTTTTTCAGTAACATGACAGCAAGAAATACCTTCAAAGAACCCTTCCTGGAGTTTCTGGTTTTATCAGAGTATTTGGTCTCTCTGGTTCAGTGCCTAGTAAAAATAGTCCAACTTTAATAAAGCACAGATGTTGACATATTCACTCACCTTCATCATTGCATGGATGCATTTCATACTGAATTTCACCTAAGGAATTTTAGACTTTACAGATAATAATCAAAAACACTTCTGGCTTCCCATTGGGATCATTGCTGTTTTTTCACATCAAAGATGCCCCATCAACATAATGACTTCAGATGGAAAGTTGTGATTTTTTTTTTATGTACTAATGAAAAGATTAATGTGGCTTAAGTATGGTAAGTTTAGCACCTCTGTTCTTTAACCTTGTTTAGCCCTTATGCCATTAGACCATATTTTTATAATTCTTTCCTAAAATCCTTCTTTGTCCTTTGCTATCAGCAAGGGTAGTCATCTATAATAAAGTTAGGATTCTGTTTCAATATAATTAAATATATTTCCTTACTGAATACATTCCAAGCATTCCTTGGAAATACATCCTTTTTTATGTATAGAAAGCCCGGTATGTTTAAATTTCAAACAGTACCATTAGTGCACAATCCAGTACTTTATTTCTAATGATACATCAGATCTGGAAATTCCTCAGTCAGTTCAAGACAAGCAAAGGGGCAAGTTTTCAAAGCATCAAGCTGGAGGTACACCCGCAAAATCCGTATAATGGTTAGCAGATTTTTATACTTCACTTTGAAGATTTATCCCTTTCATACTGAGCATGTTCTGTAGACCATAATAGATTGTTAGCGCTGATTAAAAATAAATCCCTTTCCAAAAGCATACCACCTTTAGAAGGAAGAATGGTTTGGTGTGGTTACTTTAATGGACAACTCAGTGAAGGATAGCTGAAAAGATAAAGAGAAATTATCCACTTCTGGAATCATGAGAGATTTGGATGTTTTACTCTCTTTTCTATTAATCCCTTGCAATCCCCACATACTGAATTAGAGGGAATCGCCACGAGACAATGGAACAAAGGAATAAATACGTTAATGACTTAAGTGTGTGGACATGAGAGCTAGACCAAAAGAATAAAGCAAATACTGAGACAATTTTTTTAACAAAAGTGGAAAAAAAAAGGAGAAGTGTTGGTGTGTCTGTGTGTGTGTGAAAGAAGTAATACTGGTGGAAAGAATGTCAACTCTGGTTTACTTGCAAAGGGAATGGTGTTGAAGGAGGCCACAGCTGCAGCACTGATGCTATCACTACCATTTATTGCTGTAGCATATGAGTACTTTGCTTATTTTCATCCTTCATTGCTATTATTGCACAATTAGCAGGCTCTCCTGATTATTTCTTGGCTCTTTACAAAACATGTCATATTCTGTGTAACATTAGGTTTGTAACGCAAGAGACCACAGAGCCACCAATATGCAGGAAACCTTATCGTATGAGCATGGAAAATTTCTTTCTCTCATGTTCATTTATCAGAGAGACTGGGAAGGATCCAGAGAATCTGTGACAGATACCTGAGCTTCCTTTAAAAAAAATGGTTCGCTCTTTCTTTCACAAATTTACTGCTTATGTGTAAATATCAGCAATCCCACAACTAGCTGAGAGTGGACTTCACTGAAGTGCAATTGAGAACGTATAATTAAACAGAAGCTTCACAGCACGCAATGTCATATGGGGTTCTCTATACATAACAAGGCCGTAGACCATGGTGCTAAATGCAAGACTCGGCTCTACCTTGAGTGTACTACCACGCTTGACCAATGCAATACGCTCAAAATAAGAAGACAGATATTGTCATTCTCATATGTTGGCTTCTGTATTGTGCTTCCTTTAATATTCCTTTTGCAGGCTGAATATAGAGTAAAACAAAATAAAGGACTTAACCTTCAAACCATTGACAAACGAGGGTCTAGCACAACTTCCCATGGCTGGGGTCCTTTGAGATCAGTCTCTAAGTGTGGTGTTTTGTTTGTTTTACTTGTTGTTACACATTTTTTTCCGCATGTCAGTGAAGTTCTACCACTGCTAGGCCATTGCTTCAGCAGAACCAAGAAAGCACTTGGACAGTATATTTCAAATAGCATACAGTATTACACTGTTTATTGACTCCAAATATGTTGAAGTAGTAATAATAATGACAAAAGGTTATTATCCAGTGTATTAAGTTCAAATAAACTAGAAGAGTATTAGAAAACCCTACATATCATAGAATCTTAGAAGATAGAGTTGAGAATGCCCTTGCGAGGTCACTTTACTCGTCTCTCCACCTGTGATAAAACCAAGCTCTTCTCAAAAACTTTTGGGAACCGATACTCCCCACTTTTTCTGGCAGGCAATTCCATTGCTTCACTACCCTTCCATGAGAGAACCTTTCCCAAGAGTCTGATCTGATTTTTCTTGCTGCAGTTTAAGCCTGCTGCATTTTGGTTTACTACCCTTGGAAATGGAGAATGGGCTTATCCTTCCTGTCATACCATAGCCTTTCACATAGTTGAAGACTGCTAACGTGTGTTCCATTCTGCCATCACCTTCCTGCAGTTTTCTTTATATGACTTACATTTAACTGATTACTTTCATTGCTTTCCTGTGGACTCTGAAATTTTTCTGCATCCTCCTTTAAGTGTAGTGCTTAAGGCTGGATGCAGGACCCCACCTGGGGCTTCCCAATGCCAAGCAGAGTAGAAGGATTCCTTCCTGCACCTTGCATCAGAATCTTGTGTTCAGGATTTTTGCTGTTCCTTGTAAATGATTTCTTTCATTATTTTGACAACTGAACAAAACAAAATCTGCATCCATTTGTTTTCTCCTGAAGGAACAGAAAACTTCTAATGAAGTGTTAAAAGTTCACATGCAAGTAAGTTTAATAGCCATACTCTGGTTCCAGAAAAGTCGTTGGAAAATTAACTATTGTCTATAACATGATCAAGATTTGGCCCTGAGTAGACATCGGTGTTTGATATAATAAATATTCTGAAGTCTGTAATTAATTGGGGTACATGGCAGTTTGCAGGTTCATGGCTAACCTTTTATCTTATTCCCCAAGAAAAAGTTGAAATGGGATGTGATTATGTAGCTCACCATAGCGTGCAAGTCTTGGAAGAAATGCCTTCCTTCTAGGAAAATTAGAATAGGTCTGTCTGAGAGTCAGTCTTTTCTGCTATGCAAGGAGAACCCTAGCCTTGAATCTATAGGCTGTCCCTTGCAAAGGAGCTTAAATTTCCCTAACTGTAGTCCTGTCCTTTGATCATATTCCATGTGTACAAGACAATCCAACCAATCTGTCATTTGTGACTTAAACCTTGAGTGTTATAAATAAATGCTGTGCAACTGCTGGCTAAAGGACAAATCAGAACATTAAGACGATTAAGAGAAAGCAGAGCATCAGTCCAAATACAATAAAGCTAATATCATTCAGTCCACTGTAATTTAAAACAGCTGTCAGATAGTCCTGGCTTGTGATATAACAGGCCAAATTCTTGGACACTGAGTTATTCTTAGAAATATGCATACAGGCATTGGCAAGTCATGCTGCAAATTGCCTGTTGCCAGTACCCTGTCAGCTGTATGTGCCAACAGATATAAAAGCTATTGTTCTAGCTCATGAAAAATAACTTCAAGTTTTTAATTTCAAATTACTTAAAGACTGCGGGGATACGAAAGCCAATGCATTTTAAACTGAACCTAACACAAATGAGAAATAATTCAGTAAATGTTGTTCAATTCACTCCAAAAGTAAAGGAGGTTCTGCTCACTCATTGCAATGGTCAGTGTGTGACCCAGCCTGGCGATCTCAAGTCAGGGGTAGGAATAAAAGGAGAAAAGGACAAAGCTGCATGCCCCGAGAATGAAAAAAAAAATCAGTGCAAAATAAGTAGGCATCATACATTCTATAAAAGATGTAATACATATTAAGTCTTGTCTGTTGAAATGTACACCTCCACCTATTTAATCTACCCTCTCTTTCAAAGATCCATATAGCTACCGGCATTTCCTGTGTAATATCACTTAGGAAAGTGAAAACATAAGTGGAATTTTCAATAAAAATGTTGTTTGATATGAAACTGAGTTATTTCCACATAGACCATGTTTTCAGCTTCAAGAGCAGAAGCGTTGCCCTGTTGAAAATTTGTATTAGGGGTTGGAATTTATTGAATGTACTTTTCCTTTCTTCTGTTTGTGGAAACGCGTGATTCGCAGCTTTATCCTTTCTCCTTACTTTTGTCCTTCTCTCCTATTCCTTAATTGGATGTCCATACTTTCATGGTTTGGTGAATAGTGTAGGTAATTTGGGAAAGAAGGCTAGCAGGAACATATATCATTGTAATGTTCACAGGACATGTTGATGAAGTAATGCTGTATTCAGGAACATTGCAGCTTTTATTGAATTTTACATGTAAGGTGGAATGGAAAACTGTGGTGGTGGTTAAAAAAATAATTTGTTACTGCATTTTGTGAGGAGTTCAGACCTCTTGCTTATAAGTGTTCCAAAACTGCTCAACCTTATCCCTTCAATAAATTGCAGAATCTAACTAGATTTTTAGGTGTGCAGTAGAGGGAGTGAAGCTCAGTCCTGTCAAGGATGTGACACCCAAGTGCATGTATGGACTCCTGGGAAAATTTGAGGTCAGAAACTATGGGGCAGTTCAAGCGCAGGTGCCTCCCTGGTAGGTAGAGACTGATCTGTGGTTTTCGGGATGCAGTTTACATGCCTGAGTCCTCCTTCGTTGCTAGATCTAAATCCCAATTGACTTGTAATAGAATTTTGATGCCAAAGTAAATAAGTGGATTAAATATTGTCCTCAGTGTATCCAAAAGTTTTTTTCGCATGGGTTTGTAATTATTTTATGCCCTGATGGCTTTGGTGGTTTCTCTTCTCAGGATTGGTGAAAACTTTATCTTTTGTTTTAATCTGTTTTGATCTAGGTTTCTGTTTGAGCACTGGTCTTGAACAAAACAAAACTCACTTGTTTAATTTCATCTGGTCTTCTGATGCAAATATTTTGGACAGCAGTGGTTCTGCAAAAGTCATAAGTGAGTTTGTAAGTTATAGTACTGTCAGGCTTAGAAACATCCTGTGGATAACTCAGGTGCAAATAAATCAGTTGCTCCTGTTGTGTTCATTCATGGGGCTCGATCAAAGGTCTTGGCTCCTTATGAATTGCAGTACAACATACCGAGGGTCAAAAAGGAGCTTATTTTTCAAATGGCAAGAATTATTCTGGACATATAGCTTATATTTGAGTGAGATCTCTTTGGAGGTGGAACAAATGTTAACAATAGTTGAATTATTTCTATTTTATAATATGACTGATAATTAGCAAATGGCCATTTGCACTGCTGCACTAGGGACCCTTACTGCTTCATGAGTGTCTGAAGTCAGTCTCACAGCATGAGGTATTGCCCCTATTTTGCAGATGGAAGAAGCTGGGGGTAGAGAAGTGAAGTGCTCCCACAGGAAGCCTTTGGCAGAGCCCAATAACTAGAGTCCTGATTCATGGTCTGTGCTACGGTTGCTTGATTACATTTTCCTTTTCTTCTTTTCTTGTTTGCTGGTGAATCATGATAGTGGGTGACCCCAATTTATACTGCAGATGGTAACATTTAAATCTCATGAAAGTCTTCATCCAGTGAACCTTTTTTTCCAGCCTTACAATATCTTTTTCCAGAGATTTAACTGAAAAATAAGGAACCTCTGTGTAGAGTATCAGGAATCTGATCTACTTGTTTTACATTCTAAGCTTGGCTAAAAGAATAAGCTGGTTTTAGAAGGGCTTTTTTTTTTTTTTTTTGTCATGATTCTTCTTGCTGCCTTTGCTATCTATCTCCAACTTCGTAAGGAAACCAGAATTATGGTTATGTTGTGGTCTCTCCAGGTAATGTTTAGAAATGAATTGCCCAATTCCTCTCAAAATCACTATTATTCAGTTAACAATTGCCTTTAAGGATTTGTCTTTTTTTTCCTTCCACTATTACTGTAGTAACAGTGAGCTGAACTCTATTTTAACTTCCAGTGTTGTAGATCCAGCACTGTTGTACTGATGACAATTACTCTGATTTTTAATTACTAAGTGAGAAAAGAATTTTCCTCAGTAGTTTCCTCATAGCCTGTGAGTATCACGATGGTATCAGAGTTGATGCAGGCTGGGTCTAAAATATGAAGGAATGCTCACTGCCAAGTTGGAAGTGCATAGGCATGAACTCAACACTGTGGATGCTTTCTATGTACTGTGAACACTGCAGGCTACTTCATGTTACCACCACCAAAATCCTGTGGTTTTCTTTGATAGAAAAGAGGGCTGTCTGTACACTTTATAAAACCTATGAACATGTTGCAAAGAGAAAACAAATGGACAGTGTAGAACATTTCTAAATAACTTAGCTGAAGAGAGTTTTTCCTCCAAGAAATGTTTTTCTCATGGAAATCTGTAAGCCTGATCGCAACATAACCACAGTGTGGAGCGAGTCTATGGGAATGGTAGTTACCAGTGCCATGAAAACAAGGTGCTATTTTGTCCTTACCGGTCTTTTGGGGAATTGATAAGGGTAAATTCTCATCTGCTGGGTGAGCAGACTGACTGGCTGAACCAGAGCTGTGGGGCAAAGGAGGGTGAAAAAGAAGAGGTGCCACTCTGAAATTACTGTTAAGCAGGGAATGCCCTGAAAAAAATTACTTTCTCATTTTTGTTGTTGAATTTATAACCTTATGAAGAAAGCTGGGGACATTTACCCTTACTGTGCCGAAATGCTGCCTCTGAATAAAGAAGATGGGAAATACTCTGGGGACAGAGATTTTTGCATGGAGGTCTGTGGGCTGGGGGCACAGTTTGTGCGAGGAACCCTTCTGTGCACACCAACAGTGGGCAAGGGACAGAGCGCGGGAATCATCTCTGCTCCACGCCCTTCCCGCCGAGGGCTTTAGTTGCGACAGGCGTGACTCAGACTAGACACCAGACACAACTCTCCAAAGGCCAGGAGACCACGACGGGGGAATAGGTCGCCTGGGGGTGTTGTGGAACCGTGTCTGGAGGATTTTTGAGCTGTTAGACTGTCAGGAGTGACAGTAAGCGTACCTGATCCTGCCCTGGGGCGAAGGGATGGACTAGCTGACCTCTCAGGGTGCTTTCCAGCCCACGTGGCTGTGATTGAGGGAAAGGTCCGATTACTTATGATGGGACTGACAGAGTAGAGTTGACAGCAGAGGAAATGCATGATGAATGTCACCTTATCTAGTTCCCTTACTCTTTTCTCTGCTTGCAGGCTTTTTGGTACAGTGTGATAATAAGGTTTGATTGTAGTGCTTCATTCAGCCTGTTTCTCTTTGGTTTACATAATTAAAGAGAAAAAGTTGTCTTTATTTCTTTGTAATTTTTTTGGTAATGTTTCACTTTGTATGCTAAACATCTTCCTCTGTAGCTGATGTATCATTCATTAACTTTGCAACTCTGTTCCTTAAGTCTGTTAGTTGGGGGCCTACAGAGATGCATAATTTTGTAGCAGCTGATCAGCAACTCTGAAAACTTTAATAGCTTTTCAAATCCAAATAATAACCAGCAAAATTAATTTTAAAAGATTCAGTTTATTTCTCTGATGTTATTAGTAAATGAGAAAAAAGCATCCAAAAACCAAGCTTTGCTGTACAACTGTCCTTACAACATATCTGAGATGTAGTGTGCTTGAGAAAGAGAAATTTCTTTCTTAAAAGAAATATTTTTCCAGCATTTGCAAGATGTCATAAACTGTTTTATGCAGAGAGAAAAAATGGAACATCTGTGCCATTCATATTTATTTTCCCAACATAACTTACCACAAAATAAAAGAGAAGGGGGAGGGTTTATTTTGCAATTTCTCTGCAGCTGTTTGTGTGACTGTCCAGGGCTGCCAAAAGAGAAACTAAAAGAAACAATCAAATAACTTCTAAGTTTTAAACAAAACGGAGAAAAATAATTTAGAAAGGAGAAGCCAGCATTTGTTTTTTAACTTCTTACATGATTTATCAGAGCAACTGCACATGCCAGCTTAACTGTCTGCAGCGCTTTCCGATGCAGCGTGGAGACTAATTCTGAGGAAGGTCTCCAAAGAGCAGGCTAGGTGACCTTGGACCTGCAGATTCATTTCTAATGTTCCCACATAAAAGTGTATTGTCAGCTTAGTCCTCCACATGCTCCCCTAACCCTCACACCTGTGATAACTCTATTATAAGACTGTGGCAAGACAGTGCCCCTCTTGAAGATTGCTCATCCCTTTTGATGTTAACTGAAAGGAATCACTGAATTATTCAGCAATGAGATCATCAAGGCAGATCTTGTGTTGTGCTTGGCAATTATACGTGCTGTCCCTGGGAAAGTCCTGCTTGCACAATGGCCTAATTCCAATCTGATGGCTCTTTCAAGTGGCCTTGCTGAGGCCTCAAAGGAATAAAGCTCTTACTATTAGCTCTATAGTGAAGCGTGGCCTCCAGTCTGGAGCTGGACTGTGGACCTTTGCAGGGCAGAAGAGGCTCTGACTCCTTCTCCCTGGGCATGGGCGGGTGAGAAGCTGGCTGGAGTGAATCCCACCCCCAGGCCTCGGCTAACTGGAAAGAAAGCGGTCTCCAGCGCGAGCTCTTCGTCTAGTGGCTAGACGGTGCTCTCACGTAGAGTGGGACCACGGGCACACGCTGAATGGCTTTAGTTGACAAAGAACAGAGGCTGGAGCTGTATGACAAATCGGGCCTGAGTGGGCACGTCTTTAACACATCTGTAACTTTACACCTATTTTCTTTCAAGGTAAGGGCAACAGTACCATTTGCATGGCGTAGGCAGTTGCTATTAGCTCTGCTTCTAAACATTATTTAATTAATCTTGCCAACACTTCAGGAGCTGATTTTGCATCCAATAGCACAATGACGTTCTTGAAGGCTAAAATAGGTGCTTCTGTAGAATGAATCATAATTTGCTCTTGTATAAATAACAAAGAATAAATGAACGTGCCTCAAGAAACAAAAGAGCACTGCCTCAGAGGCACACCAAGAAGGACGAGGAGAGGTGGACAGTGTAAAGAGTCCATTTTTAAAACCCAAAAGTGGTAAGAAGTGGCAGCAAAAGAAACTTGCTTAGCCCAAGTTAGTGTAAGTTTTCAGGAACAGAAAGAATGAGGTGACAGGACTGGAAACTGAGAAGCCAAAGTGGGAGTGAGAAACTGGTTCTGCTGTGACTGAAGAAAAGAGCTGAGGTGACATCAGTGATTAAAAAAATGTAATGGGCAGAAGGGGAGAAAGTGAGGTAACAGGAGTTATTTTAAATTACTCAGAAATGGCAGGAATTAGTGGAAATGTGGAGACCAGATGCAGCTGTACTGTAAAGTAACGCTCATAAAAATGACTTCTTGGTGCGTTAAGGCAACGCTCAGTGCTCTAGCTGGCAAGGACATCGTGGATTCAGGCCTCTCCCCCAGGTAGGTCTCTGCCTGAACTGGCCTGGTTAGCTGTATTTTATTAGAAAATACTATGTTTCTAAGGTTGACATCCTGAGGGTGAGACTTTATATACTGAGCTTCATACAGCCCTTCTCCAGGGGCCTAGGGGAGGCTTAAAGCGGAAAGTAAAATGAAGACTTAGGATTCTGTTTCCTTGATTCCAGTGAAGAATTTCTCTTAAAAAAAGGAGGTTTGTGAGAAATTTCTAGGACCTTGTTTGTTTTTAGGTATAATGGTGGTTCAGGGACAGGCGGTGGCGTGCACAAGCCAGCAGGCCGGGAGCATACACACGAAGTACCGTCGCTGCCTGCGTCAGCAGCTCCGGGTGCGGGGATGTCCAGAAAGGAGGTAGCAGCGTCCGCGGGGTGGCCAAGTTTCCGATATCTGGAGGCTCTTCTGCCTGGGGAGGGGAGGAGAAGTACCCGACGTCTGTCCCTCTGTCCCACTGACTGTTGTAAGAGAGTTGGAGCACGCCAGGAGAGGTGGCATTTGCACTGCCAGGCGTACATAGGTCTGGTAGCGTGAGTCTTCCCCTCTGAGCGACGAGCAAAAGCAGGCGGCAAGCCGCTGTGGCCCCAAGCCACGGCTCGCCGCTCGGCCACTGCAGTGCTGGGGCTTCGGGCAAAGCCGTGCCGTAGCCCCAGCTGTGCCAGCCTGTTTGTTCCTTGTTCTCATGAGGTCTTCAAACGGGCTAAGAATCACATCAGATGATGTCCTCTACAGGTCTGCTGGAGCTTTGCCTTTTTGCATGGTAACCTGGCATGTTTGAACAAAAAGTCTTAAAGGAATTAGGCAGTTTTCTTTTACAAAAGCTCAAATTATAGGTCCCAGACATTTATGAGTGATTAAGAGACTTGGTGCTGCATTGCCAGGATAGGAATAGCACGCAGTATTTTACAGTACAAGGCAAAGCCAAGGTCCCAGCCTTGTAGCTGGGGTTACAATACGCATGTGGTCCCATGGGCTCATGAAGAGGCCCACCGGCTCCAGCCCGGGCTCTGGGTGGGCAGTGGGTGCCTGTCCCTTGGGTACTCCGCAGCCGGGGCCCGAATACACCCAGCTCTAAGCATGGCCTCTGCCTGTCTGTCCCTGCTAGAGGACATGGGGGACAAATATTCAAAGATGACAGGCCGACAGGGCAGGCAGCTTCCTGCATTAGCAGCCTGCTGCTCTGGTGGTGAGGAGGAGTTTAGGGCAGAAGGGCGCACACGGCGTGAGGTACATCGTTCCCATGCCAGGCGCCATTTGCCCGTGCTGCTATGAAGCTTGGGATGGGCCCTGAGCCTACAGGTCTGAGTTCAGACCGGCTTAATCTGGGTGCAGCCAAACTGCAGCACAGCAGCTGCAGTCCCCATACCAGGGCAAAATTTGCCTTCATTTCCCTGCCCTGAGAAGAAGACTGAAAGGAGTGCCAAGCTGCACCCACAAGCTATGTTGACCGAAGCCCTGGGACTGACAGCATAGGAGGCATCTGATGGGAGTGGGGACATCAGCAGTGGGAAGAATGACCAGTCCTAATGACACGAAGGCTGGGGTCTGCAAACCACACCCATCTGTTGAAGCAATATTAGCAGTTTATTCAATATTTTCAGAAAAGTGTGATTTCAATCTGTTTTCTGAACCCAAATCCCACTGAGGCTGGTCAGCCGCAGAGTCCTGAGGGACACACGTGCTCCATGGGCAGGGGAGCTGGAGGGGCTCGGTGCCCACGCAAGGCCGGCAGCACCAAGTAGGGCCAGCCCAACTCCTCAGCCTTACGTGTCTTAAAATTCCACTTAATTTCTCTAAGGGCATCTTGCAAAGAAACCCAGCAAGAGGTTTTAATGCTGTTGTCATCCAGCCTGCGAGCTGTTTAGTTTTCAGAAATGATTGCTGTGAGGAAGGGGGAGATTAGGTCCTGGCAGCCAGCCCTCCCATCACTCTGACACAAAAATGTTGTTATCAGTGCTTTTAAGCAGGCTAATTGATCATTTGTTAACAGTGGCCCTGACCATCAAGGTCTGGGAGGGGCAAACCTGTTAAAATGATGGCTGCTGTTTGATTTTCTAAATTTTGGGTAGATAAAGCCAATTTGCCCGTGACACAGGGCTTAACTTTGCATTGTTTTAAGAAGCGCTGCGGGATTATTGGTGACCTCCAGGGGTCGGACCGTAGTGATTTCTCCATGTCATCTGACAGGGACAGACCTCATTAACACACAGCCCAGGCCGCTTCTACCAGGATGTTAAATTAATGATGATATGGAGGCAAGAGTGCTATCTGCAAAAGGCATGCTGTCATTTCCTCTGGCTTGTAGCGTTTCCTTTGCCATCTCCTTCACAATTTTGTTTAGCTCCCAACAACAGAAATGGCCTAGCATGGAGTGTGTCCTGCACGCATGCAAAAAAGGTAATGGAATCTTGCAGAGGATTTATTTAAAGTTGGGTTTGCACCCTTGTGCTGTTTTTTCTTCATGAAATTTAAGGAAGATTGACAGCTGAGGGATTGCAATAACCTGTCGTGTTTTCTTTTGTTCCTCTCCCCTCGCCACTTCTAATTATCTGAATTGTCAAGCCTGGGATCCCTCAGTCTGACAGAAGTGATGCTCAGAGGGGAGAGGCTTAACAACTTGCTTACATTCAGTTCTCCAGGCATACTCAAAGGTTGGGTTTGCTGTATCTTTTACATGTGATTTTTTTGACCCAGAACAGTGGTCATTTAAGTTGAAAGCAGTGGCTTGAAAACAAATAGAAAATAAGAGCTGTAAACTGACCTAAATTCCTCCTCTTGACTCCTGAGTCACCCCACCAGCCTCCAGGTGCCATGGGTTGTTTACATTAGACTTAAAAAAATGAAGCGAGAGCTTGCAGGTCCCTACCTTTGCATCTCCACTAGTGTTTGACCCAGTCTGTAACCTCTGTCCCCCAGGGCAGAGAAAGGAGAGTGCTTAACAACACTAGCAGACAGCTTACACCATTGTGCCTGTGTGAAGGGGTGTCTGAAAAACACTAAAAGTTGGACAGGATCACACTTAGATGAATCTTCTGATAGAAGAGGCCAAGTAGCCCTTCCCCTGCAGTAGCTACTGTCAGGTATATAGAGTTTGAGTTTTATGCTTGAAGAGGGAAGGTGAGAAGCCTAGGGCAGGGATGAATATGCAAGGGTCTGTCCTGTGGTTTCAGGAGCTGGTGAGAAGTGCAGAATTTGGGGTCAGTGGCCCTCTTTCTCAGCTGCTGCTGGCTACACAGGTGTGATGCGACAGAAATGGCTCCCCCTCTCAAAGCCCCCTGGAGTCTAAATCAAGGAGGAAAGTAATTCACACAATTAGGGAAAGGACAAAAGACTCACAGAAGGGAAGGAGAGGGGAGGGGAAGCAAATCAGTTGCCATACAGTTGAGGGGAGAGAAGGGAGGGTGTGACTGGTATTGGGGCCTGGTATGTGCACTGGGTTATGGAGAGGAGGAAGGTGGAGGTGAGATGATGATGGGAGCTGGAGCTGGAGACAGGAGGCGAGATGAAGAAGGAGCAGAGTAAAGAAGAAACCAGGCTTAGGTGGACCAGAAGCAGAAAAGTCAGCATTTGCATTTGTGGGCCTTGTTCTCTACTGCAAGCTTGTCCACCAGAGAAGAAGACTCTCTGCAGCTCCCTGCTGCTTGGTGGTGTAATGAGTCTGACTGCTCCCCTGTTGATGACTCACTTAAAGGTCAGAGTGATTCCACCTCAAAATGTAATTGGGCTGAGAGGTTATCTGGACCATTGCTCTCTTGCTCTGGCTGGAATTCATTGGTATGCCTGCTTTTTCAGATAGCAGTGTTAAAAGCTCAGCTAAATGCACACCAAAAATGCTTTAGAAGAATGCTGTGTTTGCCAAGTTGTGCTCTTGCAAATTAGGAAATACCAGTATTACGAATTACTTGAAAGCCTGAGCGCAGATCTTAGGGAGACATTGTGATGCCAGTCTGCATCTACAGGATCATAGGAGTGTTGAGGGTGTTTTTTTTGTATTGTTAAAAAATTCTTGATTGCAAATCCAAGGTCATGGCCAGAAACACAAGTCATCTCTTAAAATACAAATGCTTTAAAACTAGTTCCATTTAAGTGGTGCAGAAGGGCACACAAACAATGCTAATCAACAGAATAAATTAGTGCACTTCTATCTGCCAGGTTGGTTGTGTGTATCATGTCTCTCACGTCGGTACATAAACAGTCCTGCATGGAAACATGGGCTCCTTTTTCAATAGGGGATTTACCACCAGAGCTCTGCAAGAACGTTTGTCCTCGTAATGTTCTTTCTGGTCAAGAACTGGCAAGAACAGTTGCTAGCAAGCTTGGACAATTTTGTTAAGGGCAGATATTTATGCCTCTCCCCTTAAAAAGAAAAACATTACAGCAATGTGTGGAAAAAAAAGGTTGCAATTATCCGTCAAACTTGTGCACACACTACAGACTATAGCAATGAACTAAGAACCAGATTATATTCCCACACCATGTCCCAGCTTGATCTGTTCTATGTGCCTGGTCCCAATAAAACCCGTGTGCCTCTGTCAGATATAATAACAGCCTCTGCCTTCCAAGCTTGCTGGGTAATCATTATTGCAGCAGCAAGACTGAATGTCTCGTAAACCCACAGTAAAGCTTTTCAGTATCCCCTTTTTACTGTCTCTCTGAAAGATTAACTGAGATTGCCAAACTATGGAGACAGCAGAGAGGGAAGTGCTGCTGCCTTTCTGAGCTCTTGAAATGGCCTGCCATGGGCTAAAGTGCAATTTTAGGGTACATCACCCCAGGAGAGGTGAGCTTTAGGCAGTGATAACCCACTCAAAAGTAAAGGCTGACTTATGAGCAGATCTGTCCCTAAGTGTCAAATATCTGGGACATTCACATATATAATACACTGGTACAACCCCCAGTATCAGTACAGGCTGGGGGATGAAGGGATCAAGTGCTGCCCTGCCAAGAAGGACTTGGGGGTACTGGTGGATGAAAAGCTGTACATGAGCCGGCAATGTGCGCTCGCAGCCCAGAAGGCCAACTTAGTGTCCTGGGCTGCATCCAAAGCAGCGTGGCCAGCAGGTCGAAGGAGGTGATTCTGCCCCTCTGCTCTGGTGAGACCCCACCTGGAGTCCTGTGTTCAGCTCTGGAGCGCTCAGCACAGCTCCAACATGGACCTGCTGAGTGGTTCCAGAGGAGGCCACAAAAATGATCAGAGGGAAGGAACACCTCTCCTATGAAGAAAGACCTAGAGAATTGGGGATGTTCAGCCTGGAGAAGAGAAGGCTCTGGGGAGACCTTAACCATGCTCCCCCCAGGCCCATCATTATGCTTTTGGAAAGACAGTTCTTCCTTCCAAAGTCATGTACTTCACCTTTTGTTTAGCATGTCCAAACACTTCAGCCTCATGATGCTTTTACATTTTGGGAAGGGTTATTTATAGCTCATCAAACAAGGCAAATCTTTCTCTGTCTGAAAGCTAATATTTATATTTCTTTATCTTCTTTAAGGAAACATGCTCGCAATCAGCTGAATGATGGATGAACAGCAAAGCACCTTCTCTACATGTGCATAAAAGCCAAGCTCAGATCTGCTAGTGCATCTTCTTTGCTCCAGGCAGACAGTTTAGTCTAACTGTACATATGGTTAAAATAGCCCAGACATCAGAGTGAGTAGCAGTAGATGAAAAATTAAAAGATCTGTATGTGCTAAAGGTGAGGGTTGGGGTTCAAGTGAGGACACCCTGTCCTGCCTCCCAGCACAAAATTCTTATGGGGCAATAAGCAAGTCACTTCACCTCAGCACAACACTTCTCCATCCACCTGCCTCTTACTTGAGCTTTCCTGAGCTCTGTCTCCTGCTTAGCACAAGTGGCCCCTGTACCTCTTGAGTGAATAAAGCTGCTGCCCTCCATCCTTCTGATAACAGACAATGAGTTCATAGATAAAGAGGAGGATGTGGCTGGAGGTAGAGGGAGGTGCTGATGCTGCAGCCTCCTTCTAGTTCCCTGTTTGACTACTGCAGCCACTCAAGGAGTTGTCTCAGTATGGCAGAGGAAGGAAGACATTTTGTTCTCTTTTGTACGTCCTTCATTTTATGGAGATGAAATTGTGTTTCCTCCCCTACCTGAGAGTATCACGAGGGGGACACTTGCAGGTAACTTCACACAGGCTTCCTTCAAACTAACCTCAAATCTTGGATTTCCTTGCAGAGAGCAGTATTCTGCTGCGCTGAGGACAATTATGCAGCTAGTGGGGCTGCTTGGAGGGGACAGTGGAAAGCTCTTGCTGTCCTTGCTACAGTCTGCTACTTAGGGGTAATGTAAATAGGGATGTTGCAGTGATTAAAACACAAAAGTATAGTTATAACTGAGACACTGCTAAAAGCAGAAAACACTTCTGAAGGGGTGACAGAGAGACAAAAGTTTAGTCAATGGAGCAGAGATTTAGGAGAATTCACATTAGGGTTAGGAAGTTGTTAAAATTAAAAATGAAGAGTAGTGTAGTGGTTCAGCTGCAGGTGAAGTTATCAGGACAGCTCTATCGGCAGATCAGTCATAGTTCAGAGTAAGGAACTCTGCTGTAAAAGTGAGGATGTAATGTGATGTCTTGAGCAAGAATGGAGGTAGAAGAAATCATCTGTTTGACAAGACCTCTTCTCATCCAAAAAGTCCCTTCTGAGTCTGAGAGACTTTGCTGGACAAAGCCATCGGCTCACTAGTGAAAACTTGGTAAACAGTCTGAAAAACACTAATGGATCAAGGGAGGTTTAGATTGGATCAAGAACAGCCCCCACAAAGAAGAATGGAGGCAGGAAGTATTTAAAACTAATTCCAGCAGAACTTCTCATATGAATGTAGAGGTTAACTCTATGCGTCATCCTATGGGAGATTCAGGTGGATCTTTGATGACTGAAGGGTCTGATTTTGGTCCACTTTCTGGTGTTTCTTGAGACATCTTTAAACTCTGAATTTATGCAATTTATGGCAATGGAAGTGAGCCTTGCAGTTGGTGTGTCAAACACTTCTAACACCCTCTCAGGCAGGGCCTCATCCTCAGCTGCTGCAGCTCTGCTGGCCAGGAGGCTACTCTAGAGGTAGGCTAGCTGGAGAAGTGGCCCATGGAGTTTCATAAGTTTTACAGTGGAGGTCAGATGACAAGTTTTCAGTACATTGTTTAAGCCTTCCATTTGACTGAAAGGCCTTAGTCGGAACAGCTAAATGGAGAAATATGGAGTGAGAACAATAACTTTTGGCTGCCTCTGGTGAAATGACATGTGAAGAACATTAATGAGGGACACCTCCCCGCCCCGCCCCCTGCCCCTGTTTCAGCTTCAGATGAAGTTATAACTGCAATTGCTCAGGTGAAAACCAATAAGCAACAAAGCAAAATTTTCCCTGACACACTTATGAGATCTCCGTAAAGATAATTCTGTCTTCCCAATTTTTGATGCCTTGCAGTCTTGCACTGTCTCATCTATCTGGGCATGGCTGTATGCCTTCTCCAGCAGAACAGCTTACACACAGCAGCCTGTCCTGCAAGGTTCTCAGAGGCCTGCTAAGAGAGAAGGACTCGGGACTACTTCTGCTCACACCTACCAGTGCACATCCAGGCTTACAAAGCTGCAAAAAAGAGCATCCTCCCCCCTCCCAGGACAGTGCCTGAACTTGGTGACATTTGTGGAGGGCAAATAATTTGACGCAGCCCAGCTGAGTTACTGCAGACTTCTCACGACTGTCACCGATATCAGCATCCCCCTCTCAACTGATAATCTGTTGTGCTTTGCCTGACTTGTCATCGTACGTTATCTGTGCATACAACTGATGAGAGCACTCAGAGAGCCTGTTTTGCAAACCGATAGCATATCTCAGAGGAAGCATTTGCAAAATGTTGGTATCCCAGTAGAGATCCTGGGATAAGCAGTTCTAGTCAAACAAATATATCCCCCGCTTGACATCAAGCAACGAATATATGGCAAGCCTGGGTTTTGCCCATTGACTTCCTTAAGTGCCACGCAAGATTTCAGGTTGAGTTCTAGGTTTTGTTCGCATGGTGTTTCAGCCAGTAAGTTGTAATGTGAGGGTCTTGCAGAGGTGGAAAGGAAAAGTCTGCCACTAACACAATGCAGACAGACAGACAGTGGTCCCATGCATTTCCTGGGTAAGACTGAAGGGGCCAGTCTATGGCTCATTCAAAGCTGACTGAGCTAACTTGTCTTACTCACAGGGAAGAAACGGTCCTAAATTGAGTATCTTCACATAAAAAACCCACCTCACCTCATTTAGCTGTCAAAAGCTTTTACAGTCATCCTTGAGTGTGAACCGCAAGAGCTGGTTCGTGTCTATCAGTTGGTTAGTCAAAGGAAACAGGGCGCATTTTAGAGATTCCATTGTCACTTCATTCCCGCGTTTATTTGTCTTCCTCCACAGAGCTCTGAAAGTGATGGATAGTTTGTTGACTTCTGAACCTGAAGATAACTTTTTGAGTTGTGTCTCATGCTGGAGGAAAAACATGTAAAGGGGACCAGAAAACATTTCAAAGATTTTGTGCAGCAAAGGATGGCAGCAAGCCATTAATTATGTGCAAAGGAATAATAACAGATAGACAGGCTTTTTATTTTATTTTTTTGCAAGTTGAGCTATTGACATAAAATGAATAACTGCTGCAGAACGATTGCAACGCACGTAACCAACTAGGACTTTACAGTATTTGTACAAAGATATTTAAAAATATTAACACAGCTTTGCTAGAATACATTAGTATGCTGGGATAACAAGGTTCTTTGGAAAGCTTGGGAAACTTCTACCCTCCCCCCCATCAAATTACCTCCAAATTCTTATTTATTATTACTTAGAGAGCCCATTAAGTGCACACTGTGCATTGTAACAAAACCATGGCCCCTGCCCTGAAGATTTTACAAGTCTGAGGTCTTGATCTAATACCTATTTAAATCTGTGGGAGTCTTTGCCTTGACTTCAGTGTGGGTTGGATCAGATCCTCGTACAGCATTTCATGAGACTTAGCAACGGTTCTTGTTACACGGTGCTACCCCCAGCTAGCTCACGGCAAATTCATGGCTGAGCAGCTCTCTGCAACAGTCCCGCTAAATGCAACGGGATGAGTTGAGTGAGCGCTTACCAACCTGGGCAAATGGAGCCTTGGTGGGTGGGAGAACAGAGGATGGAAGGAGGGAGGTAACCATGCCGGTTTGCTACTGTTTTTTTCGCAGCAGGAGCAGCAGGCATGTATGACACGCTGGGCTAAATCTTCTTACCCATGCTCTCTGCCTGAGTGTGAGCCGTGCAGCCAGCCCCTGCGTGGAAATCTCTGAGGATGCGATCCCCTCCACGTCCTGCCCCAGCCGGCTTCCCAGTGAAGGCTGTGCCTACACAGTCTTCGCCGCAGCTTATTGAATTACTTTGACTCGCTGCAGCTTACCGGGATGGGGGGAATTTACAACCCCTTTTCTGCTACCACAGCACCAGCTCTGCAAGCATTCAGCCGGTTGCCAATGCTGTGTGTGCTTGTTTGGAAAGGCTGCTTGTGTGTAGTTTTGCTTCAGTGCAAATGCTTTAGGCCTCAGTGCAGCGAAGTAATTAAGTATATGCTTGACTTTAAGTCCATGAATGATCTCTGAATCTCTGTCTTTGTACTAGGAACAAAACCCCTTAATTAAAGGAATAGCTTGAATGCCAGCAGCCCAGCTGTTTTTGAACAACCCTCCAATAACAAACCCGAGAGCATTTGCATTGGTAGAAACAAAAGTTGGATAAGGAGGCTGATTCACTGTCTGGCTTCTGGAGACATTTTATAAATAGCTGCGAGAAAAACACAGGAGGTTTTTTTTATTATTATTATTAGTTGATAAAACATGTTGACAGAGTCCTTTTCAGGATTGTAAGTTGGGGGCAGCGTGCCTTTTTGGACAGCAGACACATGGCAAACAGTTTATTTGCTGAAGCAAGCCAGATGCTCTATGTCCTTGGCAGGCGATTTGTAAGATTAAGGAAAACCAAGCTAGTGACTAGAGTGTGGTAAATAAGGAAAATAAATAAATAAAACAGTTGCGCTGCCCGCAAGAAACTCCTCTGTCCTTTTTGGCAGGACAGCTGTTTTTCAGCTACTTTCCTCTGTCGTGTGTGCGGCTGAGAAGGAAGAGCAGCCCACCTGAGGGGAGAAGTGTTTCTTGTTTGTCAGCCACTGCCTTCCCAGCACAGTGCTGCTGCATGAATGAGCTCAGATGCCTCTGTGGGCTCTCACAGGGTGTCCCAGGGAAGATTTGTGGGCATGGTGCTGATCGGCTTAGAGGGTGAAAGATGCACGTGAAAGAGAAGACAAGGACCAGGAACATATGTGTTAAGCATCCTCCATCAAGCAGTTGCCCAGCCTGACTTTGAAGCTGTTACACGGCAAGCAGGCCGCCTCTGGCAAACCTCCCATGGATAATAACCTGGAGATCAAGGACCAGGAAACAGGAAATACAGTATGTCTCCTACATGTAGGGCTTGATCCATAGCTGGCGGAGATCAACATCGTACCATTGGAAGAAGAGACTTTGTGTAGACTGAGACCAGCTGAACACCAGAATTGCCAATAAAATAAAGTAGTTCTGTGAATAAACAGAATATTACTGGAGGAAAAAACAAGAGATGATAAAGTTTGTGTTGTTTACCCTTTACACAGCTGGTCTTTTCTTAATTTTTCTTCAGCAGATGTTTGGGCCAGCAAACATCTCAGCTTAGAGACCAAGATATTATACTGCTTTCAAGCTGTATCAGGGAGGGGGCAGGAGTGCTGTAGAATATTCCCTGGGCCATTAGAGTTTATGAACCAAGGAGCTAGAGAGACCACGCAGTAGATTTTTGAATGCCTGTCTGAAGCCTCCGAATTGTGTATGCCCTTACCCCTACCGTGCCTCTAGGTATAATGTTGCCTTTTCTTTGATCAGGCTTCCTCCTCAAGAAAATACTGACACTACTTCCAATGCCATTAGGATAATTCCTCTGTCACTCATCCCTATGGAGAGAGGAATGTGGGGAGAGAATTCCCCCACTTGCTCTTCTCTCCTATACAGGCTCTATAGGTGACAGCATCTGAATGTTTTCCAGTAATGCACTGCCATGGCAGTATCTGTTCCTTAGTGTTATTCTCTTTTCTTCACTCCCATAAGAGACTTGTGGGCACAATGAAGGTGTCATGGGAAGTGAGAGGACTCAAGGTAAAAGGCAAACTGTCCCTATCATGGGGGCTACACTCATTCATACTAGGCTTCTTTCCTCTTGTGGTAGTGCAAGGGAGCAGCAAGAAGTGAATTACCTTAGTGTCATCACACAAGGGTAAACCAGAAATGGACTTTTAAATTGTTTTTGTTATTTGAATAACATGAAGCGGACCCTGAAGATTGTAAACAATTTTTATTTCAACAACGAATTCCCTTCCCTGCCCAGCCAGCTAAAGGCAGCGAGGACAAAAGAGAGTGATGTGTAGACGATGTGTTACATGGCGAGCAGGAGATTTCTTGGTGCTGCCTAAATCCTCCTACAGGATAGGAATTTGGAAAAAAAAAAAGGTAAGAGGCAATGCCAATGTGATTTGAGCCTCTTTCTCAGGAAGTTCAGACTCCCTCCTCCTCCCCAAATAAGAGAGCTGATCTGACATCTCTCCTTGTGTGTGGGTGGAGATCTCCCTGTACCTCTTCTGGTCTGGGAGGGTCAATGTGTGACCTCTTGTTGACTAAGTTGACAGCAGATGAGTAAAGGCAATGAACACTGTGAATACGTGGGAGAGAGATGTTGGTGGTTAAAGACCTTGGAATGGCCTTGATTTTTTTGAAAGGTCTATTTTTAATGTCTGTAATATTCTATTAATATTCAGGGGAGATATAATTATGACTTTGATTCTATTTTGAGATTGTTTTTGTCTGAGTATTGGTTTGGACTGCAAACCAGCTCTTTGGCAAACTTGTGCGTTTGTGCATTATGGGAGAGCAGTCCTTGGCTGGACCTAATGGGATTAGAGTTAGCATTGACTGGATGTACTCACCCGGTCAGCTCTGACTGGGCACTTGGTGGGATTTTGGTGAGGCTGACACCATTTTGTCAAAGGCTCAAGTGCTTTCAGTTGCTGAACCTAAGGCTAGGGATTATGTATCATCAGATAAAAGAATAGAAAAAGTCAGATGTGGGGATTTTGAGGTGTGTTTAACATGACAATTTAAAAAATGTGCATGCTATTTCATAGTTTTCTCTGAATTGCCCAAGCCTAATCTGGCGTGGGCAGTGTTTTGTTTAAACTGTCTCCCTATAAAACCATCCTGCATAATCATGTACCAGCCTCTTTATTCCTGGGGATGGCTTGCATCACACATGAAAGAATTTAATAATGACACATGGATGGAGTACTGTTATTTATGGAGGAAAAGGTCACGTTCTGTGCCTGCATGAGCGGTGGGTGACTGCTGCCTTGGGTAGCACAGCGTTGGATTGCTGGGCTGCCGGTAGATAGAGGCGCATGCCTGACAGCCAGCTGTGCTGCTTTTGTCATTAACGCAGAGCTGGGCCATCATGCTCCTCGTTTCAGGCTTTGTTATTTATATCACTCTGTAAATAAAACTGCTGCCTTTTCCTTCCAATAAATAGCAAAGAAAGCAGTGCGAGCTAGCATGAATGGGGGAGTGGGTGGGAGTATCGTACTTGTTGATACCTACTGGTATCCTCATGTCTTCTGTTACGCAAGGCAGAAATTGGTGGCTGGTTTTTGTTTTTATTTCTGGAAAGTGATCATTTTTAATCCCCAGTCTTTCTCCCTCTCCAACTAGCTCCCATATTGCTTGCCAAGTTTTGCTTTCAGACATTCTCGGAACGCCCTCATGGCAGCAGGAAAACTGCAGGGCTGCAAGCCGTGCCGTGCCTCGTGCCCGGCTGCCAGCCCTTCTCCCTGCGTCCTGCTCAGCTGGGTGCTTCCTGGCTCTGCAAAGCAAAACCTTTACTTGTCCCCCTCTCTCTGCATCTCTTTGTACCTAGCTTTTTCTCGTTTTGGGAAACGTAACTAACACTGTGATTTCATTTCCTTGTGGCATAGGTCTTTAAACTGATCTTTAGCCTTTTTATTTCACTCCTCCATGCATGTAAATTTATAGCATAGTATATCTTACACAAATAAACTTTTAGAGACACACCATCTCTTTCCTCCTGGTTATCTATTTTAACTAATTTTTTTCAGTGAAATGAGCAAACAAATAAAAGGAGACATTATGCAGATTCATCTTTAGGAAAAGTTCATGTAGGAAGAAGAAAACAGAGCTCAGTCCTAAAAAAAAGAAAAGAGAAAATGTACAGACTTCTAGAAGCGCTATATATGTCTGTTGTTTTGTCTGTGGACAGAACAGCAGGTCTTCTGGAATAAAAAAATAGCATTGTGGAGTTCTGCGTTGACTGGGCACTGCCAAACCCAGATTAAACGTGCTAAATGGAGAAGGATAGAGGATTTCTGTTTTGTTCCCTATACTTACTGCTGGCACTGCCAGTCATGCTGGTGGAGCATTGCCACCGGCGGTGAGGAGTCTGCTGGTCACAGTCTGTTCTTGGTTGCAATCCCCTTTTCTTTGCATTTTGGAACTGACTCTCATGACTCCATTGGCTCTTCAGTGCAGAAGAGCAGCAAATGCAAATGCAAATGCAAATACAAATACAAATACAGCAGCAAAAATTAATGTATGGATGGTTGCTGGAGTAAGCATAGTAGGTACTGAATACTCACAAGAAGCAGATTTTTAACAAAGTCACTCTTCTAAGTAGAAATGAACTTCTAGCGGGAGAATTGATCCTCTCAGCTATCATCTGTGAGGCTGAAAAAACCCATACTTGGTCTTCAGCTCTGAACTGGCTTATGTATTTCTCTGTGTGTGTGGTCTAGACTCCCGTGCAATTTAGTCATAGCCTAGCCCTGATTCTCCCATTGTTTTACATTTAAGTCATGCTCAGAGCTTTCCAGTTGTCTTGCCTTTCCTCAGCAATGTTTATAACTTACCACCTAAAAATGATAAAGGTTTTAGAGTCAGTTTTCATCTCTCCCTCACTGCTAGGTGACCTGATGGAGTACAGGCTTGCCATCACCTTATAAATCAGCTGTTCCAGAGGGGAAAAGGGACTGTGCAGATAATGACTCCAAAAAACCTGAAATGATCTATGCCTGAAACAGCTGGGAGGACTGCTAATATGCAGTAGAAAGTTTTACATAAGAGAAGCAGTGAAGGGTTAGATATATCCTTCCTCCTCTTCTCAAACATCGTAGATGCTTGTCAATACAAAAAAGACATCTTGGAGTTGTCATGCACCCACATGTGGCCACTGACCACTGACAAGCCTTCTGGCATGTGACAGCCCTTCAGAAAGCCTAGGCAGAGGAGAGGTTCCTCTTTGGTTCCTGCTGTAACAGTTTTTAAGGTAACCAACCCCCACCTGGCCCAAGCTCCATTTGAAAGTGGTGGGGCCAGGGTCTGTGTCTGCCTGGCACACCATCCCTGTGCCCAGCTCCATGTACTGCCCCACAGCTTTGCTTTGAACTTCGATCCTACTTTATTTTCTCAGTGATTGAGTTAAGGGCGAGGATTTAAGCTAGTTGGTTTAAATTCAAGCCATATGAGACAGAAGTGATTTTCTTGGACAGGAAAAATAATCTTGGGGAGTTTATAGGACTTACAATTGCTCTGTATTTTCATGGAGTATGAACACAATTTGTCTCTCTACTTCTCAATCTCAATGTCTTATTGGATCTTATTGGATTAACTTGTTGTTCTTGGAATTTCCATGTACTGGCAGGGGCTCAGCAAGCCTTTTTTCTGGATATTGCAGCCTTTCTTCTAGAATGTGAAATTGCTTGCACAGATGATCCCTGCTCATTGTCTTCTCCTCCATACAAATTCATTTCTCTCTATCCTTATTTCAGTCTTCCTTGGATCCGGGCTGAGCTAAGCAGAAACCCTGAACAAACCAAACACAACCAGCCAGAGGAAGATGTTATTAATGCTCCTGCTGTTTTCTTACAAGCAGCAGTTCCACAAAGAACTAGACATTTTGGCAAGCGAGGAACTTGCCAAAATCAAGAATGATGTAGTAGTGCATGGCTTTGGGTTTTTTATGAAGAATTAAGTACCCAGGAGAAGCCTCCGAAAAACCCTTCTGCCTTCCAAGTATCATGGGGGAGATGTATCTGATCATCTTGCTAAAAAATGCCATACCCTTATATTGCCATACCTTGAGTGAAACACCAGCCCAATGCAGAGCTGCAGCGTAGTCCTTCCCCCATGCCTGCACAACAGAGTGTCTGTAATTCTTTGCACAGAAGTCAGGCCCTTCTAAGACCCAGACATTCATATTCCCATCAAAATATGAACAGTGGGTTTTTTCCATCAACAGTTTCAGGCTATCAAGCCTCAGCTGTGAATGAAAAATTCAGCAGATGAAGACTAAAGAAGTCACACCTGTCAGCCTGACACACTGTTTATCTCGAAGATTTTACTTCAGAAAGTATAAACAGTAGAATATTTATTTTCCTTCCTGCCATCTATGAGGCCATTCAGCAATTTGAGTGCGCTCACGCACAGCTTTCATGAGCCAACCTTAATTACACAGCAATGTGCCATAAAAACAAAGATTAGGCATTATTATCTAGGAACCAATTTTACATTTTTCTCCTCTGACTTGAACTGTTTAAAATATAGGGCACTATCTCATTTTGGCTGTACATAAATATCACAGTTGTCAAACTGCCCTTACTCAACCAGCCAACATTTCTTGGTAGTTGAAAATCATAGTGTTTAATTGTGTCAACTGAGGTGAAAAATGTTATTGGTTCACCACCTGGCTGTACCATATAATTAAAAAAATGTTAAGAAACACAGAATGTGGAATTTAAGGGAATGCAAAAATATTTTACCCATTAACAAATGAATATGATGCAAGGACAGAAGGAAGATTTTGTGTTTCTTTATCAAGGTGCATACTTGCTTTCTCCTTACTAACTGGCTTTGAATCTTCCAACCAACGTATAATTAAATAGGGTGTGATAGTGGCCCAAGGCATCAGTAATAAGCTTCTGACAAATTTCTATAAGCTTTTGATTAGTCTGTGTCTGCAGAGTCTTGAAATATTCAATAGTCACTGTCACCTCCATGAGTAGAAATAACAAGTAAAAAGCATGATGGACCAACATGAAATGCAGTTTTTCTGGGCTCAGAATTTACTGTAATTCTGTTAACCTTGTCTGTCTTACAACAGAGAGGGAAGCTGTTCAGTGTAGAACTTCATAGCAAACTGCTTGGGTGCAGAAAAATAAAATCACCTATTAAGTTTTGGCGCCTGTTGAATGCTCTCCGTGCTGGACAAAAGTTTTGGCAAGCAGCGTAAGCTGTCTACTTGTAGGAATAGCTTCCAAGGAGGTGGTTTATGGTTTATGGTTTATGGTTTATGGTATTTAAAATCCCTTTTGTGTAAGTCTTCATCAGTGAAGAGTGCAACCGTGGCATTAGCTCTCAGATAGGAATCACCCAGAAAGAAAGCTTGAGGGACCAGACAAAAGTGAAACACATTGTCCTATATCAACTATCATTTACAGAAAGTAGCTTGCCTTCTGTGTCATGCACATATAATGGTATGGTGTTTTTATGAGGAGGAATGTTAATGAGGATGTTTTAAGTAGCTGAGCTACCTGAAATCTCTCTCTTTTGTCCTATATAGATATAACCAGAGGTGCAGGATCTAGCAGATTTAAGATGAAAAGGGACAGTTAGATCCATCAGCCTCATCTCCTGCATAGTGTAGGCTATGACGTTTCACTCAGTGACCCACACTCTGAACCAGAAGACGTGCCTTGAACAAAAGCATTTTTGTGTTCAGGAAAAAGCCTCTTTTATGCGGGAAGCAAATGGCAGGATAGGCTGAGATAAGTACAACATATATTACCATGGATATGGCTGGCTGAAGTGCACACTCATCTTCTTCATGGTTTCTTCTGGTAAGGTGGGAACACTGCTGGGTCCTTGGGAAATTTTCAGATGTGGACCAAGAAGGCAGTTATCTGTGGGCAAGGTAAGGAAGGAGAGCTGTGATATGCAGTTCTTTGTCCAAGGAAGATGATTTAAGGAGCAAGCATTGATTCCTGTCCTCCATCAAAAATTTGCAGTGAGGCTCTGCTGTGGAGCTGGGAAGAGGGTGAGACACCAGGCACAAGAGAAATGTTTTCGGCAAGGCTGCTTGGATGCACAGTGCTCACTGTTCCAAGCTAAGTAGCCTCTGGTCTGCTCACAGGCACTCTTTTACTTGGGGCCTGTGGAGAAACAGGATGTGGAGAGTATGAATTGCCATGAGGGTGGCAGTCTCTTTCTCTTGACCTTCATTTTTCCTTAGGATCCACTCAGACCCTCTTTATTTTGCCCAAGAGTTGTAGTCACTGCTGTGATGGCATCCTGAGAGTGCTGGCCATACTTTGTGCATTCAGGGTCCCAGTAGGCACCAGTCTGTGCCCTTGTGCTCACAGTTGCCCACTCCTACATGCCCAAGGAGCTTGTCTGTGGGAGGGGCCTGCCACGGTGGTCTGGCCAGCCAGAAGGGCTGGCCCTGGCTTGAATGTGCCAGCAGACAGCCTAGTGATGTGCAGGGGCAGAGTTATTGTCCCAGTTCTCTTCTTTTGTAAAAGAATGATGCTTTACTCTATATTCCCCTGACATCTCATTGGTAATTTCTTCTCCAATTCCTGCCTTAAGTTGTCTAATGCTGTTGTGCCAACCCAGTGGAACAGAAATCTTTTTTTCCAGTCCTAAGGCTAGGTTTGCTGTGAAATGAAAAGACATGGCCCAGCTTTAGTTTTAGCATATTGTGCTAGTAACAATTCACTGAGCTCTGGCATTCCGCTTGGTCAAAGGGCATTTCCTCCCCTCCCTCCTCCCTCCTTCCCTCCCTCCCTACTAGCCTCTTATGAAATTAATAAAAATAGAGTGTTTGTTGACTGGGTGGAGAAATTGCATTCAGATCACATAATGTCTGAGGGCTGGCAAGTCTTTATGAATCTGTTCTGGTCTTTGCTAAACGGAGCAGGGTGCCCTCCAGTCTAAATAGGAAATATGTTAGGGGGGAAGCAAAAAAGCCAAACTTGTATTGCTATTATTTAAAGGAAAAGGTCAGTATGATTTGCAGCCCCTTGACCCTTCTTATTTATTTATTTATTTATTTAGGATAAGAGAGATTGTGGTCCTCATCATGGTTGAAAAATAAAGTCTGTGGTTGGAACCACATTACATAGTACTCACCAAAACTGGCACTTCTACAGGTCTTTTATAATATGATAAATATGTCTGTCCCAGGAGCTTTGTAGGGTCTTGTGAGTATGCACGTCACCCAGTTCTCTTCTCAAAGAGAGATTAATGCATCTGAACACAGATGGGCTCCCAGGCCAAAAGACAGGAGCTATAACGGCTCCAAATATGCATTTCTCTCAGCTGATATGACAACTTGCAACCTTCTAGACTCCCATTAAGAGATCTCGAGAAGTTTGATGTGTCTGGGGTCTCTCCCAGGGCCTTGTCCCTTGCATTTGTTGCGGAGGCAGCTCTGTGCTGCTGCACTGGACACAGTTTCTAAGACTTGTCTGTTCAAAGCACCCTTCTTAGCAGGCCTGACAGGTTATGTCTAAGTGGATGCCTTGTTTGCTTCTTCCACCAAATTACGCCGTTTCCCTTGGGCCGCTATCAAAGCCTACAGCAGTGCATGCCTTCCTGTTTTCTATTTGTATGTGTACGCGTGAGGCTCTTCTAAACACGGACAGGAATTTCCTTTCCTGAGTCTAGACATCAGCCACTCACTATTTCTGTAGCTTGCTAACAGACTGTCTGCTGCCCTGGACCCTTTGATTTTTCCCACGAGAGCGGCAAATTCACACGGGGCTGATAGAGGAGGCCTCGTACAGTACTCTGGGCGTGCGGTCTGGTTTGTGCTCGTGCTGTTTTAACTGCACTAACGATCCCTACGAAGCAAACCTGGCACCTAATGGGGGTTGTTTCTCTCCCTCCCGCTGCAGGGTCTGCCCTTGCTACCCCAAGTGTTGGCAGCGCACCTCTGCCTTCAGGAGGAAGAGAGGTGGCATGATCCCAGCCCAAACTGGTGTGCCCTCGAGACGCTTGGCAGACCCACACCCCGGAAAACCGCACCGGCCAGGCAGTCACGTGGGAGCTGGCAAGCCGCGGTGAAGCTCTGCCCGAGCTGACATAGCTGTCCCCTTCCCGCTGAGTGGGGTCCCCTCAGTGGCACCCTGGGGCTTCCTGATTTCAGCATCAGCACACCACGACGACCCTGGGGCCGTGCTTAATGTAGCATGGTCCCGAATAAGGCTCTTGGGAATCTTCCCGGGTTTGCAGACTTACAGGGTGTGGGCTGCTTCAGATGAATCTCACAGATTTCAGTGGTCTTTCAGAGCAAATTAAGCCTGTCAGTACTTTTCTGGGACTTGCTGAGAGCAACAGATGGAGCCTGGGTACACTCAGTAGTCACTTTTCGCAGCCTTTCGCAGTGGCTACTGTAATATGAATTTACCAGGAAGAGGAGTAGGAGAGAAATCTTCCTAGGTGAATGACTGCCAGAAGGCTAAAAAAGCTGGTACGATTTGTCTCAGTCTGCATCAAGGGTGAGCAGCCAGCGACTGCAGAGCAGAGATTGTGAAGTAGAGGAGAAAAGATGGGTAAGGTGATTGAGAGCAAACTCCCACAACACAAACGATTTATTCCACCCCCTCCTTTTTAGCCTGTGACTGTCCATCTGCATGAGCATCTGTCTGCCTGCATGTCGTTCCTCCTCCCCTCAGAAACTTTTGAAGTGGTTGGCTAATTTCAGCCAAACTAGCTGAGGGATAAAGACCTCAGCACTGCTAAGGTCCTGGGAGTTTCTGGGAAGTAGACATCTGGCTCGGAGCAAGAGACTCCACCAGCGCCTGGGCTGGAGGAGAGGCTGCAGGACGAGCCGAATACCTACGACGTTTTGTGGGATTACCGTGGGTCCGCAGGCAGGCAGGAACGGCAGAAAAGCAGCCTTCAGTGCTCCCACTTCTCGCAGACACGCTTATTTGTGCATTCACAGTAGCCTGCTACAAATTCGGGTTATGCCACACCGCAGGACAAAAGAAAAGTAAATGTCTGGGTGTGAATACAGTCACTGCTGAACTCTTTAAGTGCTGTAGCTTTGGCACAGCCATTCCTGTGCCTCCCCTGGGAAATATGCCTGTGATTGACAGTCACATCCCAATGGCTGTGGGAGCCTGTGGAGCCAGATAATACGGGCTTTTTGAGAAGTCTGTCTTTGGACTCCATTTTGCAGCTGGAGCCTCTCAAGGACATAAGGAAGTTGACAGAAGTGAGACATTCATTACCGTAAGCAGGTTTATTTTGTAGCAGGGAAAATACGAAGTTTCCAGGTGATGTGGCATTTCCTGAGGAAATAAATAGCTGAGGGCATACCCAGAGTGACATAACCAGCATTGTGCAGGAAGCCTGGCAGCGCAAAAACCGTGCTTTTTGAGGGGAGGAATGCGAGCTTAGGCAGGCAAGGAGCAAACACAGCGGAGCGGCTGAGGAAGTGGTGCGTCCCGGGAAGCGGTGACAAAATGCCGCCCAGGCGGGTGAGTGAGCGGCAGTGGCACGAGGGGCCGGCGGGGCTCGGGCAAGCAGCCAAGGCTGGGAAGCGTCCGGGAAGAAGCACCGCTCGGGAGCAGGCGTGTCCCGCCCTGCTGAGTCCTGCTGCCTCCCGCGCTGGTCCCTGCCTTCAGGCCACAAGCTGAGAACCTGCAGAGACGTCGGAGAGGCATTGCCGGAGCGAGTTTGGTGTTGAATCCACTCCCGGCAGCTGGAGACGTGAGAAGCTCCAGGTGGTGGGTTTATTTGAGCAGGAGACGGAGAGGCCCTGAAGTCTTTGCATGCGGTGAAGGGTAGGATACCAAAGAGCGCTTGTTGTGCCCTGAGTGCAGCAGGACGTAAGGCTTGGAAGGTGAAAAATCCAAGTTGGAAATGAAACTCAAATGTCTTAACCATGAAGACAACATACGCCTGGAATGGCTAACCAAGGTTGTGGTAAATTCTCCAGCACTTGGAGACGAAATCAAGATACCCTGGATGTCCCACAAGGTACAAGGCTTGATTCAGGGATCAGAGGGTGAAACGCTGTGGTGCGCGTTATGCAAGAGGCCAGACCAGATGATCAGTCTGGTCTGCTCTGGCCTTCAGAAATATGAATCAATATTGTGGCAAGGATCTAGGAGAGTTACCAGGAGACAAGAAACAGAATAATTAAATAACCGCAGTATTTCCAAGGGCTCGCATCAAAGAGCAGACCATATTTTTTAAGCAGCAGTAGAGATCGGGGGGAAGATCTTGGGGAGGAAGGAGGTTGCTTTGTTTTCCTATTTGGAAACTTGCCCACTGGATGACTTTGACTCCAGAGATAAAGTTGGTCTTCATACTGGAGGTTCATGAGCTCATTCATGGACGACGTTTATTGGAAAATTACCGGAGTTCCAAGGTGGGCTTATCCTAAAGCATTACTGGCTTCCAAAACACATTCATCAGTCTTCAGCGGTGCAGTAAGGCATGGTCTTGCACAGAACAGATTTACACAAATGACTTATTAACAAAATCAGGATTAGGGCCAAACAGATGTCAGTATGACTGATTAGCTCAAAATAAACACAGTTGTGAGATAAGAAATAGCTGTGTTTTTGCTTCATCTTCTTGTGGTTGCGTACTCAATAGATGATGGGAAATGACATGTTAGGTATGAGGTAAAATGACTCATCCACTGCTGCAACTCGTGGAAGGCAAAGCAGAAGAATTCAGGAATTTTCAGTCCGTGGGTATAAAATAAGCAATGGCCCTGATCCAGGAAACTCTGCCATGGAGATGGATCCCCCCAAGGTGTGCAGCCTCTCTTTCTTAGGATTGTGCAGGTGTAGGGTTTTATTTTGGCAGCTGAAACTCCCTAAGCACTGACATTACTATTATTTTTATTATGCCACATACATTAAAGTTCTGATAGCCAAAAATATTAGGAAAGAAGTAACAATTGTTCTCTCACGAGACCTTAAATATTAATTGGTCTGGCCAAATGAGGAATACAAACCCTTTTAATGGTTTCTCAGTGAGAGGAGATGTCTGTCTGTTG